>NW_026575035.1:4927742-5265242 GCF_905146905.1 Nyctereutes procyonoides | reverse complement strand
ATGAGTTCACCATGTCATACCCTTCTTGACATCATTTTATTTTTTAACCATCTTCCAATGGACCGTATAAGATGTATAGGGGTTGATGGTTCAGGTGACTGAATTTATGTACAGAATCTGTTGCTGAATGGTCAAATAATTGTATTTTGAAAATACATTTGATAGGTTAAGAGCAATCATTAACCGGCTGAAAATGTTTACTTACGAGTCCCATAATATATCCAAATGGTTGAAATGATTATTGTCTGCGATTAATAATCTGATGTGGTTAAGCTATAATTAAAGACCTTAAGAATAAATAGGTATATTAACTTCATAAGCTTTGTAGTTATAAGTATTGTGGTATCATTCATGACAAAATGTGTTGTCTTCTCTGGTGATTATAGTGGCAGTAGGAAGAATTTTAACCAATTTTACAAATGTATCAAAATAAAAATATTTTAGATCAACTATGCATTCAGTCTATCTGCTTAATATATAATTTGCAAGTGATTACTTGATTAGACAATTTACTTACTAAATACTTATAAAATTAAGAGTGCTACACTCAGGAAAGGAATAGTGTTTAGAAATGTTATTAGGAGCAAATATTTAAAGTACTTGAAATAGACACATATCTATTTTGTTTTCAGAAACACTTTACTGAGGATTATTTTTTCTTGTAGAAAATGTTTAAACAACTTTATATCATGCAAAATGTAGAAAACTGTATTTTTTTAGTTTTGTTAAATCAAGTGTACCTATAAATGGCGATAATATAACAACTCCTGCAGATATTTCCTAAGAACGACAGTCTATTTTGTCATTCCTTCCTCATAAAGGGATTATTTATCACAAGTTAGCCCTAGCTTAAATATTTTGTATCAGTTTTTAGCTTATTTTTATGGGTAATAATTAAACAGGAGGAGAAAACAATAGATTCATTATTCTATCACTCATGCAGTCCCATTTCCAACGATTCTTGTTCATTTTAAATATTATCTCTCTTTAAAATGTCATGAAATTGGTGTTCTGATATTTAAAGAATTTTTAGTGAGGTATCCTGATTTTTATTTCAGCAACTACACCATAGATTAACTGATCAGAATTCTGAACCACAATCACTGGAGGAAATATTGGAGAGGAGTTCAAAGAAGATAAACGGAAGGGAGAAGATGTACTTAGTTGTGAAGTGGACACATGCACTTTCATTCAAACCATTTTGCTTCAAGTAATGACCATGGGTCAAGTTCATAACTCTGTAGAGAACTGGATGAGCTGGGAGATACACAAACAAGAACAGGATTACAGCTTATACATGCAGACAAACCAGAAGTCAGTGTAGAAGCCTTTTCTTGTATAGGGATGAGGTGGTTGCTTACTCTGAAACATAAAGTCTATTTTTAGCAACATGAAACATTACTGATATTTCAAACAAGCTGAAATGCCTTTAGTTTGACTTTGATTTTTATCTTCAGGTCTTTGAGATTTTAGACTCCTACATTTCCTACTCAAAACCCAAAACCTAACTATTCTGAGGGCAAATATGCAGCCATAACTCTGACCTTACCACCAGTGAATACTTTTTAAATAAAAAATGACTGGCAAACTAGTCAGGCTGAGAATCAGGATTGGACACCATATGTTTCAAGTTAGGAAATCAAGGCAGAGTATTTTCCTCTGTCATTGACCCTTTGGCCATCCTTTTGTGTACTCATGACACTGAATTTTGTCTCCTCTTCTTTTTCAGATAAGTATATAACAAAAATTCTTACACTAATTGATAACGTTGGTGAGTTTTTTCAGACTTTCATTTGTAATTCATGAAGAAAAATTAAAATAAAAAAATAACCATCTTTTGTAATATACTGTGATAGCTCCTAGTGTGATAGGAAGTTTAACCTACAGATAATTCTAGGTTCCCAATGTAATGAAAAATAAAAATAATTTGTATATTTTTTAATTCACTCTATTTATCATATACAATTTCCATATATTTACAGTTATGAATGAAGATACTCTGAAGGGTGCCAAGTTGTCCAAGTCGAACAATAGCAGCAAAAACTCAACTGACAACTTCTGACCAGAGCACATATTTTATACACTTAGACACACAAAGAGGATAGAGAAATTAGATTTTAAGATACGCATGGTAAATCATCTTTAAATGATTAGCATATAATCTCATGGAGGATTAAACACAGCAATTAGTACAGGGATGGTAGTTAGTAATCTTAAAAACAGTCAATAAATAATCATGATTATATTCTGTAAATGATTAAGTGGTTTTTCCCATCATAATCAGAACTGAGTTCTAATCACATTTATAAATAAGAATTGTTTTAAAATCTTATTTCCTTGGTAATATACTCTATCCTTTTATTTGTAATTTTTAAAGAGAAGAGGTTTTAAAATGTTTTAGATTAGACTCAGTGATAACATTTCTCAGGATAGCCTTGGAAAGACATCTGCATTAGAGTATTCCAGAAAATATTTATATTGAATATATGACAGTATTAAAGTTCATTGCAGCACTTTGGCAGCTGCTCCAGATGCTACCCAATCTAGGGTTTTAAGATTTCAAATAAGAGCTTATGGGCAGTTGTCAAGGTAATTTCTCTTCCAAGAATTTATTTGGGCAATTTCATTACTCCAGTCACTACAGCTAAGGTCTCTTTCTTAGACTGAGCATAATTTCTTTCAAATTTAGTCACAGTATGTGACACAAACCAAGTACTGCTTTCACTGGCATCTGAAAATCTATATGATATCAAAGAAGGAGCTTGAGGAGAACTGCACAAGTCATGATTAAAAGCAAAAAGGCCAAACATATTGACAATTTTATTCAAGATCTAACTTTTTTGTTGTTGTTGGGTCTTTTCCATTTTTTAAAAACTTTTTCTTGATTACTTACATATCCAGTATATTTGATTTTTTTTTCCTGATGCATTTTTGTTCTGCTACACTGCTTAATGGCCATTATAAAGTTTCTGCAGGAAAACTTTAAGAATGACATATTTGAATGTACAAATATATACATACATACATGTGACTGGATATTTCAATGCTTCTAAAAAATGATAAATATTATCTCATGATTACACAATCTGAATATATGTCTTATATTTCTTGATATTTTTTGCAATAGACTTCTCTATTGTAATAAAGTATTTTTATTAACTTTGATTTCATTAATAAATTATTTCTCCTTCTGTGTTTATAGAGATGAAAAAGCTATTAGGTGTTCATTGGTGTTTAAAGCCACACTTGGACACTAGCCATAACCCTTATCAACATTATCATGTTAGAAAATAAAGGATGGTGATAGTGGGGCTTCAATTTATAGGAAGTAACAGTAAAACTGAGAAACCACAATTTTACAAAACCATCTCAATTACTCGGTTGCTGTATCTAAAGGGCCAAACTGAAGTGGAGAGTTGTACAATTGCTCCTGTAATTAAGTCCCTGAGAGCTCAAAACACATTTTGCCTAGATAATCCAGGTAATTCCAACTCAAGTGCCCAAGAGTCCCACTTTAAGATTACCCAATGTACTAGAAATCCAAACTTATGGAACAGCTAAGTCAGAGAACCATTCTCGTGTTACAAAAGGATTTATCCTAGCATTTTTTTTTTCATTGTTAAAGAGGCCATAGCTGCCCAAGAATGAGGAAATTTTTTTGCTTATTAACTAACTGGGTTACTCATACATGTCGACCAATCTCCTAAAGCAAACATGAAGTTACTAGAACAGATCTAATTTCTGATAGCCTTGTTTTTAGTTGTCTAGAGCAGTACTTTGAGAATTGAACATCTGGTTCAATATCCAAGATCTTTGCTTAATAACTGTTAACCTTGGAAACATTGTTTAACCTTTCTAAGCTTCTGTTACTCATCTATTAAATAAGGGTGACAATATTCCATATTTTATATGACTGTTAAAAGCATGACAATGGAGATAAAACAGTCTAACCAGAAAAACAGTAAGCACTCAATTTTAAGTACTAATATTTGGATGCTAGCTCCTACTTCCCACCTAAAGGAAGCCTAAATTGCATGTCACTCCAAAATGTGATCAATACTGACTGAAGATAATATGCAGGTGAGAGTGTTGCAAATCTTTTTTTATTCTCCATGGCAACTCATTTCTGAAAGTATAATCACTAGATAGAAAACATTTTTATTAATTCATTTGAAAACTGTTTATTGAGTATATACTTTGTGCTAACTTACAACCCCAGGAACAGAACATGTAATAATGAGAAAGTATCCTCAAGACTGTTCAGTCTTGCAAGGAAGATAGATAATTTATTTAAAAAAAATGATATCCTAACAACAGAGAGTCAAACTGTGTATAACAAAACTGCAAGAAGAAATATATAGATCCATTTTTCTTTGTATTTTTTTTAAGATTGTATTTATTTATTCACGAGAGATACACAGAGAGGCAGAGACACAGGCAGAGGGAGAAGCAGGCTCCATGCAGGGAGTCCAACTCAGGACTCAATCCCCAGGGACTCGAGGATCAGGCCCTGGGCTGAAGGCGGGTGCTAAACCACTGAGCCACCCAGAGATCCCCTAGATCCATTTTTATAGTTGAAACTTTAACACCCTTCTTTCAGAAATGGACAAGTCCAGTAGGACAGATCCAGTAGTCAGTACATTTCAGAAGTTCTCTCCCTGCTCTCCCCAACACTCAAACTCTCTGAAAGAAAGAAGGGAGAAAGAAGGAAAGAAAAAGAAAGAAAGAAAGAAAGAAGAAAGAAAGAAAGAAAGAAAGAAAGAAAGAAAGAAAGAAAGAAAAGAAGAAAGAAGAAAGAAAGAAAGAAAGAAGAAAGAAAGAAAGAAAGAAAGAAAGAAAGAAAGAAAGAAAGAAAAAAGAAAGAAAGAAAGAAAGAAAGAAAGAAAGAAAGAAACCTAAAATCAGTAAGTTTTCACCTTAGGAAATTAGAAAAAGAGAGCAAAGTAAAGTAAGCAGAAAAAAATAATAATTAGGGTAGAGACCAATGAAATAAAAAACAAGAAATCGATAGAGAAGAGCAACAAAACAAAAAGCTGTTTGTTGGAACATCCATAAAATCAATAAGCCTCTAATCAGGTTAACTAAGAAAAAGAGGAAAAAAAATTACTAACATCAGAAAAGAAAGGAAGGACGTCACTAAAGATCACATGAACATTAAAAGAATAATAAAGGAATATTATAAAAAGCTCTAAGTCCACAAATTTAATAAACTAAATGTAATGGACCAATTCCTTGAAAACCACAATTTGCCAAAACTCACACAAGAATAGTCTCAATGACTTTATACCTATTAAAGAAATTGAATCAATAATTAATAAACTTCCAAAGCAGAAATCATCAAGCCCAAGTGGATTTACTGATAAGTTCCACCAAAAAATTAAGGGAAAAAAATAACAATTCTCTACAATCACTTTCAAGGTTAAAAGCAGAGGGAAGACCTTCACTCCTTCTGTCAGCATTGCCCTAATACCAAAACCAAACTTTATAAGAAAACTCTAGACCAATATCTCTCAGGAACACATATGCAAAAATCCTTAATGAAATATTAGAAAATCAATTTCCACAATGCAGAAGAATTATACACCACAACCAAATAGGACTTATCCAGGTATGCAAGCCCGGTTGAACATTTGAAAATCAATTAATGTAACTTATCATATCAATCAGCTAAAAAAAATAATTATAGTAACATTATCATATCATTAGATGCAGAAAAATATTTGACAAAATCTAATATCAATTTATAATAGGAATTCTCAGTAAATTAGGACTAGCGGGGCTCTTCCTCAAATTGATAAAGCTTACAAAAAAGCCTACATAGAATGTCAGACTTAATAGTGAGAAACTAGTTTTCCCAGTAAGATCAGGAGCAAGGAGAGGATGTCCCCTCTCACCACTCCTTTTCAACATCATGCTGAAAGTCTTAGCTAATGCATTAAGACAAGAAAAGAAAATAAAGCGTATATAGAGTGGGAAGAAGGAAATAAAACTGTTTACAGATGACATTATCATCTATGTAGAAGATCTGAAATAATTAACAAGTAACTCTTAGAACTAATAAATGAATAGAGCAAAGTCGCAAGATACAGGGTTAATACACAAAAGCCAATCACTTTCCTCTATGCCAGCAACAAACAAGTGAAATTTGGAATTAGAAACAATATTCTTATAAATATAACACCCAAAATGAAACATTTAGGTAAAATTTAACAAAATAATTTAACAAAATATGTACAAGATTTATATGAGGAAAACAACAAAACTTTGATAAATAAAATCAAAGAACTAAATAAATAGTGAGATATTCCATGTGCATGAATAGAAATACTCGATATTGTCAAGATATGACTTCTTCCCAATTTGTTCTATAAATTCAGTGTAATCGTAATCAAAGTCTTAGCGTCTTAGTTTGATATCAACAAAATTATTCTCAAGTTTATATGGAGAGGCAAAAAACCCAAAACAGTCAACACAATTTTGAAGTAGAAAAAAGTTGGAGGATGGACACTACACAACATCAAGACTTACTATAAATCAACAATAATCAAGACAGAATAGTCCTGTGATAGAATAAACAAATAGATCAATGAAATAGGATAGAGAGTCCAGAAATAGACCCACAGAATATAGTCACCCATTTGATAAAGAATCAAAGGCAGGACAATAGAGTTAAGACCATCTTTTCAACGATAAAGGCTTACATCAAGAAAAAAATATTTTTTTTAAGAAAATTAACAAGAAAGTTAACAAGAAAGTATTGTATATCTAAAAGTTGCAAGGAAAGTAAAAATTCAATATACTCACAATAACACAATAAAATGGTAACTGTGTAAGATGAAGGATGTGTTAATTAACTTTATTGTGGTAATTGTTTCACAATATATATGTGTATCAAATCATTACATTATACAGCTTAAACTTAAACAATGTTTTGTGCCAGTTATATCCCAATAAAGCTGAAAAAAAATTTTAAAAAGACATATAAAAATGGAGATCATTTTTTTGCATCAGCTTCCTATGATAACCCATTCTCCACCAAGTAAATCTGGTTTCCTTTGCCTACATTTACACTTTCATCCTCTTTCCCTAGTAAGTGTCTATAGCTTTTTCCCCACATTTTATAGATGTTAACATTTTGGCCTATTTTGGCCTAGTTTATCTCTGACACTCCCAGAGACATCACTGCATTTGATCCAGCTTAGCTCACCAAGGTTTTCTTGACAAATTCCTTGGATAATTTTCTTTTCCTTCTGATTTGATCTGTCTGTGCCATTTGGAATGTGAGATTTTTCCTCCTTTGAGATATTTCTTTTCTGATTTCCACAGTGAAAGGTCACATTCTACTATCCTAAATCTTGCAAACATTTGTAAAACTAATGACACTCCTTTTTCTTCCTATTATTTGTGTGTGCGTGTTGTGTGTGTACATATGTAAACTACTTCCTATAAAATGCAAGTTTCCTGAGGACAGAGACTGTATAGTAATCACCTCTGTAACCCAACTAGAACTAGGGCCAGTGTGAACTAGATATTTAACAAACACACTTGTACCATTTTATTTCAAATGAGATCTTTAACTTTTTCTATAAAGCTAAAACATAATAGGTCCATTTACTGAAACTTAAGAAATATTTTACACACAAATTCAAAGGAAAGAATATGCTTGTAGTAACTGTAATTGTTTTTTAAATATTTTTTAATCCCATGCTATATCTTTCCCTAAAGAATAAGTACTTGTATACATAATATATGTAATGTATTATATTATATGTAAGAAAAACCACTTTAGTATAGGTGGTCAAGAATTGTAAGAAATGGGATCTAGCTTCCTGAATATAGAGTCTGCAAACATTTGTGTTTTATTTTATTTTTTTAAAGATTTATTTATTTGAGAGAGAGAGAGAGAGAGAGAGAGAGAGCATATGGGGGGAGGGGCAAAGGGAAAGAATCTCAAGCTCTCCCTGCACAGCAGGGAGCCTCACAGGCAGCTGGTGGGGATAAGGGGTGGGGGGTGGGGGTGGGGGGGAGGTGCTTAGTCTCATGACCCTGAGATCATGACCTGAGCAGAAACCAAGAGTTGAATGCTTACCTGAGTAACCCAGGTGCCCTAATATTTGTTTTAAAACTATATCTCCCAATACTCTCTCCCTAATTAGTCAGAATTGAGTTTGATAATTTTTTTGAATCTGATATTTTTAAATCCTTTATAATTCTTTATTTTAAAATTATTCTTTAGGGACACCTGGGTGGCTCAGCAGTTGAGCATCTGCCTTTGGCTCAGGGCATGATTCCAGAGTCCTGGGATTGAGTCCACATCAGGCTCCCTTCATGGAGCCTGCTTCTCCTTCTACCTATGTCTCTGACTCTCTCTCTCTCTCTGTGTCTCATGAATAAATAAATAAAATATTTTTAAAAATATTAAAAATAAATAAAATAAAATATTTTAATAATATATCTCTTTTCAGTCACATATTTTTTATATGTGAGAAGAAATGATTTGTATTCCTTAATAAAATAACCTAATTTTTATTCTTTTTGCCCTATTATCCTTCTTCTTTTTGTCTAGCTAATGCTACCTTTACTGGTAGCAGTACCAATATATTTCTATCCCATTAGATAGAGATAGCATTTTCTGGAGCTGAAAAATGTCACTGAGGTTGGATGGAGAGAGAAGGCAGAGAATGGGAACCAGAATAGAATGCTTTCCTTGGGCAGGCCAACCCTTAATGTGCCATCCACTGGGCTGAGCTGGACTTGTGGGCTCTGAGGCTGAGAGAGTGATACATGGTAGATGAGGATCAAGTACTTGAAACTGGCATCTCCTTCTTCCCCCTTCTCTTATTCATTTCTGCTAATGATAATTTCAGTCACTCTTAGCACAGCTTTAGTTGTGTTTGCAAATAAGAGTAAGCCACAAAACTTAAAAGAACATTTAAAGTCTAAATTATTAGCTTTTTTGAAACCTTAAGTTTATAACTTATATTCTTTATGTTTTATTGTATTTGAAATGTTGTAGTCAAAGAGAAAGCATCTGCTTTAAAGGTATGTAGTGAAAAATTCCCCAAGATATATATCGAGAATAAGGCTTTAAAAAAAAAAAAAGATTATTTATTTATTTATTTATTTATTTATTTATTTATTTATTTATTTAAGAGAGAGAGAGAGAGAGAGAGAGAGTAGGGGCAGAAGTAGAAGGAGAAGCAGACTCCCCATCAAGCAGGGAGGCTGACTTAGGGCTCAATCCCAAGATCCCAGGATCATGACCTGAGCTGAAGGCAGACTGAGCCACCAAGGTACCCCTAAGATCTTTTTTTTAACAACCTAAAATTTGGCAAGTTAAAGAAGATTTAATATTTATTTAATGACTTGCTGAAGCATAGTTGGAAGGAGGAGTTTGGCATCTCAGCGAGGACTTCAGATTCCACTTCGAGTTTATACTTGCTGGAATTTTTAGAGGACACAGTGAATAATGCTTTTTTTCCCTGCCTAAAGGTGGAAACTGCTGAAAGATGGCTAGAAGAGACTTGAACATAGGCCACCTTTATAAAGGTGACATTGAAAAGTATAGGCCTAGTGTGAGCAGTACTTTCTGATAATTATTCCCACGTTAGACAAATCTACACACCTTAATGCAATCGGTGCTAGACAAACACAGGCCTGCCCAGGTGCTTCTGTAAAATTAGCAACATGGAGTAGCAAAGCAGTACGTCTGTTTCCTGGTGGTCCCTTGACAACCTGAGGGGGATACCTGTCGGAAGGAAATGGGGAGGATTTCTTCTCCCTAACTCATTGTCTTTCTCCTCCTTGCATGGAGGAATCATAATTGGTGGAACAAGATGCCAGGAATTAAGTAACATCTCTTCTGATGGGAAGAATATAGCACACACACCCCGTTCCCAACAACTCTTACTGGAATAGAATCCTAGAAAAAGAGAAAGAGCTGCTATTACATACCTATTGGATATCAGAAAAGGAAACAGGAATCTACTAGTTAAAACAGGAAAATAACAACAACCAAAATGGTACAAAAAAGGACAGGGAAAAAAAAAAAAGATAAATAAATAAATAAATAAATAAATAAATAAATAAAAAAGGACAGGGTTTCAAAAACTTCAGAGGAAAGAAGCATTCATTTATATTTTGATTTATCTGCCTTTCCACATGGAGTCAGAATGGAAAATAGGTAAATATACTAATTTTTTAAAAAATTAACGATTTCTGCTTATTTGTAAAAAAAAAAAAGTCCATTAAAAGAATTAAAGTAGATCTAAAAGTTGTGATTCAAAGACAATGTGTCACAGAGTCATGGATACGTATGTACTCCTTTTTTTTCAAATATGTGCTGTTAAATAAATCCTTTGAAAGCATTACAGAAGTAATAGTATCTGTATTACCTATTTTATTAGTGATCTATTACTAAATGGATAGCTATCAATAAAGTAGTTTTGTTCTGTAGTCATTTTTTTTACTTTTTTTAAAAAAAGACCTCAGATTCACATAAATATTGTAAAACTCCAGTATCATTGGTGACTCTGGAAGTCACCATTGATAGCCATCAATGCCTTCTATGATATCCAATCCAAAGGGTATTTTCAATCTCTTATCCCTTCATGCCTCTGTGGCATTAACAGTCTTGACTATTCCTGCCTATTAGAAAAGTGGTCTTTCCTTGGCATTTTGACAAAATTTTCTCCTGTTTCTTCCTACAAGACTGGTCTTTTCCATTTTTTTGGTTTTGTTTTTTGTGTTTATGATTTTATTTGTTTATTTCAGAGAGAGAGAGAGAAAGAGAAAGAGAAGGCGCACAAGCATGAGTAGGGGGAAAGGGGTGGGCTGAGCAGATAGCCCACCATGGGGCTCCATCCCAGGACCTGAGCTGAAGGCAGACACTTAACTGACTGAGCCACCCAGGAGCCCCTGTTTGTTTGTTTAAGATTTGATTTATTTATTTTAGAGAAAGAGAGAGCAAGGCAGGGGGAGGGTCTGAGGAAGATGGGGAATCCAAAGCGTACTCTGCACTGAGCACGGAGTCCTACCTGGAACTCTACCTCACGACCCTGAGGTCACCACCTTAGCCAAAATCAAGAGTCTGTTGCTTAACCAACTGAGCCACCCAGGTGCCCCTTGAGTTTCCACTGTTACCTCATCCTGTTCTACCATGCCTTTCCCTGTTAGTGTTGCTCAACCTTTTATTACAATGTGCTCTTTCATTGTATAAGCTTATGCATCCCCAGGACTTCAATTGCCCTCTGTAGAGCTCTTGATGTCTTTTCAGAGTTCATGCATGTATACTCACCTGCATAATTGAAGTATTACCCATAAATTCCAAAATAATCTCAAATCCAATATGTCCAAAATTAAGCTCCTCATCTTTCAGTAGTTTTTATCAGTGAATGGCTCTTCCATCCATTCAGTTGAAAAGATCAGAAACTTGGGAGTCATTCTTTTTTTTTTTTTTAAGATTTTTTGGGTTTATTCATGAAAGACGGAGAGAAAGAGAGAGAGAGAAAGAGAGAGAGGCAGAGACATAGGCAGAGGGAGAAGCAGACTCCCTGTGGGGAGTCTGATGTGGGACTCCATCCTGGGACTCCAGGATCACGCCCTGGGCTGAAGGCAGGTGCTCAACCGCTGAGCCATCCAGGCGTCCCTTGGGAATCATTCTTGATGGCCCCTTGGCATTATCTGTGATATGAAATCAGGAAGGCCTTATAAAATCTTATTCTCTCCAAAAGAGGGTGTAATTAAAAGTAATTATAAAAAGGTAAATAAAAATAAGGGTAGAAACATAAACTGTTGCTGGGAAAACCATTGTGAAAGTTGGTGTATAAGATTGTCCTTGGTCTTTATTCAATTCTTTCATACAGACCTATTTGGAATGGAGGATTGACAGAGTCAAGCATCTGTTGGTCTCTAAAAGGGGATATCTCCCCAACTATCTTTGGAGTTTCTCTGGAGAAATAACAGGACTTATTGGGATGAGCCTTTGAAAAAAGATGCTGTTTCTCCTAAAGTCAACGGACAGGTCTGCTTTGAATCATCAATTACTGTCAAAAATAGATTTGGGCATTAGTGTTCAAAATGCTCTTCTCATTTCAGCCTTTTCCTCAACCAGGTGGGTGTACCAGCTCTGGGAACAAATTAAAAGGTTTTAGCTTGTTTGTGTCCTTTTCCAGAGAATATGATCTGAAAAAGATATATTTTCTACTCATTGTAAACTACAGGATAATGCATATGGAGTAACTATCTTGGTGCTTACAGAATTAGCTGGGCAAGCCTTGTTGTTGCCTTAAGAGATTTTTAATTATATAGTTTATTTCAGTAATTGCTTTATTTTATAGTGCACTTACTTTGTGTACATGGCAACTGTTGTTCCTTTAATTATAAGGTTGAGTATCATATAATTACAGAGTAAATACACAGTTATTTCTGTCCTCTGTGCCAGTGTTTAGGTAACTTGGTATTTGTACAAAGGAACCAAATGGTGCTGGGAAGCCTTTTATTTGATTCCCATATAAATAGGCCCCAGTGCAAAATCTGATCATGTATTCATTATTTTTCTCTTTCAATCATTTGCCAGACCAAAGCACATCTTTCTGAAGTAACTTACATTACAATGAGAGCTAACATTATAGGATTTTTTAAATGCTGTCATGAAAACTTACTTTCATAAGTGTCAAGGAAATATTTTGTTATGATTATCTTTAATGCTTCCCAATTTAAATTTTTATTGTTTGTCATTGCTATTAATGCTTAGTTGAAATCTAATACATTTGTCTAAAAATTAGAAAAAAACCCCACAATTCAGAATATATTCAAATACTTATAAGTTCACAAACTAAAATAATAGAATAAAACAATGGATACTTTCATCTCAGTTTCTTTACCTGTTACCATGATGACTAAAGTTATTTTTATTTTGTGATTTTTAGAAGGTATAAGTTGTCGATTTTACATCAACTTCTACAATGATCTAAATTTTGAAAGATTTTTTTAAACGGTGTGTTTCATATTTTGGTTTCTCTCCACTAATCATACCTAATAAATAAACATGTTTCATTAATAAATTCATTCTATAAATGTTGATTTGATGCTGTGTTCTAGGAACTGAATGTACTGCATTCAATGTGCTCATTATCTAACAGGAGAAGGAAATAAATAAACCAGTAGTTGTAATTTGTGTTAAAAGTTCCCCAGTATTGCTCCATAGATGGCTAAGATGTGGTGCAGAGGACAGAGTCATCAGTTACAGTGAGGGCAGACAAGGTGGGAGACTAGGAGAGAAAGAGATTGGACCTTGAAAGCTGAAAAGTTGTCCTCTACACAGGCAAGATGTATTTTCAAAAAGTGCTATCAAAAAGTACAATAATGACTGCTACCAGTTAAAGCTTAATGGAAAGGAGTGTCAGTTCCATTTTGTAGCAGGTCAAGTATCTGCATGAGTCTCTTAAGCCAAAAATTCTAACACAGTAGTTTAAAGTCTACTGATGATAAGATTATTTGATGGCGAGGAGAATTACAGGTAAGACTTTCTACTGCCCCCAAACTACAACCCTAATAAAGTAAAATGAATTGTTCAGGATTGATAATTAAAGGATGGGAGCATATGGAAATTCTTAGGGAACTTCCTGTCACAGAACAGGGCCACAGAAAACTCACTGTAGAGGATCACAGTCTTGAGCATGTATATGAATTTATTGTTCCCAGATGAATGGAGAAGAGCCTTCTCTGAGGCCCAGCTAGCACACATAGTACCATAACCCAAATTCACTGATGATTTGGTATGGATTAAGAGTTACACTGTGTTTAAGAGTGTTATTGCAAATGTCTCATGGTATAATGCGGTGGTTAATATCCACCGTGAATTAGAATAGGAAAAATATCCTGCACATAAAATGTGTCCACAATTTACATTTCCAAGGGATCTGAGAAGACCCAATTAAAAAAAAAACGTCCGCAATTTACCTTGAATTTGTTTCCTCTTTTGCTTCTAGAGTGATCATCACCCTTCCAGGTTTATGGTGAATTTGAACCCACAGATGATTCTGCATTTCAGCTTCTTGGACCATTCCTTTGTAGTTCTTGTCCTTAATTCTTTTAAGCCATACTTAAAATATCAAGATCCTCCAATGTAGATTTGGAGTTAATCTGATTAACTGAAGTTAATCTACTGAGGTAAGGTCAGAAGAAATGCTTTAAGGACTTTTTGAAGCACGCCCCCACATGTGGCATGGTTGGAGGGTTACTGGGAAACCATGCTGTGGAATGCTCATCCTGATGGCAAATAAGTATTTATATCAAGAGACGAGATTGTAAGCAAAAGCCTCTGTACAAAAGATCTTGTTAGCTACACACTAGAAGGGCTTTGTCTTTACCCAACATTGAGAAAACACTTTGAGTCTTTTTCAGATAAAACTATTTCAGGTAAAACTAAACCTACTTCCTAACATAAAAGACTAGAAGTTATGGAGACCTTTCATGTCTTCATGTTATAAATATCAGTTACTTCTAAAGTTACAAGAGACAGTTTTTCTTTTATAAACCACAAAGCCGCAATATAAAATGAGCTGGGAGGTGGTTAAGAATAAAAGGTAAATTAACTTGTCAATAAGAGGAAAAGATATAAATGAGCTTCTACTTATCAACATTTCAAAACTAAGAACATACCTCCTCACTAAATGCACGTTTCAGCTTAAAATCCTCTTTAGGGTCAATGAGGAAACATTGCAAAAAGGAAGAGAAAGGGAGAAGAAAAAGAATAGATGACTCAGACGTTTCCTCAGTAAATATTTTAACTGGAAATTAATCTGCTCTTTTCTTGACTCCCTATGTATTAGAAATGTGTGTTGGAAGTAATGCAGTCTTGAAAGATCTGATATAACAAACTGCAATTTATATCCTTTGATTTAGAATTTTTTAGCTCTTTAAAAATAAAGTAGATTTTCTGTGGAAGCTCCTAAGCAATTTAATACGATCGAGGTTATGATTTGGGTTTGAGAAGTTTGCTTTAGTAGAATTACTCTATATTTTCTAAAGTCATTTTTAATATAAAACTTTATTAATAATTCCTTACGGAGTCTCTTAAGAAAGGACTACAAGAACGCGTACCAGAACCAAAGGTTAGATAAAGGGCCAGCGGTTATTAATTTTTTAGTAGCACTTGCTTAATTTTGTTTTCAAAGAAAAAAAAATAAATCACTGTTTGCATAGTTTGGATAGTACCTTGATAACCAAATGCAAAAATATATATGTGTGCACAAGCACACACACTATCAGAAAACACCCTGTCAAAAATAAATGGGCTAAGCATGGCTCACAAATCTTTGATTGCCTTTTCCATTTGTCCAAGTGCCTCCTCTGAAAAGCAGAGTCACAACAGCCTGCATTTCATCACTGACCAAGAATTACGTTTGGCTATAACCTGGCTCTTAGGCAAACCTAAAATAATGTCCATTACACTTCTCTAGTGGTTAATTATACATCCCCAGATTGTTGCTGGCTTCTCATTTATGCTACTTACTACCCTATTTAATTTTAAGAATAACTAGTAACCACAGGTTTTGCATGGTAGAGGGAATCTGGACATGTGCAACAAAGATTCCACCATATATTTTTGTGCGTATTAATTCTGTGTCCTTAAACACAATATTTGGGTTTCTGATGCAGGGGAATATGAAGATCAGGGATTTCTTCAGATAGTTGTTAACACGTTTTAGATTTTTGTTGGTATTCAGGTTTCTGCAAGCACTGAGTGATTATGTGGCTAGTGGGTAGTTCACTAGCTCCTATCATCATAAAATTCACTTGTAAGCCCAGTAAAGCATGTTTGAAATACTCATTAAATGGATGGAAACAACCAAAAGTAATAGTTTTAATACGATTTTTAAATTTTAGAATAACTTTAGGTTTACAGACAATTTGCTAATACAGCACAGAGTTCGGGTATATCCTCTATCCACCTTCCTTAATGTTAACATTTTATACAATCATGATATGTTTATCAAAATTAAGGAATGCACTTGTGTTCAGATTTTAAACACTTTACTGAGAATCATAAAAGATTCATGAATAACGAGAGATAAATTCCATATCCTTGTTTGGAAGACTTCATATTATAATGATGCTGGTTCTTTTGGAATTAATGAATACACATAATATTATCCCTATGAAATACCAGTGGGATTTCCTTTAGAACCTGACATAATAATTTTGCTTTATTTTAGAAAGGTAGAGTAATAAGAAATATATACTACTAGATATTAAAATATATTATTTACTTAAAAAGATGTCATATTGATGTAATAAAGAGGCAAAATGAATGAAAAGAGAAACCTCAGAAATATATCTAGGTAAACACAAAAATATGATAAATGTTACAGATCAAACCAGTAGAAAAGGATGCATTATTTCATAAACATTTTGGATCAAATGGCTAGAGAATGATTTTGAGAACCATAAGTCAAAATAAATTCCTGAGATTAAAATTGTTAAAGAGAATAAGAGTGTTAATATGTATATTATATATTTGCATATAGTGCAATATATATGCATATAATAAGAGTATTAAATTATACATATGCATATAAAGAGATGTTAAAAAGTTATAACAAAGGCAGAAATCAATAACTTAATAACAATGAACTTAAATAACAATTGAGTTATATGCACTTTTAATATATTTCCATAAGGAAAAGTAAAGAAAAATTATATTCCTAAAGGTGGAAGAACATGTCACTCCAAAATATGTCCATCATGGCATTAAGGATTATTTTGAGCTAAAGGCACTTAAAAAACAAGCAAACAGCAGATGCAAGCAAAGTGTTTAATCTCCCCTTTTCTTCTGAAAACAAGAGATAAAAATTCCCATGTGAAAGATGCCCTTCCTTTACCAGGAAAAAAGCAATATTCAATTGGGAGTCAAAGTTGAGAGAATTCTGCACAAACAGACCTTGTTAAAATAATTTTTATCTTCCTTTGGCCTCTCCATTTTTCTTAGTTTCTTTTTCACAACTGTGTCTCTTTATCCAATCTAATATAAAAGCATTTAGGTTTTGCCACTTCTTTGAGCTTCAGTTCCTTATGAGCTCTCCTGTGTCGTGTAAAACTTATATAAACTTGCATACTTTTCTCCTGTTAATCCGTCTCACAACAGTTTAATTCTCAGGCACAGCTGAAAAACCCTATAAAAGAGAAGAGATAAAATTTTGTCTCCCTACATTCCAAGAACATTTACATATGGCAAATCATAAATTTAAAAAATAAGCTTAAAAATCCAAACACAGAGAAGACTGATATCCTTAAATTATAAGGAACACTTGAAATCACAAAAAATCATAAAAAATCCAGTTAGAATAAAGAACGAACATGAATAAGAACCATGCAGAAGATATAAAAATAGCCATACACATGTTAAATATATACGGTTTAGACAGATATGCAATTTCTGAGAAGACACCATGTCTCTTTTAGTCAATTGGGAAAGATTTAATTTAAATTTAAAAATAACCACAGCTACGGTTATCTTAGGACCAGTAGTTGTGAAACATCAATTCATGGAATCCATAGAACCATTCCATGAATCGCTTTCACAATAAAGATCTAAAACCTTAAAAATTCTGCGATTGCATTTTTTGTAACCTTAGGAAACAGTGAAATTCTAGAATAAAGATTTAGCCACAGATATAACTACTATTGTATCACTTAATAAATAAACTTATAATATAAAGGCCTTTCAACAAAGAGTGATTGAGAAAATTTCATTTCATTTATATGCTGAAATACTAGAGAGTAATAAAAATGATTTTGAGGAAATGTATTTATTGATTTGGTAAATGTTCACAATTTATAGTTAGGTAAGAAAGCATACAATAAAACATAACTGCATAAAATACATATACATAAAAATATCTGGAAATATATACATTAATATGTACTTTTAGTAATAATGACTTAGTTTTTGGTGTTGCTTATTGATGTCATTTTATCTATATATTTGTTATGTTTCTTTGAGTTGAAATTAAAAATAAAATTAATCATAGAAATTGTCTCTATGCTAATCATGTAAATTAGATAGACAAATGCCACACAGATTTACTTTGTACTAAAAATTGCCACCAGTGGTTACTGAGCAATCATTTTCGTAAGCAGTAGTATGAAAGGGTTCTAAAAATTTACAGGAAATGAGAATGTGTTCCATCATTAATATCATTTGAGTTAAGTTAGAAAGTCAGATAAGGCCCTAAGGTCACATGGAGTCTTTAATGGAGCATATGTTTGATTCAATAGAAATGTTATAGCCAAAACATTTGCATCAATGAACTACACATGAATTAAAGATAAGTGAATCAAAAGCCTTAATGTACTGATTTGGAGTCACAAAATCTGTATAATTGTTAAATGTTTCATTAATTTACCAAATGGTTCCTACTTCATGTCTTTTTCTATTTGCAAATTAGAGATAGTACAAAATACATTCGGTCCGTGCACCATACAAAATGTTAAGCTAATAGTTAGAAAATGCTATAGAGTTCTTTTGAAGAATGTAAAATGTGTATCAAAAGAAAGAATATTATGTCTTTTAAGAGAAAGGTTTATGACTACAAATTTTTGAAATATTTTTAAACTTTAATGTACTTATTCTTATATTGATACAAATTATATAGCTTTATATACTTAAAATGTTTTAACATGTGATTTCATTGAAATTCACATCAACTCTGTGAAATACATGAGCAATTTTTGTATACCTATGTGTGGGAAATAGAAGCCCAGGAAGAGTAAGATGTGAGACACAGCTGTCTGTAGGTCAGACAAGAGTGGTCAGTTATTGATATCTTCTTTAAAGTATCTTGACAAATCTTCACAGGGAGATAGCCAGCCTTGTGAAGAAGTCTTGAAATTATTTCATATGAACATTGGTTGAGAGAATGGAGGAAATCTATCTTGGAAAAGAGACTATGCTGAATATAATGAGAGCTGTTCAAATGTCACCATGTTACTTTGGACAATAGAGAACCTCAGAGTTATTTTTGTTTTGTTTTGAACCAAAGGACACCTAGGTTTACAACTTGGTTCTGCCTTTTAGTAACTATGAGACCTTAGAAGTCTTGGGTTGCTCATCTTTAAAATGAAGATTTTGATACTTACCTTCATTTTAATGAATAAAATGATTCTGAGCCTGAGAAAGGAATACAGTAGTTCCCCAATTTAGAGTAGAGAATGCTTTGACACAATCACAGCCAATTTACTAAAATCAAATTCACCAACCATACCATGAAAATAACATTTTAAAAAATAATTGAGTTCAATGAGACAGTACCTGCCATGTAGTAGAGATACAGAAAAATATAGCTAACAAACTCATTTTGTATCTTTCGATGTCTTATGGAGCCAGGTCTTTGAGTATGATTTTGATAAATTTGCTGTTACAAAGCCTGTTTCTCAGGTTGAGAGTCAAACATATTAGTTCTTAGATGGCTGATCATCTTCTGTATGGCTGAGTTTGAGACAAATACGAAGTGCTCAGTAATTTAGGAGGTGCACTTTTATCCCCAACTACTCAAGGCAATTTTCCTCCATATTGTTTTGGGAAACCTCTTTCGCCCTTTGTGGATTGATTAACTCATGTTACACATCCTGTTTAAACATTTTCAATGGTTAAGGCTGAATTATAATCTGGAAATAGGGTTGTAATCTTAGAATTTCCAAGAGCTGGTGAGGACTCTCCAGTGGTCCTGTATATATGATTCTACACAGTTACCAGGAATTCCAGTTCCACACAATTTAACTTTAGGCATCACTAGGGCTCCAGTTTCACAAGGAATAACTCAAGATCTTTCAAAATCACCAGAAGGCCACTAACCTAACAGTTACATTCACAGCCTCTAGAATGAAACAATTTTGGTTCTACACTTCCTGTAATATGTACTGGCTATGTGAACTAGTGCAAATACTAAGCCTTTCAGTGTCCCAGCTACTTGACATATAAAGAGGGTTTTTAATAGTATCTGCCTCAAAGTTTTGTTGTGGGAATGACATGAATGAATATTCTTAGATGGCCAGAATATAAGAGTTGAATAAATATGTTATTAATATTTGCCAAAGTGGCTAAAATAATACACTTAGAAACAATTAGAGCATATATTCTGAGAATCTCTTCTAGGCTTTTCTTCATTGAGGTTTGATGTCCACTCAAATTCAGGGTAGTTTTGAACACCTGTTGGTAAGTAGTCTGATGGGTAGAAATCCTACAGAGTAGCTTTTTAAGACAGTTTGTTCAGATTAAAAAAAAAAAAGTTTGTTCAAATTCAGTTAACATTCTATTCGTCTTTGATCTTTAAGCTTGTTTACTATACTTGGAAAATGCTAGGAAAAAAAAGAAAAGAACCAGATGAAGGAGAGGCAGTAGAGTTTAGTAATTAAACTATTATACCTGAACAGTAAGTAATATTAGGGGAGAGTAAGGGAGATATTGGAAGAAAGAAATGAGCAATAACAGAAAGGTCAGATATCTGATTCAGTGACTGAAGAATGGCCTCAAATATTGGAATATATTAGCCAAGGAGGATAGAGTCCAGGAGATCTATGAATTAGATTCCTTGGGGGAAGGGAGGGGATAAAAGAAAAGATACCAGAAAAACTTAGCGCTGTTAGTGATTACATAAGCCGACCTGCATATATGACATAAATATCAGTTCCAGCATTACCTTTATCAGAACATCAAAGAAATATGACAAATAATAACAAATACATGATGAGATATAAAACAGATGTAAAAATTCTTTGAAGTATTTCTGTTTAAAAGTAGATAGAGGCTTTCTTTAATTAATATATCAATTAGTTGTTTGGAACTTAAAGCATTTTCCCTGGAAAGACTGCTTTAAACCTTAGCTATGTTCTATGAGAACTATCAAATATCTATAACACAAAATATAACTGGCTTATATAAAGTATAAAATATACTTTTATTTTATAAAAAACATAAAGTGGTATAATATACAATCTCAATTCCTGATTAAAAATAAAAACCCTGCATACCCATTAAATCATGGATAGAAGATGATTCCTAAAGGTTATCTGTCTGAATTCAACAGTGCAATAAACGTTACAATGAAATTTGGCATCCCCACTTAAAATCACAACTGGTTAAGGATGCTTGCTCTTAGAATACTGGAAGTTCTAATCATTGCAATCAGAATAAAAGGAAATGATAAATACAGACATGGGAAAATAAGAGACAAATAATTTTTATGTATATATAAAACAATGGATATTAGGGAGATCCTAGAGAATAAATGGAAAACTTTTCAGAAATAAGTTCTGAAAAATAGATTACAAATAAACCTACAAAATCTACATTCCACAAAATAGAAATACTACTTTGGAAAATATAGTAGATGCAGATTACATTCACAATAGCAACATATATAAAATTACTAAGTACATTTTAGAACTCTACATGAAGAAAACTATCAAATTTTACTGAGTGACATAAGTTAACCTGTATCAAAATTTCTATTTTAAGAATATAAATTTCCTCAGTTAATCAATGTAATTTCATGTAATTCTAATCACAATTCTAAATAGATTTTTAAGGAGTAGGATGAGACTGAACAAGTAATTCAAAATCATATTTGGAATAATTAACAGTAAAGAATAGGCTATAAATTTTTATGAGTAAAAGACAAGGGAAGACATGCAATCAGACTATGAAGACAAGGTCATTTAAAAATGATCCTGAGAGGGATCCCTGGGTGGTGCAGTGGTTTGGCGCCTGCCTTTGGCCCAGGGCGCGATCCTGGAGACCTGGGATTGAATCCCGTGTCGGGCTCCCGGTGCATGGAGCCTGCTTCTCCCTCTGCCTATGTCTCTGCCTCTCTCTCTCTCTCTCTCTGTGTGTGACTATCATAAATAAATAAAAATTAAAAAAAAATGATCCTGAGATGCCTGGCTGGCTCAGTCAGTAGAGCATGTGACTTTTGATCACAGAGTTGTAAGTTTAAGCCCCATGTAGGTGTAAAGATTACTTAATAAATAAAATCTTTAAAAAAAATCCTGGAACAAAAAGGTCCATATAGAAAAAATCAACTTCAATCTACATCTCTCACTCTATACAAAATTTAAACTCAAAGTGGATCATAATGTAAATATAAAGCATACATGTAAAATGTAAATATATAAATTTTTAGGGGAAAAAAAAGCCATAGAAGAAAATCTTTGTGACCTTTTTAGTCAGGCAAAGTAGTCTTAGGTGTGAGCAAAAATTCAATTAATAAATTAAAAAACTGGATAAACTGCATTTCATTAAAAATCTTTGCTCTACAAAGGACATTGTTGTTGTTGTTGTTTTTTTTTAATCCTGAGTCTTTTATTTTCTTTACAGTTATTTATCATGCCATGAATTCATAGGGAATGGGTTCCAGCAGTTCAAGCTCCTTTCCATTGGTTCTCACAAAGTGTGCTTCTCTGGGTGGGGCAGGCTGGCGCTTCAGTTGGACCCAAGTACCTCTCTCTTTGGCTTCCTTCTTTTTCTGATCATTTTCCTTCACACCCTTCAGGAAGCTAATCTCCGCTCTTTGAGTGTTTCATATGCTCAATGTGGACATTAATTCTCTTGGCAAGAATCTTGCCCTTAACTTGTTTGTTTACAACAATGCCAACAGCATGCTGAGTAACATTGTAGACTCTTCCAGTTTTGCCATGGTAACATTTGTGGGGCAATCCTTTTTGAACAGTGCCCATTCCCTTGATGTCCACAATATCACCTTTATTATAGATTTCTAAAAGGCCTAGAGAACATATAGTGGGTACCTCTCCTCTTTCCCTTTGTGTTGGTCATTTTGGCGAATTACTGGAAGATGGCGGTTCCAGCCAAAAGGAAGCTACAAAGGACATTGTTAAGAGCATAAAATGATAAGACACAGACTGGGAGAAAATATTTTCAAGTCATATATTAGACAAAGAACTTGTATGTTGAATATTAAAAAAACTTTCAAAACTCAACAGAAAAACAATCAATATATTTTAAATGACTAAAATATTTTAGCAGAATGCTGAGGAAGATATAATGACGGTAAGTGAGCACAGGAAAAGATGTTCAACACCATTAGTCATTAGGGAAATACAATTTATACATACACAAAGGACAACATGAAAAGATATTTTAAGATGTTGGGATTCCTCTGTACCCAGTCTGTCATGTGATTACCAGAACTATGCGTGTCTAAATATCATAGAACTGTATACTAAAAACAAAACAAACAAGCAAACAGTCCAAAGAACTTTAAGCTTAACATTTTAGTTACAATAAATCAATGATTGAACAAATAAAAAAAAATCACAATCAAAATATTGTGGCAAATTAATTTTTAAAAAATCATTTAAACAGGTTGACCTCAGAAAAGTACTAAAATATCCATTAGAATTTGATGTATGATAAAGATGAATTTTCAAATACATGGAAAAAGATGGACAGTAGAATGAATGAGGTTAAAGCAACTGGATCACAATGCTATGGGGGAGATAGCCCATACTTAAACAAAAGTAAATTCATTTTATTTTATATTTTATTTTATATGACTCATGAGAAACAACAGAGAGAGAGAGAGAGAGAGAGAGAGAGAGAGAGAGAGAGAAGAGGTGGCAGAGACATAAGGAGAGGGAGAAGCAGGCTTCTCGCAGGTAGCCAGATGTGGGACTCGAAACCCAGACCTGGGGATCACGCCCTGAGTCGAAGGCAGGTGCTCAACCTCTGAACCCCCCAGGCATCCCAAAAACTAAATCCCTTTTAAATCAAATTTTCATATTAAAAAAGAAACTACTAGAAGAAATATGAGGAGATATTTTTATAATGTTAGGAAGAGGGCAGCTCCGGTGGTGCAGCGGTTTAGCGCCGCCTGCACCCCAGGGCGTGATCCTGGAGACCCTGGATCGAGTCCCATATTAGGCTCTCTGTATGATGCTTGCTTCTCCCTCTGCCTGTGTCTCTGCCTCTTTTTCTCTGTCTCTATGAATAAATTTAAAAAAATCTTAAAAAAATATATACATACATAATATTAGGAAGAGGGGGATTTTT
This sequence comes from Nyctereutes procyonoides, assembly GCF_905146905.1. Lineage (NCBI taxonomy): Eukaryota > Metazoa > Chordata > Mammalia > Carnivora > Canidae > Nyctereutes > Nyctereutes procyonoides. The sequence goes on along the minus strand of NW_026575035.1, from coordinate 5,241,172 downwards.
TCTAAGCCTGACAACAAAGACAGAACTCAAAAAGTAAAACTGCCAGATGTGAATACATAGATTATTTCAAAACATAAATAATGTAAGTAGACAAATGATAAAGTAGGAAAAAAATATTGCTTTTGAAGAGTCAGTAGGAACAATAGATAAGGTTCCATAGGTTGCATTGTTTATGCAAATACAAAGAAGCCATGACACCAGCTAATCAAACCCAGCCTCTGTATAGAAATCTTCACGCTCAGGAACACATAGGTGGGCACATTTAGAGTAGGTGATGTGTGGACAAGAACAAATACACAGTTAGAATAAATAGGTTAATATATCTGTATTGTAATTGCAAAGGGCTCAAAAGGATCATTTGGACATAGTTAAAGCCATCATCATTTATTACAATTTGACTTTGAAGTTCAAATAATGCTTCTCTTTTATTTAAAACAAACAACCTGATTTTCATTTTCTCTTTGATTTAGAAACTGGGCAATGGATGGGCAAGCATATAACTTGTATCTGACTGAATGTCTGTAAAACTAGAAATAGTAGATATTAATGTACCTACCTCCCTAAGCATCAATATCACATAGGCTATAATCTGAAATGTACTTGGTAATGGCTTTTTTTCAACCTCTTCTCATGAGTGGAAAAAGACTACCTTAAACCCTAGAGAACATAATTCCTGACTCTACCTTGTATTTAGCATCTTTATGTTTCATGAGCTGGTCATCTGGCTTTCTCATCCTGCTTCTTGATCAACAGTCTAAGGGACATGTGGCTTAAGCCTCACTCACTGCTTTGCATTTTAATTCTATTTATTTTTAGTCCCAGAAAATTTAATCTTGTTTTGAATATCACATATTTTTATTTCTATATTTATGCCCAATATTCATGTGTTTTAAGCAATCTAGAGGAATTTCAGAGTACAAATTTCTTATTCTACTTTTACTAAGAATTTAAACTAAGCCTGAGGGAAAAGAAGCCTTAATATTGTCCATATTCTTAATATGTATGAAAAAGATACTGTTCAGTATGAAATCTTTGAAATCCACATCAGATTTACACTAGAATTGTCAAATTAAATACAAGAAGCCATTTAAATTTAAATTTCAGATAAACAATGAATGAATAATATTTTTGTATGAATAAATCTCAAATATTGCATGGAACATACTTATACAAAAAATATTTGATTTGATTTTTTAATAGAAATAAAAGTCTACTTATGTGTTTCCTACTGTACTTTTATTTACTAAATATGTCAATCCTAAAGTAGGCACAATAAAAATTTCTTATAATGAGAATGTTGGATCTTCATGGTCACTTGTTTCTGAAATCTTCAGGCTCTAATCACAAAACTAGGCATTATGGGTCTCTCCCTCCTAGACCTGTGAAATTGAATGTGTTTATGTCTGTAAAATATTAAGCATAGTGTTTGGCCAAGGAAAAAGTTTCAGAAATAAAAATTAATTATTAATGTGTGAAATACTGACTGCATTGAAACTGACAATAAATACTTCAAATAAAGGAATAAGAAATCAATATAAACTAATGGATTCTAGGAAGTGTGTGAAATGATTGGACTTTAAAAATGACTAGCATTTGGATATGAAAGAGGCAAAGAAAACCTCTTTACTGAATGTGATTTGGGAGTAAGGGGACATGGCAAGTTTACAGACTAATCACTGGATTTGGAAAAGGCAAAGAGGAGACACTTTTGACAGATTTTCTCGCATAATAACATGAAATAAGTTTGCAAGGGGAAGAAAGAGATAATAAAACAAACAGAAAGGCAGGCAGAAGAATTTGGACTCAATGTGGTAGACAGGAGAAACCCTTTTCAATTTTTGACCAAGGAAGTAAAATGATGAAACTGGCCCCTTACAAAATTAGTCTGTCCAAGTATGCAAGATGGATTGGAGGAGAGAGAAACTTATCAGACATATCAGTTATGAGGCTATCATAGTAATCCAGCTATGAAGTGATAAGGACCTAGATTAGCTGGTGGCATGAGAACAGGTGGAGCAAGCAAATCTGAAAGATATGTGAGAGGAAAAATGACAGGAACTGAAGAGGAAAAGAAAGTCAAGGTGATGTCAAGAATTCTTAAATGTACAACTAAAAAATGGTAAAGACAGTGAAAGAAATAAGAAAATTGATAAAACTGAAAAATAAGACTAATTTTAGACAAACTGCGGTGCAGGAAAAAAAGATGACTTATTCTGGAATTACATGTGTTTTTTTTTTCTTTCAATAATCAACCAATATTAGCTACATGGCCACTTGATATTTGGATAACTCTTATTTCCAAATCAGATAATCAAGTGCAGGATACTGTCACCTGGCAGGGCTAGAAAATCAGTTACCAATTAAGGGAATAATCGATGTAGATCTCTATATGCCAAAATAGATTGCCTGTGTTTATAGAATTATACTATAATGAAATGATCTCAAATATAAACATTAGAATATTCAACAATTCTTTTGGTATTTTATGAAGTTATTCTTGGATTTATGATGTAGCATTGTATCCAGTAATCATAATTATTCTATATCAATACAGAAATGCTAAGTAATACTATTCTAGAACAGGATATTACAAATATACTACCTTTTGAGGTTTTTGCTTTGTTTTGTTTTATACTTGTTATTTTTTATATTAAAACTTACATGTTAGTAATTCTATATGGAAGGAATTTTTATTTCTTTCTGCTCAAATATGGTAGCTGTTTATAATTTTCAGACCAGTTTCCTAAATATTTTTCTCACATCATTTTTATTATCATCTTAACAAGCAGTTACATCACAAATTTATTCAGACAAATGAAGCAGGAGCACCTGTGTGACTCAGTCATTTAATGGCTTCTTTTGGCTCAGGCCATGATCTCAGGAACCTGGGATCAAGCCAGAGTCTGGCTCCCTGCTCAGTGGGGACTCTGCTTCTCTCTCTGCCCCTTCCCCTACTCATGTGCTCTCTCTCTCTCTTTCTCAACTAAATAAATAAAATCTAAATAAAACAAAACAAAAACATATATGGAAAGCATTTTTTTCTTTTCTTTCTTTCGTTTTTCTTTCTTTTTGTTTTTCTTATTTTTTTCTTTCTTCCTTTTTTCTTTTTTGTTTGGAGAGAGTAGAGTGATTCCAGGGAAAGTAAGAAAAAATAATCAGAGGAGTGGTTGAGGAAGAGAAAAAAAAACACTATTATTTCCAGTGGAATATTCTGTTTTGAATTGATAACGACCTTCCTTATTTATGAAGTATATTTTTCTTGCATATTTTTGATACAAATTATAGATTATTTTTTGTATATTTGCATGTATTATATCAATGTAACATCCTGGAAGTTAGCTTTTGTGAGTAGGAAAAATATGATTGTCTCCACTTTCAGATCAAGAAAAGTGAACTTCTGTAAAAAATGTCCACATCCTCATGACTGGTGAGTGGCCTAAACACCTACATCTTCTAATTTTCTGCATTGTAGCCATTCTTGGCAGAAAAAAAAAAATCAACAAATGTGGGTGAGCCCTGGGGAAAGAAGAAGAGGAAGTGTTACTAATACTTTTTTACTGCTATTAAATAGCTTTTCACAAATGCAACACTCTGACTCCCAAAAAGCCCTAAGAATGGTTTACTTTGGTCTATAGGAATTATTTCATACCTCTTCCTAAGACTCCCATTCTGACTTTAAAAACATCCTAGGTTGGTAGCTTTTGAACATCTCACAGACCTTTTTTAATTTTTCTTTTAGAAGTTAAAGATAAATTTTGGGGAACCTGAGTGGCTCAGTCTGTTAAATGTTTGCCTTTGGCTCAGGTCATGATCTCGGGGTCCTGTGATGGAACCAGAGATGGACTCCCTGCTCACTGAGGAGTCTGTTTCTCCCACTTACGCTCTCTCTCTCACACACACAAATAAATAAATAAAATCTTTAAAAAAAAGAAATTAAAGATAAATTTGAAAGCAAAGGAAATGATGTTTTCAGTATGCATAGAACCTAACTGGTTAAAGTAGTAAATTATAAATATATCATGCTCAGGTTATAAAAATTAGAGATTAACAGAATTGCTTTGAAAATGTAAACTTAAAAAAAAACTTAAGAAAAAGAAAATGTAAACTTATTTATGAGTTGCTTTCTCCTTTTTATTTCAATTTTCAAATAAGCTACTTCATATTATTTATTCTTCAACAGATTGAGTCATAGGATGATGGAAACTCAATCTATATTCTGCTATAGAGATTTTAATAGTACATGCTTTCTTTTTTCCTTGCCTTTTTCCTCTTCTTCCTCCTTTTTTTCCCTTCTTCTTCCATTCCTGTCAATATTTTATGATGATGATGATGATGATATAATTTGGAGAACTGGATTGGGGCAATACTCCCTCATTATTAGTTATTTTTAGCCATCACTACTGTATAAAATATATATTTTTTCTTTTTGTGTATCTTGTGTACTAAAGTCTTCAACTATCAGGAATGTAACCATCCTGTTACAATTTTCTAATATGTATCAAGGGAAGATTTGGGATTGTATCCACTGTACATTTTATATTTGATACCATCTTACCGAATTTTGAAGGTTGGGGGCTGGGTAAGAAGCAGAAAAAAAATATTGTTTTGAATGGAGTATTCTGTTTTTGAATTAATGATGATCTCTGTTGCTTGTGAAGCATATTTTTCTCTAGCAGATCTTTTGATTCTTTCCCTGACAGACTGCTGTAGAACACGTTTAATGAACATGACATAGTGGGTAGTAAGCATTCCTGACAGTTCCGAATAAATATTCATCATACTAAAAAAGACAATGACATTCTATTCCCTTCATCATTAAAGGACCTTGTACACTTAACTCATTGTCTTATGATTACAACAAATTCCATTGGATGGAATGTCTAACTTGTATTTTTATTTACTCTGTCGAAAATAAATTTCTTTTATATCCTCAAGTGATCAACACCCTTTAAGAATAGGCTCATGTAAAGTCAAATGGCTAAACAAGTGAGGAAGTCCAATTGAGTCGACCAGGTATTTTAGACAATCCAGTTGGTTCATGTAATATAGATCATATATCTAGATGAATGACTTTATTTTAACCTTTTATTTATGATTTTTTTTAAAGATTTTATTTATTTGTTCATGAGAGACACAGAGAGAAAGAGAGAGGCAGAGACACAGGCAGTGAGAGAAGCAGGCTCCATGCAGGGAGCCCGATGTGGGACTCCATCCCAGGTATCCAGGATCACACCCTGGGCTGAAGGTGGTGCTAAACCACTGAGTCACCCAGGCTGCCCTATTTAGGATATTTAAATTGATTAAGGCCTCTCCTAATGTCTTCCAAAATATAATGCAAACCTACGGTAAAAACATGATGTGTAGTCCAAGAACCTTTTGGTAACCTTGATCTACTTAATATACACTCAATTTAAAGACAAGATTGACTTAAATAATGTTGCATGTTGTCTCAAACTAATAAAGGCAAAAAAAAAACATGAAAGGACTTACATAAATTGATATCTTTCAAAATGAGATGATCTTGACTAAATTGAAGTAAAAGATACAAGAAAATAAAAATATGGCTATCAAATGAGCTATTAGTAACAACTTTAGAGATACAGACTTTTATTTTTCCATTTCAAATTACAGATGTTATGTGGACTCAGGTGAATTTATTTATTACCTTTTCAGTTGAGAAAATAATTTCAAGGCAAAGAGAAAGTTGAGTACAATCTTAAAGCATCCATATGAGCTTTTAAAGTGACATAGTTCAAATTAAAACTAAATGGGATTTTACTGATGTAAGTTTGAAACATGGATACAAACAATTCACCTATAATAATACGAAAGTTCTCCACCTTCACCTCTACTTTAATAATGGAAACACAACTTCCTAAAACTCTGATTGAAATTAGCCTGTACTGCAAGTTTTCAAAAAGAAAAATGTTCAGAATAGAAAATCCTGCCACTGGGCACAAATATACTGAATTTCTCTAGGGTCAGCATTAGATATAGTTGGCTACCTTTCTGAGAATATTTAGCAACAGCTAATTGGAAAAGTCAGATGTAGTTCAAATCCAAGGTCATCTGAAGTATTAAAACTGAGAAAAATAAATTAAAAATGGTAAGTATAATAGCTAGGATTTATTGAAAGTTTTCTGTTTGCCAAGTATACTATTTTGTATAATATTTCATGTATTAATTCAAGGAATCCTCACAACAATCTGAGGAAGAAGATAATATTAGTTTTCATATTTTATATATGAGAAAATTGGGACACATAGAAGTTAAGTAGTTTGTCCAAGATCCAACAGTTAATGTCAAAGCCAAGTTGTGACCCCAGAGAATTTGATCTTAGAGCTTACAACATGCCACAGCAAACAAATGACCAAAGTTGATGACCTAGGGTAAGTGTAAAGTTGAAGTTTGCAAAATTGTTGGATACCCATAAATAGCATAAATATTTGATAAAATTCATGCATTTGTTTTCTTTTGTCGCATTGAGTTCATTGGATCCTAAGAATCCAGTTCCCACATGAAATTAATTCCATATATTTTTTAGAGATTTTATTTATTTATTTGAGAGAGAGTGTGAGCAAGACAGAGAGTACAGGAACTGGAGTAGGGGGAACAGAGGAAGAGAGAGAAGCAGACCCCCCCATTGAGCAGAGAGCCTGAAGCAGAACTTGATCCTGGGCTCGATCCTGGGACTCCAGGATCATCACCTGAGCCAAAGGCAGATGCTTAACCACTGAGCCTGAGCCCCTAATCCCATGTTGAAAAGCAGCCAGCTACATCTCAAAGAGCTAAAGGACTAACAATTAATTGGTATTGGAAATGGGTTTTTTGTCCCCGTTAGTCTTTATTTCCTCACCTGAAAATTAAGGATTTATATTTGTTCTACTAAACTTTCAAGTCTACTATGTTCCTAGAATAAATATATAGGATACTTAAGAAAAAAATGTGGCACCCAGACTCAAGAATCATACAGTGTGGTTGGTAAGACAGATATAAATTTAGCCAACGTTCATAATCATATACTAGTAAGGGCTACTGACATGCAGAAGTGGAAGCAGGACATCGAAGTACATAGAAGTGTTGGGTAAAGCAGGAAGGTGAGGCTGGGCCTGAAAGTGCAGCTTTCACGTTATGCAATTCTAGGTATCACTGTTTGCCCCAGAGTCTGAACATTACCTAACTGCAGCCATATGCAGTGACTTGAGTTGTTCTTGAAAGGATTCTTTGAAAAACTGCAACCGAAAGAAAATGCTTGTAAATGGCAATGGACTATATAAATACAAAAAAATGTTGTTGCCATTACCATTACTAAATTACTATTACTAAATTATACAATGGGATCCATTGTCTGCTTGAAAAGTGCTACTTGGTTAGCCCTGAAGAGGAAATGGATATGAGCAGAACAAACACTGTGGATTAGTAACGTATCATTAACTTTTAAAATTGTACAATAAACGTTTGGCATTCTCCACATTCACAACCATGATGGGAACTTACTTGATGTCAACTTATCACCTTGAATTCCCTATTTTAAGGCATCTCCATCTTAAGAAGGGAAGGCACCGATTCCTTAAATCCTCCCTTGAAAATACATTCTAGTATCTTCATAAGAATACTAAACAATTTCTGTCTGTATTTTCAGATGTAGAAATTCCACGCAATTTCTGGAAAAGTTTTTCAAGTGTAATAAATTTTTGAGAATGTGTTTCTGATATATTTTAATTTTTGTCTTTAGATTATATAAAATTAGTATTTGCTATTGTTTTCATGTACACATATTTTTCCTGTTTGGACAGGAAAATTGTTAAGTTGATAAAAAGAGCAATTTTTGACCTATGAAAAAATTTAACTTACTTGAAAACACTCTTCAAATGATCGACAAAAAAAGATAAAGGAAATTCTGATAAAATTGTTTACATCTGTGGACATTTTCTAAATTTAGCTTTTGGTAAATATTAATATCAGCAGCTGGAGAGACTTGTAATACTTAGGAGTAATTTATCAAAGCATTGTTTGGAGCTTGAAGCCACACTTTTTCCATTCACCTTAATAGAAATCATGTTTCTAACAATCTAAGCAAATGAACTAAGAATGTGTGGAGTAGAGTTTATAAATTGAGATTTAAGAATTAATATTTAGGGAATGATATATTAACTATAAACCTTATTCTGAACATAATGCTTAAATGTAATTTTTTTAAAGATTTTATTTTCTTATTCATGAGAGACAGAGAGAGAGAGAGGCAGAAACACAGGCAGAGGGAGAAGCAGGTTCCTCTCAGGGAGCCCAATGTGGGACTCAATCCCAGGACCTGGGATCACGCCTTGAGCTGAAGGCAGATGCTCAACCGCTGAGCCACCCAGGCATCCCTTAAATGTAATTCTTAGAAAAATAAAAAGTTGGGATTCCTGGGTGGCGCAGCCGTTTGGCGCCTGCCTTTGGCCCAGGGCGCGATTCTGGAGACCCGGGATCGAATCCCAGGTCGGGCTCCCGGTGCATGGAGCCTGCTTCTCCCTCTGCCTATGTCTTTGCCTTCTCTCTCTCTCTCTCTCTCTGTGACTATCGTAAAATAAAAAAATAAATTTTAAAAAAAGAAAAATAAAAAGTTGTGTCTAATATTAAAGAATCAGTTCGTCCATAGGTGAATGTTTCCCTTAGTTTGGGATTCTCTTCTTTTTTAATTATTCCCAGATTCTCCATGAAAATTAGTAGGTGGTGTGTGCCAACTCTTTAATATCATTTGTGATAACTACCACATAACAGTCTCAGTATAATTTTGAACTAATTAATACATAAATAATTGTGCCTTTTCATTTTCTTTTCCTCTTGAACAAAAAATTCAGGCTTGTAAGTAAACATAAGACCAAATAGTCAAAGAAAAATTGTGACTAAATTGTATAGGTGTCTCCACTTTCTGAGAAAAATTTTCCACTGATCTGTGTACTGCTGGTTTTGCCATGGAAAGGGAGGCTATGCCAGATTCCTTTAATTTCAGGCATTGGCCACAATTTTAGCAAAGAGTGGCTCTCATTCTTTTAGCTTTCCTTCTTCCTTCCCTGCAAATGTTTTCTATCTGCTCTTTTTAGAATTAATACTTTGGATGGCCTTGTCCAAAAGTTCAGAAGGTAATTTCTTATTTGTCAATTTTGCTGATAATACAACATGATAGGACTTAAGCTGGTAACGTGAGTGGATCCCCTTTCCTGACCTACACCAAACAAGCAGAGAAAAAATGTTCACTTCTTAACAATGTGGTAACTGATAAAATAAGTAGAAGGAAAAGGAAACCTACTCTTTATAGAGCACCCATTATGTGCTATACAGAAGCTTCACAATTATCTTCTAGATCTAAATATTATCTTAGTTTTATGGATATGGAAAGGGAGACTATCAGAGGTTAAGAGATTGTCTGATGGTCTCTCATTTTTTAGAAATTGAGTAGTTTGTATAGAGTTTGAAAAGTAAGGTATTTAAAATCTAGGTTCTTTCTTTAGCATCATACTAGTCAATATATATATGGGTGTTTTTTTTTCTCATCCCCAATGTGTACAACAAAAATCTTATCTTGAAGAAAAATATATAAGGTTTTAAGGAATGAGCAATATATATGTGTGTGTGTGTGAGAATATGTATGTGTATGTATATTTACATGTATATGCTATATATGTGTATGTATGTATATATTATTATTATTTGCAATGTGATAACATTATGTTATTTAAGTCACTCTATTACTCATCTAAAAATTATATTTTGGTCATTTTGAGTTTCTTACTCTTCATTTTTAAAGCATCTAAGATTGTTTATAGTAATCCATAGATTTTTAATCAGTCCTGTAATATCTTCTTTTTATACTCCTGTTGGCAAAGGTGTTAGGCTCAAAGTTTCATTACTATAAGATTGTATCATCAGATAATTAATAGAGGAAAGAATTCCAGAGGATGATTGGCAATGGTGATGGAAGGTTGCATGGGCTTGCAGAAAAAACGAGGGTTCTTATGTCCCACAAGCTAGTGGCCACTCACTAGGTTTGTGACCAACAGTAAGTCTCTTGCCTTTCACTGAGCCTAAACTTCCTCATTTGTGAAGTGGGTGTATCATTTATTTGCAAAGTTCTTGTGAGTTTACATAACATACGATCATGGACTTATGGAGTGTTTCAACAAACACTTCTGGAGTAAACAATTGAGTCTGCTGATCACTTTTAGTTTAGAGATAGGCTCTTGTCCAGCATCCATGCAGGGTGCCTAGTTTGTTAGAGGTTTTGTGGGTGACATAACTAGAATGACATGAACTAGAATACACTAGGACAAATTATTCAAGTGACAACCTGTCGTTAGCTGCAGCTGCCTTATTAACCCCCTGCAAACTGGCTTAACAAAATTTCTAAAGAGCAGAGATCCAAAGTATCTTGACAAAAATTAGATGCAGAATCTGGCTAAAGCAATTATCTGGTAATATCTTTTCTTTGAAAACTCATGCCAAATGACATTAAATAAAGATATGTATTTATGTAGGTATATGTGTTAGTTATTATTGTTTTAATGATACTATTATTAATATCGGCTATATGTTTAGTAGCTATTTTTGTTGCTATAATTATTTTTTGCAACTCCCTGGTCCTCAAATATTTCTATGTAATAAAAACACAAATACTATATTTGTTTGAAGCCTTGGGCTAGAACTAGTAATCTGAGATATTTCAGCTGTAACATTCATGAGTAAACAGATTTGCAAACAATAATGTTTGATCTCTACAATGCTGCTTGACTGAGATGTAGTGATCCTTTTATTTCTCCTATTAGTTTACTTTTTCCTCCTCGCTAAGGATTATATGCTATTTCTGAGACCCAGGTAGAAGAGTTACTCAAATCCTTTTCTGTTGTTCTCCTCTTTCCCTTTTCACTGGCACACAGGGTTTTATAATGTGCCCCTATTAGAATTTCTTTCTGAATCCATTAGTAGAGAATGTTGTTCTGCTTGCTAGTTCTCTTTGCTCATTTCTCAGAGATTTTTTTCCCCTACATTTAAACAACATGTTTTCTTTAAACCAATTTTTCTTTCATAAATTCTTTATTTTATATTGGGGAAATTAAAATAGCTCTACATGCGGTCTCTTTCTTCACGCTAATTAGGACTCCTGGTGGTGTCTCCCGGTTTCTATTTCTAGATTGTGATCAGATAAGAATCTGTCTGTGTTATGCCCATTTCACTCTGGTGGGGTAATCTGATCATCCAAAGCTTCTGTGTTAAGATGAGAAAATGTATCTCACTGCAGGCTTTTTATTTTCCATTTTTCCCCCTATTTTTAATTTATGACAAATTAATTCTTCTAAAAGGGATTATTAAATAAGTGTTCTGGTGTTTATAAAGCTTTTACAAGTTTGTGGCAGTATGCTTCATGGAATAACCAAAGTTTTCATTTGCATTCAGCTCTGAAAGATACTGTATGAGGGCTCAAGTTGTGATTTAATGAAGGGCCCAGACCAGTGTTAAGTCCCACTCGTTAGAGGAATAATATGCTACTTCTCTATGTTAAATATTCAGTCTATAAAATATGTGAAAAATATATTTCTGATACAATTATATCAAGGGTAAATAGGTCAGAATTTGAAGCAAGAGTGAAGGTGTAAATAGAAATGCCATCATAAGGACTAAAGTCAAAATGTAATCCACCTTGTATAATTCAATTTAAGGAAGCAAAGACCTATATATGCAAGAAGGATCTAGTATGTATGGTGAGGGATATATGCCAATCAGAAAGAGAATGAAATTTCTGAAATGAGTTAAGTATGAGAGACATGCTTCTAACATAGAAAGTATAAGAAAAAAGATTAGTTTTAACTATCACCAAGGATAATTGTCCTATCTTCTATACCTGTTGAAGATATGTTTACCAGCTTTGTGTTATGCAAAAATATGTATTAAAAATTGCATTTGAAAAAAATCTCTTAATTTTTGTTATTTGTCCTTATTATGCAAAAGTTTTAAAGACTTTATTTGTTGCACTTATAATAGCAAAAAAAAAAAAAATCTACAGGAATGATTTTGAAAACAAAATAAGTTTCATTTTCCAGTTAGAATATTTTCTCAAAACCTTTGAAGAGGACATACATCCCAGTCATTTAAAACATTCATAAACAGCAACAGTATTTCCTTTTTACTTAAAGCTCAGCTATTTTATAGGCCTGAGAAGCAATTCTAAGTGAATGGTAATCATTGGTCTAATAAAGGTAGATTGCTGTAAGCCTCTTTCCTCCCATTTCCCTTCTTTGTGACCTTTATGCTTCCACATTTTGCACGCTCACCCTACCCCCCACCATAAAATTGTCCAGCCATTTCTCACACTCATTTGTATGATTTTCCTTAATAGCCAGATGTGTCATGCTATTTCACATGGTCCCTTCATTCGGCCGAATCTGCTGGAAATTTTGCTCTTCATTTCCTTCATTATTTTATGCATCCTTCCCTCTCTTTTGTTTCCTGAATATTGTTTTGATATCTAACAAATTAACCTAAATAAATACCTCACATTTTTTATATTATGATAACATCCTTTCTTTTCTTTATCTGAATCAGAGTCAATCTTAATAGGATATTTCATGACAATGAAATAAAATTTCAAACTAAATCCAAGCCTTTGAAGAACATTAACACACACACACACACACACACACACACACAGAATCTCATCCTACAAGAGCTTGGCATCACAGATTTTTTTTTTAACATGGTTTCAAGTGTGATCTAAAGATTTTGAATTTCCTGATCTTTGAATTCCTTATGGCAAGCCAAATGCCTTAGGCTAAAACCAGCAAATATAAAACAGTTTATTTAGTGGAAATACAGTCTTTTAAATGCACAGCATTTTTTAAAACATGGAGCCTTATTTAATTTGTAATTTGATAATTAGCCTATATGTGTGTCATTTTACTTTACGATGTTTACTAAACATCATTTTGATTATTAGCAAGTGAAATATTCAATGTTATCCTACTGCTACTTCAAGCATTGATTAAACTCTCTACTGTTCATGAAGGCTGACAGGGATTCAAAGGAGGAAATGTAAAACTTGAAGGTACAGCAAAATAGTGACATTTCACTCTATAAAGCTGCCAATATTTTAATCCTGCATGTAAATCATTTTTATCAGTTCAATCCCATATCTTAATTTGTATACCAAAGAAAATGCCCCTCTGCATTAACTTTAACAAATAGCAATGTAATATTAATTGTACTCCATTTCAAGGTCCTTGTGAGCAATGAAGTTTTTTTTTTTATATTTCTATATTGGTCGTCTTTTTTTTTTTTTTTTAAACTTTCCTGTGAATAGATTCTTAAGGTATATTTTTCATTTTCCTGCTGTGAACAACCTACCTTTCATTATTTTGTTATTTAGAATCTTTACTTTCTCGGCTTAAGTGATGTCTTTGTCAATGATAACATTGTATTCATTTAGAGTGATGATTGATATGGTAATAGATACAGTGTGATTGAAAGCAACCTTTGTCAATAAGAAGGCCAAATACTCAAACTGTGTATTGGTCTGAATTTGCTCATTATTGGAGACCTTTCATAGTCATATTGACTTGCTGTCCAAATGTTGTTACTTACCTGATGCTTCCATTGTTTAAATGGTATAGACATTAGTATTGAACATAACTTCCCCCAATATTTGTCCTAAAATATACATGGCTCAATTTTCAATGCTCAAGCACATTATAAATGTGTATACAATGGAGATTTTGAGCTAAAATGAAAGGAGATATTTAAGTTTATAAAATGAAAAAATCACATCAGCAAAAAGCTAAGAGTATTATGCTTTTATGCATTCAGTATACTATATTTTTAAGTTTGAAACATCACTTTGTCCACTTTTATTGGCAAAAAGGTATACAAACATTGAACAGAAAATATTTTGTTATTAGTCAAGTATTTCATTTTGTTATATTTCTCTTTGGAAGATCCATAAAAAATAATTTGCTATAGAATCCATGACATTTTAATGTATTCAGATAATTAAATATGCATTCATGAGTGGAAAAATTACCCCTTTAAAGATTCAGTGCAAGAATCATGATTGTGAAGAAATCTTTGACTTCTTTTCACTTAAAAAGACTTATTTTCTCTTTTCCCTGGCTGCGCCAACCTGTTATTAGAATGAGTATTATCATCTGTTTTCCCTATGGCACTCCGAGTTACCTGAGGACATCTCTTGCCCGTATTTTCCCTCAGTGTTTTCCACTGTTTGTCGATTTGAAGAATATGGGGTTTCAGGGATTCAAAAAGAAAGACGATTATTATTGCTTTCCATATATCACTTAATATGGAAAGAGATGTTACTTAATTCACTGAAAACACTTTCAACCCAGACAATACGAGGCATATACATGATCCTTGACTGTCTTGCTACAGAAACAGATAACAACATAAAACTATTTTGTTCTTTACTGTTAAGCCTACTCACAGAATCATCATGCTCTCAAATGGTATAATTATCCTCATTAACAATTATTATCCTTTAGTATATGACCAAATGATCCCTACTTATTGCCTCGTGCATTTCCTACTTCTAAATTTATTAACAGACTCATCTAGCTTTTCAGCTGATGATTTCTGAATTGTCCAAGAACCTTGCTTTTTCTTCTTTTCTGCTGAGTTGCTTGAGAGTTACGGTCATTTAAATAATCCTCCACTGCTTCTCCCGTATAGCAGTGCTTCACTTGCAATGCTTTTGATACTACCTATTACTTGCTTTCCACATCCGAGGTGTCTCCCTAATCCAGGCCCTGGTAACTGGTATAACTGGCTTACTAATTAGACATTGGAAGCTAGTATCTCTGCCCATCTTCTACTCACGTTTCATCCTGCAGCCTGTTTGTGATCATGTTACTCAAAGGCTTCCATTTGCTTACAAGGTGAAATTCAAACTCACTATACTAGCATTCATGTAATTCCTTGTTTTGATCCCAACCTATAATTTTTTCACTCCTGTCGACTCTACGTGAACTTGACCTACACACTATATCCAGCACAACCTGCTCTGGTCTTTCCCCAAGTTTCTGCTCAGTTACATGCCCTTGTCAAAAATAATTTCTTTTCCCCATTCTCACCAGGTTAAGCCCAACATACCTTTCAGGATCCTGTTTTGCTACTAATTCTTTTGCAAGCCCTTCCTGAATCTTCAAGAAAAAAGCAATGGTTTGGGTTAGCTTCCAGGTGAGGGCTGACACAATAAACCCATCTATGCCCTTCTTTATTTCTTTTTGTTTGTTTTTGTTTTGTTTTTAAAGATTTTATTTATTCATGAAAGACACACACAGAGAGAGAGAGAGACAGATACACAGTCAGAGGGAGGAGAAGCAGACTCCCTGTGGGGAGCCCATGCGGGACTCCATCCCAGGACCCTAGGGATCACATCCTGAGCCAAAGGCAGACACTCAACTACTGAACCATCCCGGTGCCCCTTCCTCATTTCTATGCAAGGGAGAAATGTCATATTCATCTTTTGGAACTCCATATTGTCCAGCAGCAGGGTCAGCTTCACATGTGACCTGTGTGGTTACACTGGGCTGCACATTTAGTAGGGCCCTGTGCTTTGTTTAGTGTTCTGCTGTTACAATTTGAAATTATTAAATTTTGAGCAAGCGTCCTTAAATTTTCCTTTCACACTGAGCCCCACAAATTATATAGTCAGTCCTAACAATGTATTTTTCACTAAGTAATTGCTCAATAAATATCTGTTAAATGGATTGTTTGCCAATTTCCATACTCCCTTCTCTCCTCTATTGAAAAGACAGCAGGTAAACACCTGTAACTAACTCGATCAATGCCTTTATTTTCGTAGGAAAAGTTTAAAAATAATATTTAGATAAATTTAATATTTACTCTTATCCCATTGTGTTGCCATAGATGAAAAAGTTGACAGCATTTTATACAGGCTGGAAAAGATTTTTTTATGCTTAGAAAATGATTTGTTTAATCTAACATATAGAAAAATATGGTTTGGTAATTTCATAGTTGACCTTGAGATTGATAGATATAGTTGATATTTTGCTTACAGTGACTGAAGTCCTTAGAAAAACAGCAAAAATATATTCAGCAGGAAGTAGTGATTCACTGTTTAATCAACTCTGTTACATTGGCTAATTTTTTAAGACTTTTCTTGAGGTTGGCGCAGTGTTTGGCAGCACATTTGTATAATTAATATTTTGAAAGCAGTGGTGAAACAAGACTGTGTAGGATTTTATAGTTGGAGAGAAGGCTGACAATCCTTAGATCCTGTCCTGAGTGGCTCATCATGTGCAGTATTTTAAATCTCTCTGACAAGAATTTTTCTCTCTGAGTTATTTCGAAGGATGTTGATCTAGATATATTTCCAGACTATTCAGTCTTTTTCATTCTCTATAGACTTTGTCTTGAGTACATACTCAAGGCTAAATTCTCCCTGCCCACGATTCACAATAGAAAATATTCTTCAAGGACATTGCATGTTTTCTCTGTGTACTGAATGCTCCAACTACAATACTGTGCAGGGACCCATGCACAGAAGAGGAATTTAAACACCAATGCACATGCAGCAACATCTTTGTCTTACTGTTTTAGGAGTTATATGTTTATATTTTATAATCCAATTTTCGTTAACCTCTGTCTTACTATCTCCAAGTGGCTATGAGAATATAAGGAAAGGTGACTTTTACTTAGTTCCTGTGATAGTTAATTTCCAAGGTTTAGAAAGCATGATTTAAAGAAATATTATATGTTTTAAGCCACAGATGGGTTTTGATTACCAAATATCAAATAGATATGTACTGATCCCCAAATTATGGTAGGTGGGTGGTGATACAGTAAATCCTTTAAAATTCAAAACTTCTGTATATCTGAAAGCTTTTATTTGCACTACCTTCTCTGCATAACATTTGGATTTCTAAATATGCAATAAAACAAAGAATTGGTGTAAGTGGTAATACTACCAATCAACAGCATTATAAAATACTTAATTTTGATAATTAAACATATTTGTATAAAAACAAGTCTGATATTTATAAGACTATGAACCAATTATCTTAGCTACTTCCCCACTAATGGAGCATGGGAACTTACTTGGAAAACAGCCCTGCTTTTTAAATGAATTATAACTAAGAATGTTTTCAAATTCTTGAGATGAATATCAATAGTAACTCTGATATAGGGCTTCAGCATTTCAGTGTTTCAGTAATATTTATCAAGTTTATTCTATTTGGCCTGAAAATGCATTGTGAACAGTTATGAGAGAGAAACCCACATAGAGGTAAGTGTCATATGGTGCGGCAAGCTCTAAACAAAATATGAACCCTATGGGAGCTAACCCAGAGGACAGACTCTCTGATCGTTTTCAGTACTTTGAATAGATGAGACACTCATAAATATTTTCTGCAAGTCTGGTGAATGAGGCAGATGATGCTTTAATAATTTCACTGAAAAAGCTGATGAATCAAAGCTTAATAGCTTTTTAAATAGAACATATATTTGAAAAGAGCCAAATTGAAAATAGATTATCTTTTAAGACATATGAATATTCAACATCTTCGGGTAGAGAAAGAGAGAGAGAGAAATGGGGGTGGGGTGGGGAGAGAAAGAATGTATTTAGAGGGAGATAACATGAAATAGCAAAAACTTGCTCTCATTTTGGCTATATACCCTAAGCCTAATATGTGACGGGACATGATTGGCTTTATTTTTAAGATCCTTTAATTGAGTTTCTCTTCATAAATGTAATATTTCCCCCAATACAAGAAGGCTTAGAATTTTCATGCTGAGAAGGCTGTATATTCAAAGAAGGGTAGGGAGAGGAGATGACTTCTAACAAAACTGTCATGATCATGTTCACTAGCCAAAAATATTTACCGATCAATAAAGAAAGAACTTCTCTAAGGGTTAATTAATCAGTTTTAAATGGTTGCATTCTCAGCAAGCATTTAAAAATAAATATCTCACTGGAAACTAAGTGATCCAACTCCACCTGTATGCTAATAATGCTTGCTAATATCTCTTTTCTTGATGGCACAAGACTTGAGTAATTCTCTGAACCTATCTCATCTATTTAGTGCTACCCAATGTATAATGGCATGTAGATATAAATACTAATGGAGAAAGTGTACTGCCTTAGGGAACGCCCAGCATGACAAGTAACTAATTGCTTTACGTACATTAGTACCAAGTGAAGCGTTTTACATCTTGTGAAAGGCACCAGCACCCTCTACTTTCTAATTTACCGAAATGTCAAGTCCCCTCCTGAAAGAAAGAATTAGAAGACTTTCTTGAGGTATCACACTGATTCCCTTCAAATCACTGTGCCCTGCAAACTGGATTGAAAACAATTCAAAGTCACAGATTATCTAATATTACACATGAAATCACTCATGATTGGGTGATTTTATTTCACTTAATGCATAACCATATATATATATATATATATATATATATAACCACATATCTATACCATATATATGCATACTATATTTATACTATTATATATGTATGTATACTAAACATATATACTAATGTGTACCAAACTTGATATACTATATATTACTTGGATTCTGCTCATATAGAATCAGCAAAACTATTGAAATATTACTCTTACTCTACAAGAAATTGCTCTTCATGCAAAGGGAAAATGAAGGAAACACACACACATACACAACTTCTTTTGAAAACAAAACCAAAAAAATAAGGAATAAATATCAATCTCAAGCATTAACGACATTTCCTATGTGGCATGGGTACTTTGATACCTGTGTCTTTAGGAGCATGGTTGGTGATGATATACCATTATTCAAGAGTTAACATGCATAATGGGAAATGCAGAATTTCTTGGGTTTGATGAGTTAAAGTTTCCTGTCCTGAAGATGTCAATGAGGCAAGTTACTACTGCTTGTATACCAAATAATAACTACCAAAGTAGCTACTGTGGCAATTATTGAAAATTAATAAAGGTGATTGCAAAGAGGAGGAAGCAAGTTAGACCAAATCTTTTCCAATTTTTCTTTCTCCTGTTATTGCCACACTCTCATCATATATTTTTACCTCTCCCAAATTTGAAAATAGTCTTTCCTGTAAAAACAAGCTGTATTTCAGTTATACGATAGGTTGTTTATTCAGACCTATCAACACAGTATATTTTGTGGCATTCCTTCCTTAGGAGGAAGAAAATCAGTGTCTTGCTCGCCCATAGCATCAATGCTATCTCCCCAGCGAAAGGAGGGTGCTAAGCTGTGCATTGGAGAAGAAAAAACAGGAGTGTGAGGATATGAAGAAGGTACTCCCCATATTGTTGTAGAAACTTTATTTTATATTGTAACATGATTATTTAGGCTAGATGGTATGTATTGCTAGTTCAGTTCAGGTGTCTAGAGAACAGTGGCAGGAGATTTATGAAATCTCACAGGCAAGATTTATGATGCAGAATTCAGACAGAAAGGTAGAATTGCAGAGTGAGCCAATGTGCAGAAGCTAGATGCACTGGCTATGGAATTAGGTACACTTAGGTTTGAGTCCTAAGGACCTCAAGTCCTTGGACAAGTTTCATCTTACCGCAACTCATTTCCATTATTTGCAGCATTGGCTGTTAACATGTATTTCTTATATGGCTGTTGTGATAATTATATGAAAAAATGTACATAAAATGCTAGACACAGCTAAAATGAAGGCTTGAAATGAATAGCTAATTTCTTTCATTGTTAATGATTAAAGTAAAAATAGGCTTTCTTTGCACATTTCCAGTTGCTTATCTAATTTTTTTTTAACTGAGTATCAGCCTAATAAATACAAAAGCTACCTTTATCTATGTTAGGAAGGAGCCCGTGCTTGTACCCGAAGGGATTCTTTGATTTCCAGATATTATAAGAAAAACAATAGATTCTTTGAGGCAAATTAAGTCCTTAATATAAAAATAAATATCATTAACTAAGAGTAGCATAGATACTGATACATGATTTACAAATTACAAGCTATTTACAAATACTATGCAATATGGGTCTGTTTATTCCTCTATATTAATCATCAATTACTATGTTGCATATTGTAAAAGTTGGACATTAGTGTTTTACTGTTTATCTTATGCAATCTGCATATGTA
The DNA here is from genome assembly GCF_905146905.1 of Nyctereutes procyonoides. Taxonomy (NCBI): domain Eukaryota; kingdom Metazoa; phylum Chordata; class Mammalia; order Carnivora; family Canidae; genus Nyctereutes; species Nyctereutes procyonoides. The sequence goes on along the minus strand of NW_026575035.1, from coordinate 5,221,054 downwards.
TTATATTTATTCATATACATGTATTATCAAAATTTACTGGAAAATGTAAGTAAAAAACCCCCACTTTTTTATTGTACCTTGATAGATTTGAAAGACAGATGCTGTATATGAAAATCACTGATTTTTGAATAGGAGAAAAAAGAAATATTATTAATATTATTTTACATATCATATCTTTTAAAATCATTACTGTTAACTATCTAGCCACTGTCAGAGTTAAGACAACAACTATTTATTAGGTAACCCATAATATACAAAGTAACATTTAGATCTCTAATTTATTACTGCTTTTCAGAGTAGAAATGTCTCCTGAAATTGTGAATTTATTGAATATTTTCACTCCCTTTTGCGCTCTGTGCTCTGTTCCTCTCCCCTCACCCCTCACCATCCCATGCTCTCTCTCTCTCAAATAAATAAATCTAAATAAATAAATAAATAAATAAATAAATAAATAAATAAAATTACCCTATGGTTTAAGTAAAAAATGTATCCTTGTTCAAGTTTGAGTTGCTTTAATTTTGAAAGTACAGATGTTTGTATTTTAATTTTTCTTACATCTTTTGACAAGAAGGTGATTGTTAGGGATTTGTTTAGTACACTTTCTTTTTTTTCCATGTGATACCCACTTTTCTTTTTTAGTTCTTTCACAAAATAGTGAGATCCTTACTCATAAAACATGTCTTTTTTTCTTTATAGGTTTATTTCCTCAAGAGGCAGCAAGTCCTCTGTCCCAGAGATTCCAATAAGGGGTTGCATGTCATTTAACCAGCAGTGTTCTTTAATGTCCTCCAGCATGGAGGGTGGATGAAGACAAGCTTGTGTGTCAACTATAGTTCAATAAAAAATAAAAATCAATACATATTGATGTGACAATAATGGCCATAAATGTAATAACACAGCAGCTATAAAATAGTAGAAATAGCATTATTAAATAATTATTTTAGACATGGTACCTTGAGTGAGAATTCTAAATAATTCTAAAGAAAGTTCTGATTCAGCTACACTATATTTTCTAAGAAGTCTCAGGGATCATTCATTCTATATTAAAATGGAAAGAATAAGCAAAGTCAAGATGCCTTTGCTTTTTTAAACAGTGGCACCAAAGAAGCCCAAATACAAATGTGTATAAAGAGCATCTCTCAGCCAAGATTCCTTGCCCAACTTGTCAAAGAGATAGAACCAGCTTTGTAGTCCAAATTGTGACCTTGGGTCTCTGGAAGATAAGCCTCGGTCACTTTGTATCTTGTCCCTTGTTCCTGAAATTATAGTGTCCTGGTTATTACCCCGAAAGGGAACTTTTGGCAAATAACATATTCACAAGTACTAGCAAAAATGTATAAGAGGGAGTGAAGAGAAAGAGTCACTTGTCTCAAAGTTGTCTTAACTTAGATTAACTCTGAAGGCTAGCCTGGTTCTTACAGTCAGGTTAAGACATTCACTTAGCTGACATAAAGAAGAGAAGCATTCTTCTCTCTTCCCTTGTGCTCTGTGTGCCTTTACCATCTAGGCTTTCTGTGCATAGCACAAATGATTGCTATATGGGCTTTCACAATTATTCTGAAGGTTAGCTTCATGTGTATGCAGACTGAGAAAAATTGTCATAAATATCATATTCTAAGAAAACGTATGCAGCTAGCTCATGAGCCCCTGGATTTCCCGGGCATCATATAACCCTTTTGTAACCTCTATTAAATGTAAGAATAAAATGGTTGGACATAGAATAATGAAGGGCAAGCAAATTACTTGATGGGAAAAAAAAAGCTCCCATAAAGGCACTTTGTCCATGAACGGATGCCAAATTGTTGCTGAGAGGGGATACAAGGAGGGATGTCTTCTTCACCAACATTGCTTTTTATTAAGGACATTGGGGAGCAAAGAGTTAAGAGCTCCATACAAGAGGAAGGAAATCATAGGCTTGATAACATAGTAATTGTCTCAGATATCATGAACTTCTCTCAGGGCCTGATGGAAAAGAGCTCTAAATGAAAAAAAAATACAAAGAAATTTATTTATGGGGTATTATTTTGTGGGGGGAAGGAGAGGCTTTAAGAAGCAAAGTGACAAAATGTAAGGAAGCCTATGAAATGGTTTCTTCTATTTCCTTAGGCTCACTGAGGCTGCAGAAAAATTGGTACAACTTTGACATTTGACTTGTGGCTTTTGAAACACTGAGAGATTGCACCCTTGGCACTTAAATGGTACCCTTATCTGAATGGGTTTTGGAAGCAAGGAAAGAACCCAGGGACTCTTAAATGGCTTCTTAGGCCACCAACATCAGTCTGGAAGGCCAGAACTAAGTGTAATATACAAGAACATGGAAGTTCCCCTAAGGGTTCCTTGAAATAACTTTAAGATGTTATATGAAGGTAAGGAATGAACAGACTATGTGGGCAAGCTGGGGTGAGAATCAGTGATAAGTGGATTGTATTAATAAACTACCAGTTAACATTTGTGCTTTTTGGTCAAAATGGTTCAAAAATGAATAATCCTTAAATCGACCGTAGCAAGAATTTAACATTCCAAGCTAATCTTTCAAAACCACTTTAACGTTTTTCACTCATCAAATCATCCTTATCATCTCATATTTAACATCAGGTATATGTTATGAATTATATCCAAACATGGCGAAACTATTCCGGTTATAAAAATATGTTTATGCTTTTGTTATGATGAGAAATGAAATTTAGTATTGATTTAAATAATATACTTATTTCTCTACAAATATGAGATGTGCTTATTGTCACAAGAAATTTTATACTAAGAACTTAGTTTTCAAGGCTATAAAAGAAATGTACAATTATAACATTCTTAAAGAATATATGTGTATACAGACACACACACACACACACACACACAATTTGTAGGTAGGTAAGGCTTCTTCCTGTTAATATGCTAATTGCTTCTTTGAGATGACCCCAGTGTTGCATATACCTAAATGTACTAGTTCCTGTGACATGACTTTGTTTTCTCTCTTGCTACAATTAAAAACTTTCTTAATTTTTGACATATCTTGCACAGAGAAGGAAAAAAATATATTGAACCTGTCCCCACACATTGTCTTTCGTTGCAAATCCTAACACCAAGAATTTAACCTAACAAATGGTAAGTTAATCATCTTCCCCTACCAAGAATCACCCTTTCTGAATTTTGCTGCCACCATTAAAAGCTTCATCTTCTTCCTGTCCCCCAGGCTAAACGTCTTATCATCATTTTCCCTTTCCATTTTTCTCACTACATCTAACCCATTATTAAACCTTGACATTTGGGGGAGGAGCCTATCCTATTATGTTTCTTGAGGCTCCCTTTCCAACTGAATAGCAACACTTAATCCCAGGCATTGGGGTCTCTCCTCCACATGAAGAGGAGTGCTAGAAACCTACTCACTTCCTTGCATCCAGGTACTCTCCACTGTACTTAATTCCCATGTACACTCTAAAATAACTCTCCTCCCCAATTTTCTTAATCAAGTAATCTGCATACCTTTCATTATTTTAATTCTACCTTTTTACCTTTACTTTCATTTTTAAAAAAAAGATTTTATTTATTATTTATTTATTTATTTATTCATGAAAGTCACAGAGAGGCAGAGACACAGACAGAGGGAGAAATCGGCTCCCATGGGGAGCCCGATGAGGGGCTCAATTCCAGGACCCAGGGATCCTGACCTGAGCCAAAGACAGATGCCCAACCACTGTGCCACCCAGGCGCCTCTATCTTTGCTTTCAGAGTTCCATTGTCAATTGCATTTCTTACTATTTTTGTTCTTGAGACTCTCTGCTCTTGTTAAGGTAAGTATACATTTCTTTCCTACACTTGCTCATGTTACCTCCCAGTTCCTTACGTCCAATGCTTCCTTTCTTGTTGCTCTCCTGTATCTCCTGAATTCATTGTCTTAAATGTTTAATAATAGGGAATTGTTAAGTAAATGATGTTCATAGAATAAAAGGCCATGGAGTTCCTGAAAATATTTTACACGTAGGTTTCAATTGGTAAAGCTGAATTGATAATGCATATTTTCAAGTGGGGGAAAACGGATTCAAAAATCTTTTGCAGAGGATTTTGAGTGAGGTTTCCTGGGAAACAAACTCTAAGAGAGATATCTGCTTGCAGGAAGTTTTGTAATGACCGTCCTTGGGCTTGGGATCAATACTTTCAAGGAAATGAAGCAGGACTGAGTAGAAAGGAGTTGAACTACCAGGTAGTTGGGACAAGGGAGTTGGGCTCACAAGGATCTCTTCAGGTGACTCTCAAAGAGTCATCAGCTCAGGACCCACAATTTCAATATTCCCAGCGGTGGAGACATGAATGCCTTAGGGTTGGAGGGGCATCTGGGTGGCATACCACAGTACCCACTCAGAGATGAAGAGAAGTAAATTTGTAAAATAGATAATTATAGGGGAAAGAGCTGCAAAGAAACACAAGATATATGCTTATTATCTCTAGTTAGTAGGATTGTAAATGACTTTTTTTATTTTTTCTATTTTCTAATATCTTCTGCAAAAAAAGAATGAAAAAGTTTTAAGCTGGTTAAAATATTGCATGGTACTCTAAAAAATATCAACTTTGACATTTTTTCTTAATTTTTAAATTTTTATTAATTAAATAGACTGATTACTCTGTCCTACCTAAGAACTTTGTGTATATGTTGGGGGGGAGAGGAGTCAAATTTGATCACTATTTATTTATAACCACAACTTCTAAACTATTCTATATTGTTTTTTTTTTTTACCCTCTCTTTACAACTAGATAATAAGTGTCTCAAGAATAGCTATCGTGTCTCTTTGTTCTACTTGGATTCTCTTTTTATTGTGATGTTAATATGTATATATATATTTAATAAATATATAAATTATACATATACATTTAATAAATATATAAATTATATACACACACACACATATATTTAAAACTGTTAACATGGCATTCTTTGCAGAATAGATGATTATGCTGTTGAGCACCTGGAGGGAAGGAAATTCAGAGCTAGATTGGGACTAATTTTAACAAGCAGCCACAATTTATCAGCAGATCCTGGCTCAGAAGCAACATTGTGCCTGCAGTTGAGATTTTCAGGCATTGTCTATGTAACCCCCTCATTCCATGGTGCAAAATAATAGCTAACAGAAATTCAAGAGTGCCCACATCTAAGAGTAATTTTGGTGATTTTTGGAAGTGGCCTGTTAATGTTACCATAAAAGATTTATTTCTTATTTTGGGACTTCAGCTTGTCCCATTGTATATTTTCCCCAAATAGAGAATGATAAACTTCATAAAGTTGTGTTAGAAAGCTTTTGAAAGGGTGAAATTGCCTTGATGTTTTGTAACTTCTGTGGGCCATGGACTTTCCAGTCATTTTTAGAATAGTAGATAATCATCAAGTAATAGTTTGTATAAAGAATTATTGTGAGAACACTTTTTTAAAAAGCAAGATGCCTGTAATTCTAATAGCTTTTTTCCACCCTAACTTGACATTGGAGGGAAATATTTTTGCTATATGTCAATCTCAAGCAAACTTGAGTCAGAATGAACTAAACATAGCTGTTAGGGTCACTTAAGATATTACTTAGAAATAGCTTTAAGCCCAAGGTTATTTTGAGCTTGAAGTTACTTAGCCCAAATAACTAAATTTTACCATCTTAACAGAAGGCAGTTACAAATTCATACTGATCAGTGAAGATTCACGAAAATTCAGTAGTTACTTGGTATGCATATTCCAAGGACTTTGTGTGTATGGGGCAGGGGAGAGAAGGGAGTCCAAGAAGCATGAATTCAGAATGCAAGTAGGAGTCACAAGAATGAATTTACAGAATTCATTCAAACTAGTGATACAATTTTCAAAAAGTTTAGAACAATAATAAAGCTAAGTTGATTGACAATTTTATTTAAATTTTGCTTAAACTTAGGATTTCATGTTTAGTACTGTCCTAATATTTTGTATATACTATTAATAGTTCTGATAATGTTTAAATATTATTTTTTAATAAAAATAGGTTTCCTGATGGTTTTTTAATCCTACCTACTAAAAAACTTCTAATTTATCCCACATTAATCTACAGATACTTGTCTAAAAATGTATCCTATTATCCACCTCCTTCTCGCAGTCTTCAAAGTAAATCACTTTCTTTCCCTTCCTGTGTTCTTATTCTCTAAATTTCTTTTTTCTATCAACCCAAGGGTGGCTTATCATCTATAAAACCTGTTTTGATCTTAGATTCTGCTTCCTCATTCAGTAGACAAAGTTGTAGATTCTACATCTTCTCTGGCCTCAAGAGTGACTCTTGAATTTTGTTTCTTTCAATCGTTCCTTTCCCATTGCCTTAGACTAGAGCTTCACAATGCCATGAGCTTCAAAATCTCTCACTACATCTGTCTCCTAGTTAACCTCAGCTTTTTCACTAGTAAACCTCCTCATCCTTCATAAACATGACCATTTAAAACCTTTGTTGCTTTCCTATTGCCTAAAGAATGAAACCTAAATTATCTCAGAAAAGGAAATATAAACCAGCCTCCCTAATCTGTTTCTCCTTCTTTTCCAGACCTCCAATACTTCTCCTCAGGCATTCTTCAACCTCCTTTGACCAAGAAGATAGATTTTGGATGGATGCACACGGAGCTATGTAGAAAGATGAAGGCACCAATTTAGTCAGCCAGAAAATAAAGAACCTTCTGGCTATATATGCGATGTTAGATGTTGGAGCTGCATCACCTTCTATTCCCCAATTAACCTACATTCCCAATTTTCTAAACTTCTCACAATTTTTTAGACTGTTAGCAATTTTTTAAACTCTTTATCTTGAAACCTTTAGTTCCAGAGCAGCTTTCAAACATTTTATAATTCGGTAAGTGTCTAGTGTCTAGTCGTTTTTTGGGATCCACCTAAAATGTCACCGTCTCAGTGAAATTTCTTCAATACCTTTGGGAAGAATTTGTTTTTATTCTGGCTCTTACAGTAATGAAGCCATATTTCTACGTGTTAAATTTCTAGCACTTATCAAGCTATATTAAGATCTTCCCTTTGGCTAGATACTAACTTGATCTCCACACAGGTAGTGCCTATTTCAGGGATAGGAGTTCAATAAAGATGTGCTAATTGATTGAACAAATTAATACACCAATTTTCCAGACCTCCAAGGAAGCTATGGTGGATGTACATGGCAAAGTCAATCTTAAGCACTGAAGAAACATCACCTTCTACAACCTTGTTAGTTTTAGGGCATTACAGGAAAACCTCAAGCAAAACATAATTAGGACTGTAGCTATGTTAATAGAAATAAAAAGACAAAAATTAATGTTACTTTCCAGGTAGAATCGAAATGTCCAGGTGACATTTGATAAGAGGAATAATAGGAGAAAAAAGGGAAACATAGCTTTAAACCTGACTGAGATAGTTTTTAAGTATATAAACACTTCTGTTTTGTATTTATTATTTGCATCTATGTCTTATTTCATACCTAGTGAACAAGGCTTTGAAGTTTATTTCAATAATTTGTAACTTAGCTGGAGACAATTGTATCATTTTTTAGAGTATTGATAGAGGATTCTTTCAGTGTAATTAAACAAATTGAAGACAAAAAAAACCCAACAGTAGTTACTTTATGCAAAAATTCGAATCTTTAAAATCAAGGGTCAGGAAATAAATGAGTGATTAAGAAATAGGGGATCAGGGTCCTGGTTTCAGATCAACCTTCTGTCACTATAACTTGGGGAAATAGACTTATTATCTAGTTACAATGGCCAACTCATCAAAATATTGGCTTCTATGATTTTCTATAGCTCTTAAAAAGACTGTATCTAAACTTGACTTTTCAACTACCAAACTCTAAATTGAAAAACATTGATTTGCTGTTGGATTGGGGGAGGAGCAGGGAAAGGGTAAAGAAAAATCAAAGATAACTATGTTTTGGTCACGACCAATCTGATAGATTATAGTGACATGTAATGAGATATGAAAGACTGACAGAGAAATAGGTTTGTGGGAGGGCTTGGGAAATTAGAGTTCTATTTTGACCATAAGAATTTCGAGACACCCATTGTACAGCCAAGGGGAAATATCCGGTAGGCAATTGAATAAACAAGTGCAGCAGGATGCCCTGGGCTTTCCTTTCCTGGTGTCCAGATAGATGACTAAAGCTCCAAAGTTGAAATAATAGGTGCTAGGTGTATTCCATGTTTCCTGAGAGCCACCAAAGTGTCATTAGATATATCCTTCACCTTAGGAGTTTCAGGAGCAGGTACAAAACAATTATGGAATTGGATATGAGATTAAGTTATATACTTAATTTGGCTGAATATTTGATGGCTGAAAGTAGCTGGAAAGATATGTTCACTGCCATAGATACTATTATGAGATCTTCAATGTTCATAGTTGAAGGCAATAATTGGAAAAAAATATGTTTTATGATTACATCCTTATTGTCTCTTTCATACTTTCGTAGAGCACTTATGAAAATGTCTAGTATGGATTAGTCTTATTTAGGCAGACAGTTAATTTAGAGAAAAATAAAAGACCTACATGAAATCCTGGAGCCAACAAGACCTACAGTGTGAGCAAAGGAGGACAGTCAGCAGAAGAGACTGAAAGTAACAGTATGAGTATGAAAGAACAGGGAGAGCTGATTGCCATAAAATCCAAGAGAATGCTTCAAGAAAAAAAGATTGATCAATTATGTCGGAAATTATTATGAACGGGAGGAAGCCGAGAATGAAAAAAGTAACTATTAGGTTTTGCAACACACAAGTTCATTGTACAACTCTGATGAGACCAATTTCACTGAAAGAGTGGGCACTGATGCTTTACTGCACGAGTCAAAGAAAGAAAATGCCATGGTGTTTGGAGAGAGTGAATATGGACGACTCTTTTGAAGTAATTTCTGTGAATGAATGAAAGTCAACAAATAAGATATGAGATTAACAGTGGAATCTTCAGGGTGGAAGGTCCAAGAGTATGTCTATGTATTAAGGACACAAAGTAGTAAAAAAGAAAATTAAAAAAAAATAAAAATAAATTAAAAAAATAGAAATAAATAACAAAAATTTAAAAAACAAACAAACAAAAAGAAAATTAATAATTCAATAGATAAGTTATGATTGTATGGGTAACAGCCTTGAGAATGTGAGAAGGAACTGAAATCTAGACCTGTAGGAAAGGATTTGACTTTGGATCTGAGTGGGCATATTTTTCATTATAACTGAAGGGAAGGTGTTAGAAAGATTTTGTGGGAAGAAAATGAAGGTATTATTAAACCTAGAATATCAGTTTGTGTGCTTCTCTCTGTCTCTGGGTTATACGTTTGGTGGTGGCAGTTATGGATTATAGGTGAGCCACTGGAAGGTGGGGGAGTATATTGAAAGTTTGGATAGGAAGGTTAGTAAAGGGGCACCTGGGTGGCACCTTTAAAATCTGTTAAGGGTTCAACTCCTGGTTTCGGTTAAGGTCACCATATCGAGATTCTCATCGGGCTCTGTGTTCAGCATGGAGTCTGCTTGAGGATTCTTTTTCCCTCTTCCTCTGCCTACCCCCCACCAGCACTCTGTCTGTGCCTCTCTCTCTCCCTCTCTCTAAAATAAATAAATAAATCTTTGGGGGAAAAAAAAGAAAAGTTGGTATAAAATAGTTATCTTTATGTAGTAAAGTACAAATAGGTTAGGTAGGTGGTCAGTTTATTTATGGTCATAGAGTAGAGTTACTCAGCCTTTGAAGAATTTTCTCCCTACCTAGTCAGCAACCCTATGTGAGGTGCAAAGTAAGTGAATATTTGGGCTTAATTTTTATCTAGTGTCATGGCCTCATCAGAAAATCACAAGGAGGGAGAGAAATGTAGGAATATTAAGGCCAATTGCAAGGGAGTGATTATAAAGGCGGCAGAAAAAAATGGTTTATTTGGAATCAATTATTTAGATTTTTTTTTAAATCCCCATTTCAAAATACTAGTATAAACTTATACAGAAATTGTTTTTATTTCAAGTTGTTATTTTAATATTGTTCAGCCTAGGGACGCTTGGGTGGCTCAGTGGTTGAGCATCTGCCTTTAGCTCTGGTCATGATCCTGGAATTTTGGGATCGAGTCCCAAATCGGGCTCCTTGCAAGGAGACTACTTCTCCATTTGTCTATGTTTCTGCCTCTCTTTCTGTGTCTCTCATGAATAAATAAAATCTTTAAAATAATATTCTTTGGGGATCCCTGGGTGGCGCAGCGGTTTGGCGCCTGCCTTTGGCCCAGGGCACGATCCTGGAGACCCGGGATCGAATCCCACGTCAGGCTCCCGGTGCATGGAGCCTGCTTCTCCCTCTGCCTGTGTCTCTGCCTCTCTCTCTCTCTCTCCCTGTGTGACTATCATAAATAAATAAAAATTAAAAAAAATAAAATAATATTCTTCAATCTAATGTTTTTAGTATCATTTAACATATGTTCTTCAGTAAGTATCCAAATTATTTTGAGAAACAATTTAAAAACAAGGAAATAAAAATAGATGACAATTCATATTCATATACTTGGGACCTAGGAAAACTTAATAGCAAAGAGGAGAGGAAAATGTGAGTGACTTACATCCTCAGGAATGATTAAAATAATTTCTCTTGTAAAATTCCTTTGGATAATTCGACAGTTCTGAGACATAGAAGTATGATAGGCAAAGAAAGTCCTTTTTAGTAGCTTGGCTGCTATTGTTCCTGGCACTATAACATGGCCCCACTCAAGGTCTGCCACCATTAAATAGTCAATGAAAATTAGTTGGACATCAGGGATCATTTTTGAACTTGGATGTTTTTGTGATATTTGCTAACTAGTACATTTCTGTGTTTCTCCTGTTTTAGTTTTTTTTTTTTTAATGTGTACCATTGATATAAGCATGCTTTAAAAATAGCATGAGCAAAAGATTAGTGATTCCCATGTACCAGATACTATATAACTCGATTTAATCCCTGAAATAATTCTATGAGACAAATATTATTACCCCATTTTAGACAACAAGAAACTGAAATTAAGAAACTTTCTATAATTTGCTCAAAGGCACAAATTTAGCAAGTGACTGAATCTGGATTTGAGCCCAGATCTGTCAGTCTACCAAATCTGTGTGCTTTTTAGGTCAGAAACTTGCCTCCAGGTTTCTAACTGAATGTCTGTATCAGTTTAATTTGTGCACCCATGTAATATTTAAACTAATGGATGTGATGAAAAAGGGCACATAAACAAATAAACTAGTTGTTTGACAACAGTTAAAGCACACACAATGCAATTCAAATTTCTTCCTCCACATCACAAGGTTTCAAAATTAGTGGTATGTAGGCTTAGTATTTATTAGTATTTCAAATTATTTTTGATAATATAAATTGGTCTTGATTACCTATATTTCGTCCAATATTAAATGAAAAGTTATATGCTGCTATGGTCAAGGCTATGCTATCTCTGTTTTCTCAGCTCACTCAAATGAAACCAGATAATTCCATTTGTTTAATTCCCTTTGACCCAATTCACAGTAACCCCTAAATGGATTCCAGAAATACCAGTTCTGCAGCTTGCAGTTTTCTTAAAGCAAGCCTAAAGGATCAAAGTGTGTCATTCTATCTGGCATCAATTTATTCATCATGCAATAAATTCACATTTTGTATAGGCTTAACACAGCACTTGAAAAAAGATAAAGCCAAATGAGTCTCGACCTCAAAGATATACATATATCCATATAGATGTGTGATAAATATGGTTATCTATAATATATATATTTATATATATATATATTATATATATAAATATATAATGCCTATAGAGATATGTGACCATGCATATGCAAATATATTTACATATCTGTATATGTAAAATGCTTATATATTGTATGTATGTATATATATAGTTTCTTTAAATTCCTTTAAATTCCTTTAAATTCATATACATATCTGTATATGTGAAATGCATATATATATATATATATATATTGTGTATATATATATATATAGTTTCTTTAAATTCCTAAATTCCATGGCAAATTTTAGTGCAACCTAGAACTCAGTGCAAGTCCCCCAATGATGTACACTGGTGACTTCTGCAGAACCACCTGGTAGTCATGAAGGCCCCCCAAAGTCCCTCTCCATGAGAAACTACACTGCCAATTCCATGAGCTTCACCCCCTAGGAATTGGCCCAGGAAATTCTCAAGTACATACCAAAATCCAGATCATGCACATGGATTCTGTTTGACAGGCCATAGCAGATAGTTGGCTGATGAAATTTGGTGACAGCAATGCTTGGAAATATTAGGGATGGAAACACAATTTTGATATTCCAGAGTTGGTGTATATATATATTATAATAACACACACACATATATATATAATTTATTTAACAATCTAGGGTTCCAAAATTATAACGTTAGATTGCTATACATAGTAATGTATCAATCCCAAAAAATTCAGAAGAGAGAAATGTGAATGTGGCCCATAGTATTAGCAATACAATTAGTGGTTAATATATATATATATATATATTTGGCATTTAAGCTCTTTACATGAATTACCATTATCTTATTTAATTCTTCTTTTAGTCATCTATACTGGATATTAAAGTATGCTCCAAGTTAACAGCTTAAAACTACAAACATTTATTATCTCATAATTTCTGTGGGCAGGAATCCAGGTGTAGCTTAACTGGGGCCTCTGGGTCCAGATATTTCCTCGGGTTGCAGTTAAGCTGTCATTCAGTCAATATAGCAGTAATTTTAAGGATCAATGGGGACTAAAGTACATACTTCCAAACTCACTTGGTTGTTAGCAGGCCTTAGAAGATCTTACAAGTTCACTCAAGTGGGCATCTCTATAGGGCTACCTCACAACATGACAGCTGTCTTTCTCCAAGGTGAACATTCTGAAGGAGAACAAGAGAGAGCACCCAAGATGGAAACCACAGTCATTTGTGGCTTCTCAGATGTGACATCCACCACTTTAGCCATATTTTATACATTAGAATCAAGTCAAGAAGTTTGGTCCGAGGGTGGCCCCTGGGTGGCTTAGCTGGCTAAGCATCTGCCTTCAGCTCAAGTCATGATCTCAGGGTCCTGGGATTGAGTCCTGTGTCTACCTCCCTGCTCAACAGGAAATCTGCTTCTCCCTCCCCACCAGCCCTCCTCCCTCCCTCATGCTTGCTCTCTCTGTCTCTGTCTCTCTCAAATAAATAAATACATAAAATATTTTATTAAAAAAAAAAGAAAAAGAAGTTTGTCCTATAATCAAAGGCATGGCATTACAAAGTGTGTGAAAACCAGAAAGCCAAGGATCTCTGCAGCCCATTAGAGGCTGTCTACCTCAATCCTAAAAAAAAAATCAAGTGAAAAATTTTATGAGATAGTACTATTTTAAGTAGTAGATAGTACTATTTTAAGTAGATAAAACAATCAGGGCATAGGTTGGTTAAATGCCTCCCTTAATGTTACACAACAGAAAAAAGGAGAAGGCCAAGATTTAAACCCAGAAAGTATCATTGTAGAGTCTAAAACATTTCCAGAAGTAAACGTTCAGAAAAGTACTTCACTCTAGAAAAGTAATAGAATATAAGCACAAGCAAGAGACGTAAGTATAAAATTATATATAGTATTAATAATGTAGAAAAATTGATTTAGAAGTTGGTAGAAAATCTAGCAGGAAAAATTGGTTGATGTTAGTGAGCTTTTAATATATGGCTAAAGGAGTTTGGATTTATGGCTAAGTAAAATGTCATCAATTTCTTTTAAACTTTACTATGGTAAGAACACTTAGTCATCAGTTTTTTAAAAACAGGGAAATAACACAGTCTAAGTTTGGTGCTATGATTTGTCTGTAACTTTGTGGGACAGTCTGGAAAGGTTTGTGACAAAGGAGATAAGGAGGCCTGGGGAATCCCTGGGTGGCTCAGAGGTTTAGTGCCTGCTTTCAGCCCAGGGCGTGATCCTGGAGTCCCGGGATCAGATTCCACATCAGGTTCCCTGTGTGGAGCCTGCTTCTCTGTCTCTGTCTCTGTCTCTGTCTCTGTCTCTGTCTCTCTCTCTCTCTGTGTCTCTCATAAATAAATAATTAAAATCTTAAAAAAAAAAAAAAAAAAAAGGAGGCCTGGGCAGTAGGTGTATGCTCTCACCAGGCACTGGCCCAGGGCAGAGTCAGTGGAAAGAATAGGTAATACCTGTAAGTTAGAATTACCAAGATTCTTTGGTGAACTGGATAAGGAATTTAAAATAGTAAGTGATGCAAATTACTCCAAGGTTTTGCGAGAAGAAGACTTATAAAAGAGGAAGTTCAAGTGAAGATTCAAAAGGCAGCGTTTTTATCTGGTTTCTTCACTATTGCTCTCTAAGCCTGGACTAGGGCATCATGAACCCCCGCTTCTCCACCAAGAACAAATAAATAGCAGCACTTGCAATATATTGAACATAGATTGACTAAGATTAGCTCAATAAAACAAACAACAACAAAAAAATGTAAGGAGAGTTAAGATTATAAAGTTTGATCCCACTCAAACACAGGCAGATTTTGTAGTAGTTGGAGAACATCAAGAACCAGGACAGGGCTTGTCTGGATGAGCTAGTGTGTTACATCAGTCTCTCTCTCTCTTTCTCTTCCCCACCCTGCTTTATCTTTGCCTCTTCATCACTTCGCACTCGTGGGTATCTTACCCTATTTTTGTAAGCACATCTGCACCATTTTCTGCTGTGTACCTGCAGGCTGTCCAGATGGTTCCCTATAATTTCAACTTGCATTTAGCTTTGTCTTGCATTGATGAAGACTATGACTTTAATTTTATAGTATAGAATGTCACTCTTAACTGATGATAAACTTCTTGTGTTAGTTAAAATGGGAAAGATAGAGATTGAGAGAATGAGAGAGAGTGAGAATGACTGAGAGAGACAGAAAGAGACAGAGGCAAAAAACAGAGAATTTCTCTTTGGCTCAGGCTGGGGTCACATGTCTTTCCTGATCTAATTAGCATGGACAATGGGTAGATGAGCAGGGGTTATGAAGTCTACTTCTCTCAAAGTTGGGCTGGTAGAGACATATTCTCTGGGAAGATGGCATAAGGAAGGGAGGCAATTTATGATCCTGTGCAGTGCAGGACATTATTATAATACATAATTTCTAATCCTTGACAATGGCTCTTGGTGAATTCTAAATATCAAATGAGGAAACTGAGGCTCAGAAGATTTGAGGTAATTTTTCTAATGTTACATAACTCATACAGGACTCCAAATTTGCTATTTTCTGACCTTAAAACTACTATCTTGCTCCTTCTACTCCTAATGGCAAGGTACCACTAAGAAAAATAAGAAAGTGAAATCAGAATGGCTGTTTGTTTAGCCAGGAGACATGCAGGCCAGCCTATAATGGGGCACGAGTTAGTAATTGTAGACAACTAATATCCCTGACTCTTATCACAGCTCTGACCTTGTATCAACCTCACCCCATGTCTGACATATAGTGAAGCTTCAGGATGGGAGAGGTCTATCTTAACATGTTTCTTGCTATTAAACACTCTGGAAGTTTAATGGTTTATTTTTAGCCTTTGCCAACAGAGCTGTTCTTCAAAATGCCATATGCCTTACAGTGGAGACCACAGTCATCAAACACTAGATGCAGAATTTTGAAAGAAAGGTGAAAGAAAATGTAGAGTTATGTAACATCAGCATCAAATATAAGTTGGGATAGTTTGTTAATTAGTTGTTTTCTCTAGGGAGGGGGAACCCATGCGTTTCAAAGAAAAAAGGAACAGTGGAAAGAGAATGAGTATAAACTAGAAACATAAAACTAACGGCAAATAAGAAGTAGAGAGGGAGTGAGAGTAAAATAATTGCTGAAGAAATAGCATATCTTCCTAAGTGACAAGAGGGAAAAGATGTGAAGAAGAAAAATCTCACCAGATACTACATTCTAAATAAAGAAGGAAATGATGTGTCTTGCTAGGAATGAGTAGTAAAAAAGAATTTGTATCTAAGGGATGTAAAGGTTTAGAACAGAATGTATCCATGAGATTTTCTCCAAAATATTCAGATGGAATTACACTGATGTGGATACTTTTGTCATTTTAATTTAAACATGTGTAATATTATATGAGAGCAGTCTAGAAGGAGGTCATGTTCAATTATCTTTGTATGATTCATAGATTCAACTGCAGTGCTATTCACATAGTAGATGCTTAATAAATATGTTAAATAAATAAAGTAAAACAAATGATACTTATATTCTAAATTCCATTTAACAAGTTCTATTGTCATATTTGGAAAATATAAATTCCATGCAATTATTTGAAAATTATTTGAATAATTATTTTTATCTGCATATGCAGGTGTAAGTCAGCTATCACATACAAGGTATTTATAACAGCAATTTTATATATTTAAAACCGTTTAAGCTTTGTGATACTTTATCAAAGAATATTACAGAAGAATATTCTGCTAGGAAATATTTTTGAGAAAAATTCTCAAATTCATTTTCATAAAAATGGAGAAATTATTGATAAACACATCTAAATTTGTAGATTGGTTCTTTTCAGAGGTTATTTGGGGTCATAATTGTAAATCTCATTACCGTGCTTGAAGGAGGTCTCTTTCATTATTATGGTGCTGAGGTCCATATCCCTGAAGCTAATTGCAAGGTAGAGCTGCAGAGTTCTAATTGTTTGCCATCAAAATAGCTGTGTAAGCTTGATTAACAGTGTTCAGCAACATTCATAATAGTCCAAGCCTGGCCCTGCATAAAATAGAAACTGGGAAAAAATCAATAAGATTTAATAAGATCAGGAACAATCACTTACAATAGTACATCAATCACACAAAGTAATAGGTGCAGGATTTGATAGGGTCCTGAACTGCCTGAGAGATTCATAACCAGTACTCGTTAATGATTTGTTCATTTGCATTTTATCAATCCAGCTACAGCTGACAAGCAGAAGGAGCAGGCAAGAAATATGTTGACTTAAACTCATCAGCTTTGCAATTAAAAAAATAACATATAATAGCAAATGTCTTGTCACATGGAAATCTGATGTTATTACAAAGATGTGTACAATCCTCCTTGGCTCTTCAGACTGGGCTGCAGTTACACTTGCAGAATAGCTGGGATGACAGTGTCTCTGTGGTCACTAGGAAGTCTCAAAGGTCAGAAAGAATGTACATGTGAATATAAATTTCCTCTCCACCTTTCATAGACCTTGATTGCATAATAATATTTAATGCCAAATGTGCATATTTCCTTGTTTTTATCTCTTTGAAATAAATGAAGCTCCTGGCTTTGCCTTAGGCAAAACCTCTATCAAATGCTAAAATAATCATAATGAGATGGCTTTATGGTGATTATTGCTTGTCATTATATCCTATTTCAGTTGATGTTATGACTATATAAAGTAATCATACTGTATTTACCATCTATATTAAAACACATTTTGGGGAGAAAGGTAAATGGATAAGATAAAATTGTGTAAACAATTTTCTGATTTTAAATAAATGATATTATTTAATGTGAACAAAATAATCCTCCTATAAACACCAGAGGCATAATGAAAAGTCTGAGTTATTTCCAAGAAATTCATGTGGATTCCTGCTTAGAAAATTTCATGCAGGCTTTCTATGGAGAGCATTATGTGAGTGGTGGGATGCAGAGCACATTGTCAGAAGCCAGCAGTGGTACCATCCAAAATGTGGATTAATTAGCCTCTGTCCAAAACTATGGTAAATAATGTGCTCCTTCAGAGAAAAACGTTGTGATTCAGGTCCTAGTGGATGATGTTTAAATAGCTGATTTCTATATAGGATTCTTTAATTCAATCAAAGTACAGGTAAAATCCCATTATAATGGACTCCATGGGGCCTCTAAATTGTTTTGTTGTGGTAGAATTTGGTTAAAATGAATAAATACATTTATCACATTCCCAGTATGTAGTACATACTAGAGAGACAGACTTGAAGCCCAGTCTCTTTTCTATTGAATTAACACATGAAAAGAAATGCTTTGAATAGAAGTGGGGACAGGAGCAAAGTATAATGCTCACATACCTAGTAGGCTTTCTCAAAATCCTGGATGACTTTCAAAATGGTTTGGTATTAGGATAAAGTGGTTTTTTTTTTTTTCCCTTTCCTTTTTAAAGATAGGATTAATTAAGCTGACCAGGTTTTTGAAATCTAAAACACTGAAGAAAATAAAAAGTAATTATTATTTCCTGACAAAAATAACTATAAAGGAGTCAATTTTATGCAGATTAATTTGCTCTCCCTACAAAGCAAACCACCCCAAATCAACTGCTTCAATTATATAGGTTGACTCTTCTGAGGCCATTAAACACAGAAAGCATTAGGAAATTTACCAAGAATCAATTCATAGGATGCCAATTTGCCTAAAAGCAAATTGATAAATGTCCAATTTAGTGAAAGACCAATTCACACTAAATTTTGGCATTCAATGATTTGTTTCTGGTGAGTTGGTTGGCCTCAAATATACAGTTATCAGTTGCATGGGAATTACCATTATCAGTTATACTGAATATGGAAATGGTTTTAATTACTCTGTAGATTCTTAAACTCGGTTTACTGTAGAAACACTTTTAGCCTTGACATTGTAACAGGCTTCCAAAGACATAAATACTAATAAAGCAAGTATTCCAAATGTTCACATTATAACAGAAAAATACATACATCTTATACATATTCTTTAAAATATATTAGTAGTGAAGTCTCTTGATTAATTGTGGAAAGGTATTAGCTCTAAAACAGGGTACTTTCAATAGTGAAAAGTAAGTTATTAATACTTGCATTGAAACAATAGGAGTAGACAAATATGTTTCAAGCAAACCAGAATATATGGTAACCTTAGCTGTAAGAGGAGAGCGTAAGGTATGGGTTGTTGAAAAAAATAAGGAACTGATGATTAGTCGAGATTTTAGAAATTAGTAGAATTTCTTCATTCTGGGTGAAGAGAACCCATTGATAGACAAATGAGCATGTGTAATAGAGTTAAAAAAAGTGCCTCATGTGTCCAGTGATGGATGGTAGATGTAGGGAAGTGGAGCTCTGTCCACTCTAAATTTGGAAGACCTTCAATTTTTTTTTTTTTCTGTAGAATACAGGGATCATTTGAAAATGAGAAACAGGAAGAAGAAGGAGAAGGAGATGAAAATATGGAGAGAGGTAGAGAGGGAGACTCAGCCTGGTTCTAGTTCTTCCAACTATCCCAGTTGATACCAGAGATGTGAAAAAAAAAAAAAAAGTTCTCATGGGCATCCAGCCCCCAGTAGATACTATGTGTGGGACACTGCCAAGCAATTCCAATTATACTCAGTCAATATTGAAGGATCATGAACAAATAAATACTTAATGTTTTAAACCATTAGATTTTAAGGTGGTTTCTTAGACAGTAATAGATAATTTGAAACCAAGATTTGTACCCAGAATAAGGGTTCTATTATAACAAAATAGTAAATTCTATGGCATATGCCTAGGGGCCAGCCAGCAGGTGAAGTCCTAAAGAGCATAAGGGAAATTTCTATCAGACACTGGAGTAAAGAGGACTGTAGTCTTGTACCACAGGATAATTAGTAAAATTGTCATCTGCAGCAACATCAAAAAAGTTTAGTGCCTCTGAGATTTCTAGAAATAATATTGAAGTGGCAACTAGACATATTTATTTTCCTATCATAAAATATGAAAGAAGTTAGATGAGCTAAAAAAATAGCATTTCAGAATTTAAGCAAAATGTAGAGGAAACATAAGAGAGATATGATTTGCTGTGTTAAAAGACAAAATTTTTTCCTATCCCTGGGGTTTCCCAGCAGAAGATTTTCAAAATTAGAAATTAGCTCAGGTCACAATCAACGTCTGAGTGCTGCTAGTTAGTTACACATGACCTCGCAGTAAACATCAAGCTGACGCTGAGAGTGAAGGACACTTTCTGAGACATCAAAAAGAGTTAAAGTTTTGCCTCAGAAAGCTAGATGAAGGGGCTCCATCTATACCACATACAATCACATTGTTTAAAGACAGCTATATTGGAGGAACCACTACCAGCTTGCATTAAAGGTGCTGAAATAATTTTTTTAATTTATTTTTTTTAATTTTTATTTATTTATGATAGTCACAGAGAGAGAGAGAGAGAGAGAGAGAGACAGAGAGAGGCAGAGACACAGGCAGAGGGAGAAGCAGGCTCCATGCACCGGGAACCCGACGTGGTATTCGATCCCAGGTCTCCAGGATCACGCCCTGGGCCAAAGGCAGGCGCCAAACCGCTGCGCCACCCAGGGATCCTTTGAAATAATTTTAAAAAAAAGTCTATTCTATGAGAAGGAAGGAAGTTGAGAAGGATACTCAGTTGCAAATATGTGCCATTATTTATGAAAAGGAAGAAAAGTCAGAGGGTAGATTGAAGGGCCGAGGTGACGGAGACAAAGCTACGTAGAACCACTCTAAGGGAGGCCCTAAGCAAAGACCATAGAAAATAATAAATGGAGGTTGTTTTAAGCAACTAAATTTTGTGGATGACAGCAACAGAAAACACACACGCAGCATTCTCCAGATTCTGTTATTTGCTACTGGCTTGTTTTAGACACCATTTGTGTTATCACTTCAGAACCTGTTGGTCTTATCTGTCTTTGATTTCATTCACTAATGTAGTGACCAGTTCTACCAAGGCTCTGAGAAGCAGTCTTGACATTGTGCAGATGTCATGCTGTCATACTGGTTCACAGTACATTTTAATATCATTTCAGTTGGACCAGGTGAGCAAGGATTAGGAAGTATGCTTGAAGCCCTAGTAAACCACAAGGCATGCACGAGAGGGTGGAATGTTAAACTTTCAGAAAAAATGTGAAAATTCTGAGTGTTTAAAGACATTAGGCATCCATCCTGATACATCCCCTTCATCTTTTTTTTTTTCTAATTTCTTTAGCAATTCATAACTACTAGAAAGAGGCACAGGGCACTTTGAAGGCAACTACTGATCCAATCCATTTGTTAGGTGACTTAGAAAGCTGCAAGTTTCAAATATAGTCCAGTCGAAAGCACAATCTTCCCTGCTACATAAGCTTTATGATCAAATCAACCCAAAGGTGTTAGTAGTGTCTTTGTTGGATAAGGGTTGCTATGCGGCAAGCCTGGATAGTAGGAGTATAGACTGGGTTACCAAGTAAAGACATAACATTCTGTAGTAAACAATAAATATTCTCAAAATATCTTCAGTAGCTCTGGCCACTATAGCTTTATCACTAACTCTTCTGCATTACCACTTTGCAGCTTGTGTCCAGCCAACATCTGAACTGACCCTGTGAAGAACTGACCTTGTACCTCCTCCCCCTTAGCCAAAAATTCAGGCTTTCATATAATAGGATATCAGCCAAATATGGAAGGCATGAAGGATCTGAATGATGCCAGGAGTGTACCACATTGACCACTTCTTTCATATCACTTCTGATAGTTCACCTCACCTGTTTCTTGCCAGCCACCTCTGTGCAAACAGGGTCAGCACAACTTTGTGTAATCTCCTGGTTGATAACACATTATTTCAAGCCCACGTTGTACTCATTTAATCTCCTCTCATTGGCTGGTTTTATAGTGTCAAGAGAGAAAGAACCCATTCTGTTCACATAATGTGCAAGTTGGAAGTATAAGAGAGTTGATATTCATTAGGCAACCCAAACAATAAAGGATAGTAAGTTAGTAGAAAACTACTTTCCTTATCCACCCCATTACAAGACAATCCTGAAAATCTTTTCATATGCTTTATCAGAATCCCATAGATTGATACAACCAATCAACAGAGGCTATCTTGAAAACTCATATTTTTTGAAAAATTGGTTTGAAAAATACACCTTTTAGGCACACATGGGTGGCTCAGTCAGTTAAGAGTTGGACTCTTGGTTTCCACTGAGGGCATGATCTCAGCATCCCAAGATCCAGCCAGCAGGCAGTCTGCTTGAAATTCTCAATCTCTCCCTCTGCCCCTTCACCCACTTGCATGCATACATGCTTTCTCTCTCTCTCTCTCTCTTAAATAAATAAATAAATAAATAAATAAATAAATAAATAAATCTTTTTGAAAAGTACACTTTTTAATCAATTGAGAGTAATTTGCTGACATGACACTCTATTATCCCCAAATGTTTAAATAAGTATTCTAGTGAACAAAGACATTCTCCTATATAACTATAGCATAATAATCAACATTGAGCAATAAATACCGGTATGTTACTATATCAATAGTAATATTGATACATCAATGCATTACTATACTGATACATTACTTTATCAATATAGGGACCCATTCTTTTTTATGCCAATTATCTCCATAATTTTCTTATAGTGAAAAGATCCAATCCAGGATCACATAGCGCTATGCTGTTTCAGTCTTCTTCAGTTTAGAATAGTCAGTCTTTCTCTGACCTATAACCTTGATATGTTTAAATATTATAAACTAGTTACTTTGGAGAATGCCCTATAATTTAGATTTGTCTGATTTTTTCTTATTATTAAATTCATGTTATGCACTCTGGCAATATTCTTATAGAGGAGATCTCTTTCTTTTATTACATTTTATCAGGTAGTATATGATTTTGATTTGTCTCATTCATTGTTTTTTTATTTTTTTAAATTTTTTTTAAATTTATTTATGATAGTCACAGAGAGAGAGAGAGAGAGAGAGGCAGAGACACAGGCAGAGGGAGAAGCAGGCTCCATGCACCGAGAGCCCGATGTGGGATTCGATTCCGGGTCTCCAGGATCGCGCCCTGGGCCAAAGGCAGGCACCAAACCGCTGCGCCACCCAGGGATCCCTGTCTCATTCATTGTTATGCTAACCTTAATCACTTGATTAAAATTGTGCCTGCTTAGTTTTTTTCATTGTATAGTTATTGTTTTTTTTACCTGTTTGTAATTAATAAGTATTTTGTGGGTAGTTTTTTTTTTAATATCCCACTTATAAAGTCTTACCCCACTAGTCTTAGCATCTTATCATGACAGTTGCCTAATAATTATGTTCTAATTTTAATTTCATAATGTCTACTAAATGTACTTGTTAGCATCGTGTATGTTGTAAAGAAAAACCTTTTTCTTTCCTTCCTTCCTTCCTTCCTTCCTTCCTTCCTTCCTTCCTTCCTTCCTTCCTTCCTTCCTTCCTTCCTTCCTCCCTGTCTTTCTGTCTCTCAGATTCTTATATTATTCAAAGAGTTCTAATCTATTAATAATATTGTCATGTATTTTAATGTTCAAATGATCTCAAATTTGTAAGTGGACAGTCCTTCAAAGTGACTTTGATGTCTTTTTGGTATGTCTCATCATTCTTTTAGCACAATTTATTTATCTGTCTATCATCTATCATCTATCTATCTTATTTATTTAAAGAATGTATTTATTTATTTGAGAAAGAACAAGCTAAAGAGAGAGAGGGCATGAGCAAGGTGGAGATGCAGAGGGAGAGGAAAAAGGGGACTCCCTGACAAGCAGGGAGCCCATGGAGTTTGATCTGAAGGTCCTGGGATCATGACCTGAGCTGAAGGCGGATGCTTAATTGACTGAACCACCCAGGCACACTTCTTTTAGCACTTTTAAAATTTGTGTCAAAACAGGATGTTCCAGGCTTATGTTGTATTTTCCCTGACCAAGCCTTTATCCCCCAAGAATTGCTGCTTCTAAGAAATTTCATCAGTCATCATGTTCTGGTACCTGTACCTAAATGCTCTACAGCTCTAAAGAAGAAAGTCAAACTTTTTCCATCACTGAGCCCTCCTACTTGTTCAAAATTAAAATTTGCAAAGTATGTATTTTTCAAATTTTATAACTTACATGCATTAAAAATTCACACCATTAAGTGAACAGTTCTATGAATTTTGATGAACACATACACTCATAACCACCACTATAATCAAGCTATGATAAAATTTGATCCTCTCTCCCTTGTGCTATTCCTTGTATTTAAACCTTTCCTTCAGGGGGTCCCTGGGTGGCGCAGTGGTTTGGCGCCAGCCTTTGGCCCAGGGCGCGATCCTGGAGACCCGGGATCGAGTCCCACGTCGGGCTCCCGGTGCATGGAGCCTGCTTCTCCCTCTGCCTGTGTCTCTGCCTCTCTCTCTCTCTCTCTCTGTGTGTGACTATCATAAATAAATAAGAAATTTAAAAAAACATTAAAAAAAAACTTTCCTTCATTCTTAACCCCTGGTAACTAATATTGTGTCCTCCATTTTTATAGTTTTGACATTTTTGGAATCTCATATAAAAGGAATAGTAGGATTTATAGCCTTCTACTGACTTCCTTCACTTAATGCATTTGATCACTCACATTGTTGCATGATTCACTAAACAGTTCTTTTTCACTGTCAAGTAATATCCCTTTATATGAATGTACCACATTTTGTTTTTCCATTCCTCCCCTGAGAGACAGGTTGTTTCTGGTTTGTGCTATTACAAATAAAGCTGCTATTAATAAGTGTGGGCAGGTTTTGTATGAATATAAGACTACTAAATTTTTTCCAAAGTGATTATACCATTTTGCATTTTCCCCAACAACATAGGGCAGTTCAAGTTGTTCTGCATCCTTGTCAGCACTTGGAATTGTTCCCTTTAATTTTTATTTTATAGTTATTCTATTAGTAACTCATTCTTTATTCAACCTGCATTTTTCTGATAAACAATGATATTGAACCTAAAGTAGCATAATTTCATGCAGAGCAGAAGTTCTCCATGGTAATTATTCTCAACTGGTATCTTGATTTGGACGTGACACCTCAGTTTCTCCACAATGATAATGTGGACTTCTGTTATGGTTCTGATTTTGATCCTATCTACCTTAAATCCTAAGAAGAGCACCCTCCCAATCCTCTAAAAACCATTGGCCTCAAAATTAGAAAGAGGTAAAAGCTGAGAGAAGCTATAAATACACATGGAGATAGAATAAAGGGGGTTGCAAGCATTAAACTGCTATGACCTTCATGTATTCAATCAAGTAAAAAATGGAGTCATCTGTTCAAAATAAAATGTAAAGCTATTTTTTATAACAGAAAGATTTTATTTTATTATGGAAATCCTTATCTAACCTTTGCCTTTCCTTCTTTACTGGATGAAAGTGTGAAGTAACATCAGACATCGCTATTTTACAAGGATTTCATTGCTTTAGTGCAATTGAATGGACCAAGGTAGCCTGCAAACTAATCCATAATGGTAAAAACAAGCCAGTTTCAGTTCACAATTTTCAAGTGGAAATTTGCCAGTTAAATGTCTTTGAATGGCTTTGGCATTGGCACTGAACCTGCCAGCTATCTTTTGTATACGGAAACTTCATAGAGACTGCTCTTGGATAGTATGACATATACAACGTGACAAAGATTTTGATGGAAAGAGTAATCTCAGCAGCCTCATGACTTTCTGTTGAAGAAGTGAAGTTGCAGCCAAAAGCGTTTGTTTCTTCAGAAGCATCAAATTATACAAGAACATTATTTTTTAATTAAATCTCTGTATCTCAAAAATATGATAAATAGAGCACATTTGACCCTAAAGAATTATCAGTAGTCTATATAGGCTTGTTGATAATGCAAATTTAAAGAATAAGAAGAGCTGACAATTTCCAAATAGAGAATAGTTCGTATTTGGGACCAACTGGGTAAATAGTCTGTGTAGATGTTGACTTTTCAAGTTAATTTTAGTAATGGAAACTATCTTTGCAATGCAATGTCTGGTTTCTTTTTCAAACAGTTTAGCCATCTTCATCAGTGCTGACAGCCACAGTAGTTTAGTTTCTATGGCAAATACAATTTTTGAAGCCTTGTTCATTTCTTCTTCTTGACCTGTCATCTTTTTTCCTTTTTTAAACTAATATCTAACACAACTGGTAATTAGAAACCATATACAGTTTCTGTTTTGTTAGAATTTAGATATCGCTAACATTTTATACTTCTTGTGTGAAATATCATACTTTATTTTAAAATGGCAGGCCAGTTTGGGAAAAATAAAGAAAACCAGATATTTAGTAAGATTTTATATTAAACAACTGTAGGTCAGAAAAATAGAATCATACCAGAGGAATTTCAAATCCTGGAAAAATAGAAAAATAATCTAGCAACATGATTTTTTTTCCATAGCAAGAATCATATATCAATGGGCTCTGGCCAATGATGATTCCCTTCACCAAAGGTAATGCAGATAGTATCTATTTACTAATTGAGTAAAATATCTCTTTAAATCCTTTCCAGTTTTTTTCCCCTTTACACTAAGGCTTATGGACAAATTCACATAATATTGGTGGAACCATTCCTCAGGATGTGAACTTAAGGAGAAATATGTCAGATAGGAATGTGGCATTTCCTAAATCATCTTAATTATGAAATATAAGCCCAATACATTGTTTATTTGCTTATAATTTCAAACTCTTTTATCATCATGCTTCTACTCCAGGTTAATTTCTATACACATATTTTTAAAGAAAATATTACTTATAAATTGTTGCCATTATTTTAACATGTGTAGTATTCTAGAAAGATTCAATGTCTAGAAAGTTGCATTAATCAGTTTAGCCATGGATTTTCTTAGAAGTTTGTATTGTGTTAACTTTATGCACAATTTGCACAATGTGTAAATGGCCTATCTTCTTATTACAATATTAATATGATTAGAATTGATTAAAGTCCTATACTTGTCTTGTAAATTGTGCTTTTCACCTATACCAGCTTATTACAAGAGGAATCATTCCTAAACAGCAGTCCAAACTCAAGTTTGTCAAAAATTTCTTCCAAGGAACAAATAATATAAATACAATATCAAATACGTTATTTTAAAAGATTTCACATGATATAGGCAAATAAACTACATCAAAGTGATGCTTTTTACTGTTAAATTTAATACAAATGCTGACCGTCAATGGTGGGAGACTACCTCTTCTGATGTATTATGCAATTACATTGATGGATGGTTAATTGAGTCACTGTGGCAGACCATATGTTTGCTCATGACCTGAATGTCATTGGTCAGGTTATGGCTTTACATTGCTGACCTATAAGCATATACTACTTTGGAAAATACTGTTTTAAATTTAAATTTCAGTTTTAAAATGTCCATAGTAAAATAAATTATTAACCTTATCATCAGAAATTCACATACAATTGTTTTCATCACCAAGATGACTTAGACTGTGTTTGTCACATGGTTTAAAGCCACCAGTAAATGTAATAGGACATTTGTGTAAACAATGAAATTAATTTTCTCAGTTTAGGTGTTCTCTGATATTTACAGAAATTTCATTTGAATTTTCATAAATATATCTATGTGTAGCTATTTAGATAATATTCAGTTTTCTGATCAAATATCTACTAGTAAAGAAAAAAATGTTAGGAAAATGAACCAGGGTTAGAATTTTTGACTACTGAGCTTTTGTAAAATATTTAAGTTGCCTTTCGGTGAATTTGATTCTGGGTTATGATTATCATCTTCTATTATTGGAAATTTTGAAAAGGAAGAGAGAGCTCTAATTACCACCTACCCTTTACATAATGCTGTGTGAATACTAATAATGCCCCATATCAGTGTACTTATCTTTTATCTTGGAAAGAACTTACAAATGATTTTTAAAGTCAATTTCTTAGCACATATTATGTGTGTTTTATCTCGAGTCTATTAAGATGAAAATAGATGAAAAATCTCCTCTGTTTCATGGAATAACCAAATACATTTGTATCACATGATAGAAAAATTATAGGATGGCCCCATAAATATCCATCCTCTAGTATGTATACCCCAGGACTGTGAATACCATAATCTAATTATTCCCGTAATTAGGTTAATTTATATGCCACTGTTGACTTTAAAAAAAAAGGGAGATTATCTGAGGTGAGCCTGACCTAATCAGCTGAGCCCTTAAAAAGGACTGTGCTTTTTCTAAAGTCAGAGATTCAGAGTGTGAGAAGGATTTTATATGAGAGAGATTCTCCAATTCTGGTTGTGAAGTTATAGAGAGCCATAAGATAAGGAATGCAAACAGCCTCTATGGGCAGAGTGGACCCCCAAATAATAATAGTCCACAAGGAAACATGTTCTTTAGTGCTACAAGGACAAGAAGTTGAATTCTTCCCATACACTGATACTGAAAGAGATCCCCTGGAAGACTCCAGATGAAAAATCAGACTGGCTAACATTTTGATTTCACCCTTAGAATGGGTGAATTCTGACCAGGACCAATGGGTGATTTCTGAGCCCATCACTCTGCAGCTGGATTCATTAACAAAAGGCTGTTGTTTAGGTCACTAAATTTGAGATAAATTGTCACATTGTAGTAGAAAATGAAGAAAATGAATATAAACCATTTAGAATATGGTTTATTTGTAAGCAAGAGAACCATTCCTAAAGGTTAGTGAAAATATAAAAGAGAATGTATGCTTATGAATAAAATACCTACAGGTCCTAGTTAATACACAAGAGTTATGCATCTTTTTAATGTTGCCATGATTAGGAAGTATGGTGAGTATTTTAATAAAATACTTACTTGAACTGTGATTGCTATTTTTAACTATTTGGGTTTTGGGAGTCAGGATAAATATTTCTGCTTATTTATCAAAAAGACATAAAATACCTTCTATACTCGTATGAACTCTTTTGTATATTTTCTCTCTGAACCAATAATTTTTAAAGCTATTTAAATTTCTCAAATGTTTTAAGGTAAATATTATTAGACTTTTACATCGATGCAGTAGGACATGTATCTAAGCCATGCTGCTTTATCCATGACACATCTTTGATGATTCATCCAGTCTGACAAGTAACTGTCTGCTTTTGAGCTCTTTGGTTTGCATCAACACTGAGATGAAATGAGACTTGAACAACGTATACTATTGAAGCAAAATATCATACAATCATTGTATTGTTAGAAAAATAAAGCTTTGTAATGGACAAAAATTGTTAATGGACCAGTATCTTTGATTCAATCATTATTTTTCATACAAAAATATCCAAAATTAACTTACATATCCTTTGTCCAATGGCTTTGACCTATAATAATAAAAAAAAGGAGGACTCATCTCTGCTGTATAATTTTTTAGGGCTACCTTGAGAAAGATTATGATAATGTACATACAATAAAATTGTCGACAATGGTTGAGTCTTGTAATTGTGAACTATCTTTAAGAAGGCTGCCTTGAAGACGAGAACTAACAGTGTCTTCATTTTGATTAGCTTACCTTTTCAAGTGTTCTAGGAACCTCTGTCACACAAATAGAAGCAAGAACTTTATTATCATCACTATAGCAACTGCAGGGAAATTTATTTCAAAACAGTTGGCTACCTCAAAATTTTTTCAGGATGGAGAGGAGAGCAGATGATATGTAACATTTTAATTCATTTTAAAAATTGTTCAGTGATCTAAAGCAGTGCAGTGTCTCTTACAAAGGCAAGATAGTCTAGTTTCTTTATAATTTGTTTTTGTTTAAGCAATACAGGTCATACATGTATCTGTGTACATGCATAAATTAATTTGAATTTTCTTCATGGATTAATTTTCAGGATCTTTTTTACAATTTTAAAAGTGGCTTATAAAACTCTTTCTTATAAAAGAGTTTTATATAGATCATTCAAAATTTGAGTATGTCACTAAAGAATACTTTCTCTGGGAATTTGTATATTTAAATTAAAAACATACACAATATTAATGTATGTGGGCAATTAATTAATGTATTAATAATACTATCTTCTTTGCCTTGTATAAGAATCATCACAATTCCAAGGCTGGCTTATTCAATATGTTATGCTCTCAAATTTCTGTGCAAGAAAATGCTCTTGTTCTTACTACCATATCTTTTCATTTCTCTAAACTTTTTCATGAACATGCATAGTTCAAAGTTGCTGACAATCTGCATTTAAAATAAGATGATCATAGAGTAGGGGCTGCCTGGGCAATTTTTAACCTTTATGTCTTCGCTGGAGCCAGAGTTCTGAGAACTTCGTTTATAATGGCCTTTTAAAAATGCCTTTCTGGACTGATAGGACTTACTTTTTAAGTACTCCTCTCGTACTTTAAGTGAAAAAGACATGACAAGATTTCAAGATTTCCTGAAATGCATTGTTATGCATGAATTATGCACATTCCTAGGCTGGCTTGACTGCTGCCTTTGGGCTTTCCTTATCAAGCTTCCTACTCGTGACTGAGGAAACAAGTCCTCTGCAAAATATAGGGGGACTGGGTGCTTTATGAGACAGATTGTGATATGCATCCATTCTCCAAGCTTTCATAATCTCTGTGTGAATTCTACTCATGGAATTAAATCCTGTAAGTGTGCAAAATTATACTTGAAAGAACAATAAAAAAGATAGGAATATGCTTGTAGTAAACCATTAAAATGATGCATGGATTATTTTTGAAAGAGCTTATTGGTACTTTAAAATCTAAAGTTGATTTTCCATGTTCATTACCTTCTTTTATTGTAGAATCAATTGAATGAAACATCTGGTATATATGCATGTATATATACACTATATATAGATATAGGTACAGACACATATTTATGACATTACAATATAAATTCAATATTAAGTTTATTTAAAAATAATGATTATATATTTGGTAACAATATGTTTTTAAAGTCTTACCTCAAAAAATATGATTAAGTCAATTAATTCTATAACTAAGTATGGGAGAATTTCACTGTGCCTTCACTGGAGTCTTTTATCACAAAATCAGTTTTCAATAAAGTTCTCAATACTATGCTATATACAATTTCCATCAATATTCTTTGGAACTAAATATTAAGGTTAGAGGTAAATATGTGACTAATAATATCTAGAAATATCAAACAGTATTTTCCCACTCAGAGTATCTTTTTTCTTTGAGGGAGTGTTACTTCTCCCAATTATTAAGAACGTTGGGATGGTATTAGGTATTTAATAATTATATTATTTAAATGACTCAATGAAAGTGGTGTTCCTATGATGGAAATAAATGCAGTGTGTATGTAGAAAATATCTCAACTTTTAAACATACAAACATTTAACGTAGGTGTTTATTTCAAATTGTAGGCATTTCTTCATTAAAATATATGTTTTTTAAACTGATTAAGAATACACTTTTTTTTTTGTTTGTTTGTTTAAAACTTAAAATTTTGGCGGCTGCCAGTAGATGGCATTCTGGTTTCTGTAAGAGATGTTTATTTAGGGATGGGCTCTTTTCTTTGGAAAGAGGAAAAAGAAACTGACAATAGGATTCTGATTGAAAAGGTTATTAGGCCTTCTTGAGAAAACTGTAGCTATTCTAAAAACAATTAAGTCTCAAACCATGTTTCTTTTATTAAGTTAGTGTAGCCAATCTCCATCAGTTTGTTAACTCTCTAAGTTGTGATTTAGATAAATTTAATGTAATTTTATTGAATGAAAATTTAATGTAAAATATAATGGTTATGCTGATTTTAAGTAAACTAGTGAAAATGGTGTTTTAGCTTCATTCAGAGCACTATAATCAATGATTTAACTTAAGCCAACTGTATTTTATTGCCTACTGACCCAATTCATACATATTAGCCTCAGTTAATCATAAATGACCAGATGATCCAATTTTCTTTTTGTAAAAAATTATCAATCTTGAATTAACTTCTTCTAAATAGTGAACATAACCTAATATAGTCTCCTGCATATAGTAGATGATTATTAGGTGTTTGTTCAATAGATAAACAAGAAAATACACTTAAAACTCACTAAGATATTATTGCTCAATTTATTTGTAAAATTACATAAATTGAAGGTCCTCAAAAACCTCTTTATAAGAAAATCAAATATCCAACATGGACTATGGGTCACTATTCTTTCCAAAGAAGATTTTCCATAATTCTTACATGACTTAGAAGATAATTGAACTTATGCTTATATAGGGAGCGTCTCTGTACAACATCATCCTCAGCAGTTATATGATTTATTTTAGTTCTTGGTAAGTGAGGAATAAGCCCCATGAGCACTAAAAATATAAGAAATTATTTATTTCTAATGTGTTTAGAAATACCTAAAAACCAACATATATAAAGCCATTAAGATAACCTTTTTGCACACTATGACAAAAGAGTAAAAAATAATTTTTTAAACAAAGTAAGAAGTGCAAAAAAGATCAGGATAGATGATCATTCAAAATAGCAACCATTTTCCAAATACTGTTTTCTTCTTTAAATTTACAGATAAATAATATAATAATTGCAAAAGGCATCTTTTTATCCAAACAGTCCTCCTTAGAAACATGTAATAAAGTACTTTGATATACTGAGCAATTGAAAGTGAATTAAAGGCTATTTTTTAAAATTTAGACTTTTTATTAATTCTGAATTTTTTTCTTGTATTGCTTTAATAGAGTAAGCTCTAGTTTAATAATACTGTAATAAAGCACAAATGATATTCCATGTTAGAAGGAAGAACTCATTCATCCCATTTAATACTTAGAATTTCTGATGCTGGCTATAGAGTTTCCAAAGCTATTGTTTTTTCTAAATCACTATTAGATACTTCCACTACAGAAAGTTGAGAAGCATGGACATTTCGGCTGTCTGTACAATTCAAAATGGCAGATACCTTGCTATTATAAGTAAGAATCTATATAGAACATGATTATTTTAATCCATATAATGTCAGCAAGTTTATCCATTCTTGATGGCCTTGCTTAAAAGCCACTTCCTCCAAAAACTCCCTAATATCTTCAGTCAAAATTATATTTCTCAATCTCAATTCTCATAGCATTTTATGCCAATTTGTGATATAGTTCTATTTTGTGAAAATTTTGCACTGTTTTCATGTATGTGTTTTCTATATCTATTCAATAAATTCTTGAGAGGAATTTTCATTACTGATTTTCTCACAATGCCTTTTATGTACTGGGCCCTCAAATATTATCAAATATGCAATAAAAACTCCTGCAATAAATATAATAATTATTTTTTGAATTAAGAATGTAAAATCAACAAATATGAATAAAATGAATAAAAAAGTGCATAAATAAGGGATATGATGGCTTGCATGGGAATGAAGATTATACTTATTTCCTGGGGAATGGAATATTATAAATGGTGAATTCAGGCTAATGTTTTGTTTTAGGGGGCTCATCAGTGTTATTTTCCCAGTGGGTTAGTTTCATTCTAGATCAGAATCTCAACGATGAATGCTCATGTAGGTATTCTGGGGGCTTGAAAAATCAATACCAGTTCCTGTGTTCCAACCTTAGAATTTCTAATTTGATATGTTTCATTTTTGCCCTTCCCTCTAGATTATTTAAAACTGCTCCCTATATGATTAAAATATTTAGCTGAGGTAGAGAGCCACTGGTAGAAAAGTATACCAGACCAAAATAACGACTGATTATGATCCCATGGATTCTTCCTCTAAATAGAGAGCTAGTTGAAGATTTTTCAATACAATTATGCACCCAAGACAATCTTTACTATGAACAAGTATGTAATT
Source organism: Nyctereutes procyonoides (assembly GCF_905146905.1). Classification (NCBI taxonomy): domain Eukaryota; kingdom Metazoa; phylum Chordata; class Mammalia; order Carnivora; family Canidae; genus Nyctereutes; species Nyctereutes procyonoides. Next base: position 5,187,674 of record NW_026575035.1, on the reverse strand, counting down.
TGCTATTTAAAAAATCATTCACACACTTCACAAGACATGTTTGAATTGTGAGATAGTCTCTGGAGGAAATATTGCTTGAAATAGATATTTCCTCATACAGAGGGATTCATATAGGGTTTAGCAAACTAAGGACTTGATTTAAAATTCCAATTCTATTATGGGGTCAAGCTTGTAATCTTAGGCAAGAACACATTTCCTCATTCATAAAGAAAGGGTTATCATCCTTTTTCATGGGATTGTTATGAGGTTTATGTTACAGGGAATTGTTTGTCAAGTGATTAGTGTGCAAGTAGGCCTTTTGTAAATTCTATTATAGTTAGCTCATCAGATTTTTAGCACTATAATCATTCCTGCCTTGGGTTCCTATGCCTGGGTCTTGCTATTCTCTTAATTATTGTGGTTCTTATTTAAATTTTACATCTCATCTTCAAAAATTCTTCCTTGAAAATGTCTTGAATTATTCTCCAATGTAAATTATAATCATCCAATCTGTTACCTTCCCTCATCACATCTCTTTTAAGATTGCTGGTGGTACATTGCAAAAGTGATTCAGTTCCCTGAGCTTGATGTATCTGCTTGCTTTGCAACAGAAATTTGTTCTAGGGGTGGAACAAAGGATACTTCTCTATGACCAATACTTTGAGTTTTGTTGAATCTTTGACTTGCTTTGATGAATATCATCTGTGGCAGGTATCTGTGTCAGTGCCAGCCAAGGCCTTTAGAACTCTGGGAGCTTCTGATTGTTCTTTCTTTGCTGGGAGAGAGAGCCGGCACACACGGGCAGTGAAGAACCAACATGGACAGTAGAAAGTAAATACTGAGTGCACTTAGAAACTCCTTGAATTATGGATGCACTTCTCAAATTGTTAAAACATGAGAGAAAAAAGCCCAAAAAACTAATAGAAAAGAGGGCAAATATATAAACAGATAATTCATAGATTTTTAAGTCCGCATTATTATTTTAAGTCCATGAAAGGATGTTCACCCTCACTTATAAATTAGAGAAATGGGAATTGAAACTATACTCTCAAACCATTTCTCATTTATCACATTGATGAGAATTAAAAAGTATGACAACACATTCCCTTGATGAGGCTGTATGGGAAGAGATACTCTCATTTACAGCTGTGAGGAAAGCAAATTGGTAAACCATTTTAAAAGAAAAATTAAAAAATATGTTTAAAAAAACTATTTAAACACTCACATTTTAGCAAAGTAATTTTACTTCCAGTAGTTTATCCTGAAGATACATCTCTAAAAATATGGAATGGATATTCCATATGGTTATTCACTGTATGGCTTGGTTTGAAAATATTGGAAAGCAAACAAAACGCTCATATAAAACCAAGTAATTGATTGAATTGTGGGAATACTATTACATTGAAAAAAATTACAAAGAACTTTGAACTTATATGGAGTGATTTCTGGGATATACCGTTAAATGAGGAAGGAAAAAGCAAAATAGTATCTTCAATATGTTAGCTTTCCATAAAAGATTATGAAGAAGCTGATTCCTACCAAATAGTAAGCATACTAGAAACCTCTGTAATTAAAACATAAGGTACTGGGACATAGTGAGACAAACCTATCAGTGGAATAGAATGCAAAGTTCAGAACTCAAACAGATACACATGGAAATTAAGTAAATGATAAAATTGTCCTCTCATAGATATAATTTTTAATAAATTGCTCTGGGACATAGATTGTGTTCATTCATCCAAAAAGAAACACAAGCAAGATAAGCAACATGATTGAGATTGGTGCCCCACAGGAAGAAGTGGGAGTAGAGTAGAGAAGATGGAGGGAAGGGCATTGAGTGAAAGAGATGGGAAATGACACTCTTCTGAGTGTAAATTTTGATAAAGTTCTGATTTTTAGAACCATGTCAGTGTTTCACATAGTTAAGAAATAGATCTATAATATCAGCAAAAATCGGAGGACATGAAAGAAAAAATATGGAATATCAACTGAAACAAGTATGCCGAAGTGTATTTCAAGTAAATATTACCTACTCCATAAAGATGAGAAGATGGTACTCAGGAAAAATGGACTTAAATAATTTTGGAAAAGCGTGTTGACTATGTAACTGAAGACTGAAGACAAATCAAATTGCAAATGTACTTCAATCAGTAAGTATTTATCACCATAGTTTGTGTTAGCAATTCTGAAACCAGAATTGTTAGCAATTCTGAAATTCCCTGTGTTACCTTCAGGACTGAGCAAATTAGTAAATAGATTTGGATAGTAAGAAACAGGCTGGTCTCTGTTGGGAAAGGAAGTTAGCACTAAGAAAAAGGGGAAGATGAGAATGAGCTCTTTGTTTTTGGAATATTAGTATGAACTGGTGACTTTTAAGAGATAGATACATATAAAAATAAGATTAAAATATATCTTAAAGCCCTAATTAAGTTTGGTGCTACAAGTAATGATTTTAGAATTCACATGCACATTTATAATATTTGTGAGAAAGCTCTCCTAGAATCTCATCAAGCAGGAAAATAAACTAGTATCACGGGGGTGGGTAATCACTTACTCTTGTTTGAAAAGACACCTACTGGGTTCAGAGTATCAGATGAAAGCCAGTTTTTTCAGATGTGTTCACTAGCACATTGCTGCCAACACCGTGATACATGGATTTGCAGCATCACAACTAAAGCAGAATCATGGGTCCCATCTCAGATCTCCTAAATCAGAACCTCTATTCTAACAAGGTCCCTGGGCAGTTCATGTGCACTTTAAAGATTATGAGGCATTGCTCCAGTAGCAATGAAGGTCAAAAATCCACAGAAATGGTCTTGTAGACTTAAACATCATTGATCATCTTTTACCTATTAGTCATATACCTTATATGTTCAGTCATAGGTGGACAACTTGAAAACAACTGGATTAATCACATTTAGAAAGTCAACAGCATTTTATTAGCAGCCATAGCAATTTTCTAAAATCATAGTATACTACTAATGAACAAAAACTGTCTTTGCTTCTTCAAAATAAACAAATATACTACCCTCTGATCTCCTGTCTGCATGACATAGCTAGATTGTGAATCCAAATTTGAACTGTGATAAAATGTTTTGAAAAATATAGTCTGATAAAAATAATGTGATGCATCTTCTTTGAAAAGATTCTTCATTTGATATTAATACCATCATCTTTGTTTTTGTTTTTGCTAAGAGGAAGTACGTATATTTGGACAGATCATACAAACCAATTTAAGGATTTTGACAGGAAATAGAGAGCTCCTGAGGTCTATTGACATTGGTGGTAAAGGTTAGGTTGGAGTGTAGCTGTTGATTCTAAACTAGAGCACCATTCCTCTCATTATCCATCTGAAGATGTGGTCTCATATTGACCAGCTGGTAATTGAGTCTGAGAAGGCTTAAATTAGTTATTTCATATAACAACCTATGTTGAAAGCCCCTGCTACCAACTATTTTCCTTGTGACCAGCTCTTCAAAGCAATAAACCAATTAGTTGAGTCTAGAGGGAGGGCTACAGTTCAGTCTTTTAACCATGAATTGGTGACACGCTTATTCTCATATTTGAATTATACAGTTGGTTAATACGAAAACAAATTGCCCCTCATGAAAAGTGTTGTTTTTTAAGTGTTAGTATTATTGAAATCATACGTGTATTTCTGATTATTTGATAAGGCTTATGTGCAGGAATTAATTTCTAAAGGGAATTTGCCAAAGATATTTACTGCCTACTCTCCTCTTTTACCAGTCCTATTGAAATCATTACTTTTCATTGTGTAATTTTGCAAATTCAAGATTAAATAACCTCTTTCAACACCTTAATTTCTACTTGAAAATTGGTGTCCTGGACTTTTATATCTAGAACTCAATTTTGCTTTTTTGAATCTCCAAACATCTACCCTCCAACCCTCTATGAGTAAAAAGAGAACATAAACATTCATTCTGTCATTTGATTTTCATAGATTTACATGAGCCTATCTGGTTATGGAAGAGGTTATCAAAGGCCTTTTCTACCAAACGCTGCTTGCAGCTAACCTATGCAAAATTCCATTAGAGCCTTGGAAAGTAGGAAAAAGAAAAACCATAATAATTTCAAGTGAAATCTTTTCCAAGATATTTTAGTGCTTGAGGAAAAGGACGTATGTTATAGGTAGACTTAAGAAAATACTAAATTTTTCAAGTTAGTAGCAAAGTTGTAGCTCAAATAGCTGAAATTTTTTTTTAGGTCTTGATTATTCATCAAGTCTCAGTAGTGCTATCATTTTGCCTAGGTATTTGTTTCTTAGACCAAACTGATTAAGAAAAAGGACCATAAACCATGGTAGATGAAATGCAGGTTTTCTGGTATATGAAATACTTCAAGCTCTGTACTTTTTTGCTTTACATTTTAAGATCTTACACTCCTCATTATGTATTAAGCCTATAGACTGTTGCACTAACATTGAGGGCTTTCTTGTAATGAGAATTTTGAGTCATTTAATATGGGCATATTTACAGATATGAATAAATTAAAGCAAATAAGCATTTCTCATTTAAAAGACTGAAAAGAGAACATACCTGCTTAGAATAGCAGAGGCAAAGGACATGGAAGACAAGGTAAGGTCTTTTGATTCAATCAGTTCTCCACTTAAATCCTGGCGTCAGAATATCTATGCTAAGCAACTTGGTACGTTACCAACCTTTCTGATCCTCAGATTTATTGTCAATACTATGTGGAAATTACCAGATGTAATATTAAACATTTAGCTATCACTTTTTTTTTTTTTTTTTTTTTTTTTAGCTATCACTTTTGAAGAATTTGAACTTATGGATGCAGGAAGCCAGTAACTCTTTAAGCCATTCTTGACCTTGGGCTGGAACCAATGTTAACCTTTTAGTTGCTGCAACAGACGGTGGTGTGGGAATTTTGGGAAGGTACCAGGGGGTCAGGAGCAGTGGGAATAGTTGAGGAGAAAAGTTTTGGAACTATAGCTATTAACTAACCAGTAACAAATTAAAATATATATATATTTAATTGGTGCATAAGACAGTAATGCCACTTTTGTTTTTTGTGATGATCACATGGGTAATGCATATATAAAATGGTTCATAAAAGTGAGTTGATAAATTTGTGGTAAAAATAAAATCTCAAATAAAATGGAAAACAGAAGGGAAATGAAAGAAACTTCATATTTAGTAGAAAATTGCAGCCAGAATAACATTAAGACAAAATTTCTACACGTTTTAGAGTTTAATTTGCTCATAAGTGAAAAAAATCAATGGTAATATTCAAATATAAAGACTCTTAAGAACTGTGAAAGGTTTGAGATTTTTGTCCCACTTGAAAGCTAACAAATTAAACTGCCATGGTTTTAGGGAGGCTGATGGTAGACATGTGATCACTGGGTCAAAGCACAAAGACATTACTCATGGTCCAGCAAGCAGCAGGAGCATCAGCACATTTGTTTCAGTATCCCTTGTCCTGAAGTCACACTAAGCAATGTCAATGGGCCCAGATTAAAGCCTGAACGCACAGTGGGCTGGATTACAAAAGAATTCTGAATTTCGACCAGAAACATCTTTTTTTAAAGAATTTTATTTATTCATGAATGAGAGAGAGAGTAGAGAGAGAGAAAGCACAAGCAGGGGGAACAGCAGAGGGAGAAGGAGAAGCAGACACCCCCCCCCCCCACTGAGTAGGAGCCTGAGGTAGGGATCCATCCCAGGACCCCAGGACCCTGGGATCATGACCTGAGCTGGACACAGATACTTAACTAACTGAGCCACCCAGGTACCCCCAAACAACACTTTAAAAATGAGTAGGAAACTTGTGGGCACTTTCCTGTGGAGGCAGACACTATCTCCACCTTCAAAAAATGTTCATTATACAAAATCCTTGAAAAGATAGCCTGGAATAAAAGATAATCAGTTCCCCTGTTGACATGATGTGTAGAAACAGAGACTCAGGAAGAATTGATTCCCCCCAAAACTGGAAATTTTCTTTCATTTTTATTTGTCTGAAGTATTTTAGATATGTTACAAAGTGATTCAAGGAAAGTGTAAAATCAAGTACATTGTTAAAATAAAGTTTTCATTTTATAAACATTTTAGACTTGCAGAAAGAGTATGAGGGTAAAATAGAGATTTTTCATAGTCCCCATAGTGGGTTTCCCCTATTATTACCATCATTCAACATGATGGTTCGTTTGTTACAATTAATGAGGCAATATGGATATGTTACTATTAACAAAAGCCTATACTTAATTCAGATTCCTTGATTTCTAACAAAGTCTCTTTTTGTTCTAAGATTCTCTTCAGGATACCACATTGCATTTAGTCCTCATGTCTCCTTAAGCAGCTCTTGCCTGTGATAGTTTTCCCTACTCTCCTTGTTTTTGATGACCTTGACAGTTTTGAGGAGTATTGGTAAGGTATTTTGCTGAATGTTCCTCCATTGAGATTTGTCTGATATTTTCCTCATAATTAGACGAAAGTTACATGTTCTTGGAAGGGAGACCACAGAAGTAAAGTGTCATTTTTATCACTTCAGTGTACCCACTATTATCATATCAAGGAACACATTGTCAATCTGACTTAGCACTGAGGATATTAATCTTGATCGCGTAGCTGAGATATTGTTTGTCAGGTTTCTCCATTATAAGGTTACTATTTTTTTTTTCTTTTTCATATCATTCTTTGGAAGGAAACCACTATGCCCAGCCCACACTTATGGAGTGAGGAGTCATGCTCCATCTCCTTTGCAGTAGAATGTGTACATAAGTAAATTACTTAGAATTCTGTGTATGAGATTTGCTTATGCTCCCTCATTTATTTGTTTAATCACTTGTTTATATTATGGACTCAGAGATTTATTTTATATTTAGAGTTATAATCCAATACAGTTTTGTTTATTTTTTTGCTTCAGTTTTGGCCATTGGTAGCTCTTCCAGTTGGCTCCTGTGTCCCTTTGACACATTTCCACCATTATGTGTGTGTAAGTGTGTTTACACTTCCTTATTTTCTGACACTACCAGTGCTCTAGGCTCATCTTGTGTATTTCCCATTCCATTCTAGAGTTTCTTCAAGGAGCTCTGTTTTGTTTTCCACTGGAGAATAGTAATAAAAATAGTATCTAGTACTACGTGTGTTCATAATGAGATGTACTATTATGATTTAGAGTTAGTTGCTTCTAACTATTCTGATTTGACAGTTCAAGGAAACACATGTGTGTATACCAACCCTTGTATATTCACATACCAGTGCGTATGTTACGTACAATTTCTGTATGTAACCATCTGCATGCATATTAAGCAAAATGAGTTCCTACTGATGATTACAACTCTAATCCATTAAACATGGATCATTCTAGCCTCCTATAGCATCTGCTTATATGTAACCTCTCAATCCAACAGTGAATAATTTGACTCCCATCATTAACCTTACATTTACTTATTGTTCAGTTTGATATATATAACAGTGATAGTGAACACATATTGTTGTGGGAAATAACTTTATCAGTTAAGAGTACCGTGTTTAGTACAGTTGCCTTTACCTTTAATCATACAGTCTCTAATGAATTCCAAACTTACTTTGGCCAACACTTTCCCCCTACCCCCACCCTATCCTTTTCCGTGAGCTTTTTTCACATATTTGTGATACAGTTATTTTGTCACATTCTTATTCCATACTAGGAGCTCCAGATATCCAAAATGATATTTATTTAAACTTGCATACATTAAGATTCATTCTTTGTGCTGAAAAGTTCTATGGTTTTTGACAAATTCATAGTGTCATGTATTTGCCATTACAGTATTATAAAAAAAATAGTTTTGCCATCATAAAAAACCATTTGCGTTTTACCTATTTAACCTTTTCTCTCTCCACTAAACTCCTAATAACCACTGATCTTTTTACCATGTGCATAGTTTTGCTTTCTGCAGAATATCATATGTTACAGAGACTTCATACACTGGCTTCTTTTGCTTGGCAATGAGTACTTAAGATTCACTCATGTCTTTTTGTGGTATGATAGATCACTTCATTTTATCACTGATAAATTGCCAAACTTTCAAAATAAATATACCATTTTTAATTTCTGCTAGTAATGAACAAGATCCTGTTGTTCTACCATTCATTTTCACTATCATTTCTTTAAATTTTAGCAACCCTTATATGAGATTTTAAGAGAATTATTTGTTATTCATTATGTTATTTATTATTTCATGGAACCAGATTTTGGTTATGTTGATTTTCTTTTTGTTGTTACTGTTTTGTTTTCAATATCACTGATTTCTGCTCTAATTTTTATTATTTTCTTCTTCTTGTTTTAGGCTTAAATGGCTCTTTTTTTTCACTAGTTTCTTAATGATGAAGGTTAAGATATTGGTTTTTAGATCTTTCTTCTTTTCTTCTATATGCACTTAATACTGTAAAATTCTGTCAAAACCTCATTTTTACTACACTGCACGTAATTTGACATGTTATAGTTTCATTTACATTGAAATATTTGAATTTCTCTTGGAACTTGTTACTTGTCTCATGTGTTATTCAGAAGTATGTGGATTACTCTGCAAATATTTGGGGATTTCCAAGCTTTCATTCTATTATTAATATATAGATTAATTTAATTATGATATGAGAACATATTTTGTATGTTTTTTTCTTATACTTTTTTTTTAAAGATTTTATTTATTTATACATGAGAGACACAGAGAGGCAGAGACACAGTCAGAGGGAGAAGCAGGCTCCATGCAGGGAGCCGGATGTGAAGGCGGTGCTAAACCGCTGAAGCCACCTGAGCTGAAGGTGGTGCTAAACCGCTGAGCCACCTGGGCTGCCCATTCTTATACATTTCTTTAGGTGAATTTTATTACCCAAAATGTAGTCTATCTTGGTGAAAATGCTTCATGTAAACCTGAGAAGAATGTACATTTTTTTTATTGTTGAATGGAGTATTATGTCAATGTCTCTTCCTTTATGTATGTAGATCTGAGATTTGGCCTATATCATTTTACTTCTTCCTGAAGAGGTCCTTTTAACGTTTTGCAAGGACAACTGGTGGTAATGAATTTTCTCAGTTTTTGGTTGTCAGAGAAAATTTTTCTTCATTTTTTAGTATAACTTTTCTAGGTATATAATTGTAGGCTTTTCTTTTTTCTTTGAATAGTTTAAATATTTCAGTCCATTGTTTTGTTGCCTGCATAGTTTCTGGCAACAAATGTACTGTAATTCTTATTTTTATTACTTTATGAAGTAGTTTTCTTTCCCTCTAGATTCTTTTTTTTTTTTTTAAGATTGTACTTATTTATTCATAGAGACAGAGAGAGAGAGAGACAGAGGGAGAAGCAGGCATCATACAGAGAGCCTGATGTGGGGCTCGATCCAGGGTCTCCAGGGCTGCAGGCAGCGCTAAACCGCTGCGCCACCGGGGCTGCCCCCCTCTGGATTCTTTTAAGATTTTCTTTTGTCTTTGTTTTTCTGCAGTTTATTTTTTTATTTATTTTTATTTATTTTTTTATTTTTTGTTTTTCTGCAGTTTAAATACTTAATGTCTTGTGCAGTATTTGTGATATTTATCCTACTAGATTATCTCTAAGCTTCCTGGATTTGTGCTTTTGTGTCTACCATTAATTTTGGAAAGTTCGGGGAGGGGCAAGATGGCGGAAGAGCAGGGTCCCCAAATCACCTGTCCCCACCAAATTACCTAGAGAACCTTCAAACCATCCTGAAAATCTACGAATTCGGCCTGAGATCTAAAGAGAGACCAGCTGGAACGCTACAGTGAGAAGAGTCCGCGCTTCTATCAAGGTAGGAAGACGGGGAAAAAGAAATAAAGGAACAAAAGGCCTCCGAGGGGGAGGGGCCCCGCGAGGAGCCGGGCTGAGGCCGGGGCGAGTGTCCCCAGGACAGGAGAGCCCCGTCCCGGAGGAGCAGGAGCTGCACCAACCTTCCCGGGCGGGCGGAAAGGGGCTCGCAGGGAGTTGGAGCAGGACCCAGGAGGGCGGGGATGCCCTCGGGCTCCCTGGGACACTAACAGACACCTGCGCCCCGGGAGAGTGCGCCGAGCTCCCTAAGGGCTGCAGCGCGCACGGCGGGGCCGGAGCAGCTCGGAGGGGCTCGGGCGGCGGCTCCAGGGAGGGGGCTACGGGGCGGGAGCGCGAATCCCACAGCGCAGGCCCCGGAGCACAGGGCGCCGGGACACAGCCCAGGATCCGGCCTCCCCCGGGACAGGCAGAGGCCGGGAGGGCCCAGGACAGCAAGGACGCTCCTGCCCCGAGCTGAGCAGATCAGCGGCCCCGCCCCGGAGCCTCCAGGCCCTGCAGACGGAGAACCAAGAGCCCCGAGCCCCGTAGTTCCTGCGGAGGCTGAATCCAGGCTTCCAGAGTTGCCATAGCAACTGCGGCTGTTCCTCCTGGGGCCCCACGGGGTAAACAACCCCCGCTGAGCCCTGCAGCAGGCAGGGGCAGAGCAGCTCCCCCAAGTGCTAACACCTGAGAATCAGCACAGCAGGCCCCTCCCCCAGAAGACCAGCTGGACGGACCAGTGATACTCCCCCGTGTTCCAGTACAACTTGTTTTTGGCCACTCTGCACTGAGCAAAATGACTAGAAGGAAAACCTCACCTCAAAAGAAAGAATCAGAAACAGCCCTCTCTCCCACAGAGTTACAAAATCTGGATTACACTTCAATGTCAGAAAGCCAATTCAGAAGCACTATTCTACAGCTACTGGTGGCTCTAGAAAAAAGCATTAAGGACTCACGAGACTTCATGACTGCAGAATTTAGATCCAATCAGGCAGAAATTAAAAATCAATTGAATGAGATGCAATCCAAACTAGAAGTCCTAACGACGAGGGTTAATGAGGTGGAAGAACGAGTGAGTGACATAGAAGACAAGTTAATGGCAAAGAGGGAAACTGAGGAAAAAAGAGACAATCAATTAAGGGACCATGAAGACAGATTAAGGCAAATAAATGACAGTCTGAGGAAGAAAAACCTACGTTTAATTGGGGTTCCCGAGGGCGCCGAAAGGGACAGAGGGCCAGAATATGTATTTGAACAAATCCTAGCTGAAAACTTTCCCAATCTGGGAAGGGAAACAGGCATTCAGATCCAGGAAATAGAGAGATCCCCCCCTAAAATCAATAAAAACCGTTCAACACCTCGACATCTAATAGTGAAGCTTGCAAATTCCAAAGATAAAGAGAAGATCCTTAAAGCAACAAGAGACAAGAAGTCCCTGACTTTCATGGGGAGGAATATTAGGGTAACAGCAGACCTCTCCACAGAGACCTGGCAGGCCAGAAAGGGCTGGCAGGATATATTCAGGGTCCTAAATGAGAGGAACATGCAACCAAGAATACTTTATCCAGCAAGGCTCTCATTCAAAATGGAAGGAGAGATAAAGAGCTTCCAAGACAGGCAGGAACTGAAAGAATATGTGACCTCCAAACCAGCTCTGCAAGAAATTTTAAGGGGGACTCTTAAAACTCCCCTTTAAGAAGAAGTTCAAGTAACTCTGAACGTGAATGGGCTTAATGACCCCATCAAAAGGCGCAGGGTTTCAGACTGGATAAAAAAACAGGACCCATCTATTTGCTGTCTACAAGAGACTCATTTTAGACAGAAGGACACCTACAACCTGAAAATAAAAGGTTGGAGAACCATTTACCATTCAAATGGTTCTCAAAATATACCCTAAAAACTACAGAACACTTCTGAAAGAAATTGAGGAAGACACAAAGAGATGGAAAAATATTCCATGCTCATGGATTGGCAGAATTAATATTGTGAAAATGTCAATGTTACCCAGGGCAATTTACACGTTTAATGCAATCCCTATCAAAATACCATGGACTTTCTTCAGAGAGTTAGAACAAATTATTTTAAGATCTGTGTGGAATCAGAAAAGACCCCAAACAGCCAGGGGAATTTTAAAAAAAGAAAACCATATCTGGGGGCATCACAATGACAGATTTCAGGTTGTACTACAAAGCTGTGTTCATCAAGACAGTGTGGTACTGGCACAAAAACAGACATATAGATCAATGGAACAGAACAGAGAACCCAGAAGTGGACCCTGAACTTTATGCTCAACTAATATACGATAAAGGAGGAAAGACGATCCACTGGAAGAAAGACAGTCTCTTCAATAAATGGTGCTGGGAAAATTGGACATCCACATGCAGAAGAATGAAACTGGACCACTCTCTTGCACCATACACAAAGATAAACTCAAAATAGATGAAAGATCTAAATGTGAGACAAGATTCCATCAAAATCCCAGAGAAGAACTCAGGCAACACCCTTTTAGAACTTGGCCACAGTAACCGGAGAAGGACAAACAGTGTATGTTCTCATTCATTTGGGGAATATGAATAATAGTGAAAGGGAATATAAGGGAAGGGAGAAGAAATGTGTGAGAAATATCAGAAAGGGAGACAGAACAAAAAGACTTCTAACTCTGGGAAATGAACTAGGGGTGGTGGAGGGGGAGGAGGGTGGGGGGTGGGGGTGAATGGGTGACGGGCACTGAGGGGTACACTTGACGGGATGAGCACTGGGTGTTATTCTGTATGTTGGTAAATTGGACACCAATAAAAATTAATTTATAAAAAAAAATAAATAAAAAAAAATTTTGGAAAGTTCTCTGTCATTATTACTTCAAATATTTCTTTAGCTCCATTCTTATTTCTTCTGATAACATGTATGTTACATCATTTGAAATTGTTCTTCAGTTCTTGAATATTCTGTTCATTATTCTTATTTTCTCCCATTATATTTCAATGTATGAAGTTTTCATGACCTGCATTCACTCTTACTGATTTTTCATTTGTGTCTAATCTGTGGGCATATTTCATTCTTGCTGCAGCATTTTTTATTTTAAGCATTTCCTTTTCTTAGAATTTTCATCTTTTTGCTTTCATTGTCAATTTATTCTTATGTATTTTCTACTTTTTTTCTTAGACACTTCAGCACATTAATCAGTTATTTTAAACTCTGACAATTTTATCATCTGTGTCATGTCTGAGTCTGGTTATGATAGTGTTTTGTTTCCTTAGACTGTTTTTTTTTTTTTTCTTTTCCCATCTGTTTGTTTCCTTCTTTTTTCTTTTCTTTTTCTTTTTTTTCTTTTCTTTTCTTTCTTTTCTTTTCCTTTTCTTTTTTCTTTTTTTCTTTTCTTCCTTTTCTGTATTTGGCATGACTTAGAATTTTTTGTTGAGAGATGGATATTTGTATCAGGTATTAGGAACTGATTTTAATATACTGTTAGTGTGAGGATTTATTTCCATCTGCTTATGAGTTGAACTATGTTTAATATTTACTGTAGCTATAAGTGCAAAAGTTCTAGTGTCCTTTCCATCTCCTCTCTTATCTTTTGTGAGTACTCTTCTTCAGAGAGTTTGCACTTGGATCCCTTTTAGATGTAATCCATTATTGTCATACTACAGCCTTGTTTATGTGGTGGTTATATGTGGAAGAGGAGAAGTTTTATATAATATTCTGCTAAATCACAATCATTTGTGGTCTTTTGCCTTTGCACTGTGACCTATAGAAGCGTTTCTCTATTGTTGTAGCTTTGTAGCTCCCTCAGATCATGGACGAAGCAAGAGGGGGATAGAGCTGAAAAAATGATATTTCTCCAGGTGGGATAAATCTCTGGCAAAGGCTTTTATTCTAGGTATAGGCATTTATTATGTGGAATGTACTGGCCATATTTTGGAATGATTATTTTTCACCTTCCTCTGCCACAGCCACAAGAACACCTGTCTTCGATCTTCAGAGGGAATCCCTTGTTCCTAAATGGTATGGTACCTGGGTGATGAAACCCCCCAAAGTGTGTGTTGGGGGGTTAGGAGTCCAAGACTACATCCCCAAGTATCTCACTTTGATGCTACTCTATGTTCCAGCAATTTATCAAAATTTCCAGTTAAGTACTCCTAGTAACTTGTTTCTAGTGGGTACTTCCACTCTAGATAAGCATATCTTGGCTATCACTCAACTTGTCCATCTCTCTAGGTTGGGTAGTGGTTTGCCCTACAATGTTAGTTCTCTGGTGGGTGTCAGAAAAGTTGTTGATTTTCAGTTAGTTCAACTTTTTTCTTATTGTAAGGACTGGTGACAACTCCTAAGCTTTTTTACATGTCAGAGTTAAAACCAGAAGTAAAGCATTTTATTTTTCAGGCATAAGTACAAATGAAACATTAGGTCACCATTAGCAAATTGTGATAGTATATGATATATTGATGGCTGGGGGAAGTGACAAAATGAGGATCATCATCATCGTCATCATCATCAAAACTCTGCAAAGGAAGGAACTATAATATGACTCTTTTCTAAATTATCATGAAATGATGAGTTGGGGAAAATAAGTTAGAATAGCTCTATTTGTGTCATCTCATCTTTTCTTAAATAAGAAGCCCTCACCTCCTGTAAAGGAAGACTTCTGAAAAGAAATGTCAATCAATACCTGCATAAAAGCAGTTCCTCCAGCCAAAGGAATTTTATAAAAGCATTTGTATATTTTCTATGAATGTAAAAATCATTCTCCTTCTTGAATGTACAGTTTTGTAAAGAATAAAAGTGAAAAGGTCTAAGTGAGTCTTAGGAGAGAAATTGTGAGCTTGGCATACTGGTTTTAATCATTGAGTTGAGATATGCTTTTCCAGTACAGTCAAATTTAAGTTTCTCAAAATTTGGCTCTCATTTTTGATCTTGCTGTGAATATTTTTTTTATTTTTATCACCTGAATCCTTGTGTCTAACAATTTGCTATTGCTACCATCTTTAATCACTTTTGCCAACGCTTATGTTTGTAATAATTTTTCCCCAACTAATCCTAATGTTCATGTATTTTTTGAAGAATATCCAACTTTCTTCTTGAACTTTCAATTCAGTGTTTTACCTGACATACTTCATAAACTAAAGGTGTAAGACATCATTACGTAAGAATTCTTTGGGGTCTCTGCCCATTATTGAATATTCAATTAAAAAGCTAAGCAACAACGTATAATAAGAATTATATACTGTGACTAAGGGGGATTTGTTCCAAATATACAAGGTTGGTTCAGCATTTGATAATCAATCAATATAATCCAACATAACAAGGCTAAAAAAGAAAAATCATATAATCATATCAATTGATAAGACAAAGCATTACACAGTCCAACACACCTTCCTGGTAAAAACTCTCAGCAAATTTGGAATAATAAAACCTTCATAACTTGATAAAGAACATCTACAAAAGGCCGATAGCTATCATTGTACATAATATCTATGGACTATTACCTTAATGTTACTTGGAAGTCTTTCCCTAAATTGAGAACAGGACATATTCTTAATATTCTCTCTTATCTTTCTTCACATTGCACTGGAAGTCCTTGTTAGTGAAATAAGATAAGAAAAAAAAATAAAATATACTGACTGGAAAGGAAGAAATAAAAATATCATTATTCACAGATGAGATAACTGTCTATGTATTGTAATCTTAAGAAATTGACAAAAATTGCTGAAACTAATAAGCAAATATATCCAGTTTGCAGGATGCTAGGTTATTACACAATAATACATGGAAAAACAAAAGACACAGAAGAGTCAACATATTACTGATGCAGAAAAACCTCACATTACCTGACTTAAAGACTTAAAATAAGCTACAGTAATCAAGACAATGTGGCATTGGTGAAAGAAGAAGCACATAGATCAACAGAACAAAATAGAACAGAAACAGAATCATACAAATAGAGCCAACTGATCTTTGACAAAGGAACAAAAGTAGTTCGATGGAGAAATGGTAGCCTTTTAAACAAATGGTGCAATTTTTCCATATCCTCAACCAAAACGTGTCACTCCTCCCTTCACCCCTTTTTATCTTAGTAGGTACACAGCAGTATCTCATTGGGGCTTATTCCCATTTCCCTAATGACTAAGGATGTTGAGCATCTTCATATGTGCTTCCTTTTATTGAGTTGTGAGAATTAATTATATATTTGGGATACTAAACTCTTATCAAATATATGGTTCGTAAATATTTTCTGCTACTCTGTAGGTTGTATTGATAATGTCTTGATAATATTCCCTCATCGGTGAAAGTTCTAAATTTTGATGAAGTCTCATTTATCTATTCTTTCTCTTCATGTTTTGAATTTATATCTAAGAATCCTTTGCCAAGTCCAAAGTCAGTAAGATTTGCCCCTATGTTTTCTTCTAAGAGTTTTATGGTTTTATTTAGTTTGTGATCTTTTCTGAGTTACTGTTGACATATAAGAGTTAAGGGTCCAACTTTATATTTTTGCATATAAATATCTAGTTATCCCCAAATTATTTGTTGAAGGGACTATTCTTTTCCCCATTGAGTAATATTGAGTAATCTTGGCACTTCTGTTGAAAATCAGTTGCCCATGAACCCAAGGGTTCATTTCTAGAGTCTCATATCAATTTCATTGGTCTATACATTCACCCACACCGTTTTGATTACTATAGTTTACAGAAAGTTTTGAAAATGAAGAGTTTGGGTCCTCCAGTTTTTTTAATTTTTATTTTTATAGATCGTGTTGGCTGTTTAGGAACCCTTGAAACTCCATGTGAACTTAAAAGACAGCTTTTCCATTTTTACCAAAAAGACCTTTAGCATTTTGATAGAGATTTCATAGAGATTATAGATCACTTTGAGTATCTTAACAATATTGTTAATATGCTAGCTTAACAATATTGTTTTCTTATCTATGAACACAGATGCCTTTTCATTTATTTAGGTTTGCTAAATAAATTTGTTTTTTGTCCTATATTTTCTTTATTCTTCTTCTCCTCTAATTATACTTCTTTTGAATTAATTGAATTTTTCTTAATGCTTTTATTTAATGATTATTTTGGGGTTATTAGCTATATCCCTCTTCTTTTTGTGGCTGTTCAATGGATTAAAATATACATCTTTTATTGACCATAATTGAGGTTCAAATAATATTACATTCTTTTCAATGTATACTTTGAGAATATTACAATAGTATCTTTCCCTCTTTCTTCCATTCTTTTTTCTTATCCCCTTCTATCACATTAACAATTTCTAACATTCATCAGTCTTTGGGTAGATTCTAGGTTCTTTCTAGAGTCATTTTTCCTCAACCTAAAGAACTTCCTTTAACATTTCTTACAATATACATCCAGCAGCAACAGACTTTATCATCCTTACTCACAGAACAATCCTTCAGTTTGTCATCTTTTTTGGTATATATATTTTTTACAAACTATAGAAATTCTAATTTATCCGATTTTTCTCTTAACTCTTTTCAAATGATATTTCATTGTGTTTTGTTTGAATAATTTCTGAAAAAAACTCTGAACTTCTGATCTCAGTTCTTGTGCATGTGCCTTCTTTTTATGGGTGTTTAAAAAAATTTAAATTTCTGGGAATCCCTGGGTGGTTCAGCGGGTTTGGTGCCTGCCTTTGATCCAGGGTGCGATCCTGGAGTCCCAGGACCGAATCCCGCATCAGGTTCCCGGCATGGAACCTGCTTCTCTCTCTGCCTGTGTCTCTGCCTCTCTCTCTCTCTATGTCTATCATGAATAAATAAATAAAATATTTAAAAAAAATTAAACTTCTTTTCAACAAGTCGTTTTTTGTGTGTGTTTATTCTATTTGAAGTTACTCGATATCTTGGATATTTATAGTTATCAAATTTAGAAAATTTTCTATTGTTAATTTTTCATTTTTTTGTCTTTCCTTAATCTCTTTCTGAATTTCTATTTACATATACATTAGACTATTGTTAGTTTTGGGTCTCTTATCTCTATATGCTACACTTAAAAAAAAAGATTCTATTTATTCATTTTAGAGAAAGAAAACACAAGAGCATGAGCACAAGCAAGGGGCAGAAGAGAAACGTAAGCAGACTCCCTGCTGAGCAGGGAGCTGGACTCTGGGCTTGATCCCAACCCCAAGATCATGACCTGAGCCAAAGTCAGATGCTTACATGACTGAGCCAGCCAGTCACCCCTCTATGATATATTTTAAAAATAATTTCTGTTGTTATGTCTTCAAGTTTATTGACCTTTTCTTTTGCAATGTTTTTCTGCTGTTGACAGCAAAATGTTAGATTTTTATTTCCAAAACCTTTTAATTCCAGATATTTTTATCTCCAGAATTTAATTTGATTCTCTTTGATATCTTATATCTCTCTCCTTGTTATGTACATGTTTTTCTTTAAATTCTGAAGCATATTTATAATATTTATAACAGCTGTTTTAAAGTTCCTATCTTCTAATTCTATCATTTATTATGTTTGTTTATAATGACTGTTTATTCATGATATGTTTTACTTTTTATTTATTTATTTTTTTAAAGATTTGATTTATTTATTCATGAGCATACACAAAGAAGAGAGAGAGAGAGGCAGAGACACAGGCAGAGGGAGAAGCAGGCTCCATGCAGGGAGCCTGATGTGGGACTTGATCCCAGGTTTCCCGGATCATGCCCTGGGCTGAAGGCAGTGCTAAACCGCTGAGCCACCTAGGCTGCCCTGGTTTACTTTTTAAAAAATATTTTATTTATTTATTCATGAGAGACACAGAGAGAGGCAGAGACATAGGCAGAGGGGGAAAAAGGCTCTCCATGGGGATCCTGATGTGGGACTTGATCCCAGGACCCTGGGATCATGCCCTGAGCCAAAGGCAGATGCTCAACCACTGAACCACCCAGGTGCCCCTTACTTTTTTTTTAATTCATCAGATGTTCAATAAATTTTTGAATGCTTGCCAGATGTTGGGTATTCTATAAGGTTGAGTGCTGAATCATGTTATATTTCGTTAAAGAATGTGCTTTATTCTGGGAGGTAGTTTTTCTGAGAGTTGCTTCAGGCTCATTTTAAGCTTTTACAAAGTGAATCTAGATACCATTAGTGTATAGCTAGTTTCTCTCCACTCCACAAGCCAGACTTTTCTGAGTCACTACAAAAAGCCTCATATGTATATTATCTTCACTTTAGTTGGTGGGTTTTTAAATTATTCCCAGATCTCCCTGAGCTCTAGAATTATTATGCTTATAGATTTTTACTCTTTTTTTTCCTATAGTTATTCTTTGCTAGCTTCATGGAATTTCACATGTGACAGATTGGTAATCGAGTGAAGCCAAGTGAAGCCACAATGAAGCTCTTTCTCTGTTCTGCTCCCTACTGGTACTCTGGCCTATAAATTCTAGAAGACTGCCTCCCTAAATACTAAGCTTTGCTTTTTTCACTCAGTGAGACTTCAAACTCTGCTTTTCTATACTCTCTTGCCCCTATTGGCAAATTGCCTCCAGTCAGAAAATGAGCATTAGGGTAAGGTTCATCTCATTTCTCCCCCCTTCTAGTTAGCCAAAGAAGAGCAAATTGTACTACAGTATTTATGAGTGGAAGCAAGATTTACAAATTATTTTTTAAGTTGCTAAACAAAAGGATTTTAAAAAGAAAAGTTTCCTAAATATTTTTCAGAAATTTAAATGTTTAGAAATAACAAGGAATACACCAATTTTGTAATCAATTTTGACTCATTTTTTAATAGTCTGAAAAATCCCAGTTTTGTAACTTAAAATTATTGGAATTTCATTCTCAATACCATCATTAATGTGTTTCTTTTAAAAACCTTAAAAGCCTTTCATGGATTATATCATTTGCTACATTTTGCAGGTAAAAAAACTTGTAATACATAAAGCTCAAGCAAATTAGTGTTAAAAGTATAAGTTTTTTTAAAATTTACTTATCATAGTCACAGAGAGAGAGAGAGGCAGAGACACAGGCAGAGGGAGAAGCAGTCTCCATGCACCGGGAGCCTGACATGGGATTTGATCCCAGGTCTCTAGGATCCCGCCCTGGCCAAAGGCAGGCGCCAAACCACTATGCCACCCAGGGATCCCTAAAAGTATAAATGCAATTAGCCAATGAATAGATTTCAAATCAGTCAAGCAAGCCTCATAATTCACTTACCTATCCATCCAAAAAG
This sequence comes from Nyctereutes procyonoides, assembly GCF_905146905.1. NCBI lineage: Eukaryota > Metazoa > Chordata > Mammalia > Carnivora > Canidae > Nyctereutes > Nyctereutes procyonoides. The sequence continues at coordinate 5,167,745 of NW_026575035.1, read as the reverse complement.
TATGTATTATTCATACTCAAACTTTTTCATGAATAATCTTTACTTTTATTTCTTAGACCCAGGTTTGCTTCCTACACCCATTTTTGTCTTGTTTTCATCAGGTTCCTACAATTGGCTGGATTTGTTGCATTTGCCTACTTTGCAAATGTCTGAGTACTCTGACTATTTCCAGCATGAAAAACTTTTAACTCCTTGTTTTTCTCCTCCATTATTTTTCTGAAGGCAAACACAAATGCTTTTTTACTTTGCTGTGAAGAAGCTACATAGGGAATTCGTTTTCAATGGAGTAGTTATAATACTTGCTAATTTTATAAGCAACTGAGGAAAACTTGAATTAGTTATCCAAAAGAGAGTCATATACCTTTCTTTCTTTCTTAATTCGCTGTATTATGCAAACTGGAAAGTGAGAATATCACTTACTCAGACTCCCTTATAGCTATACATTTTCTTACAGTTAGACATATACAATGAACTGCAAACACAAGCCATAAGGTGGTTTTTATGGGAAAATATCTCGTTAAAAGTAACGAGATACCATTGGGACTTTTAACCCTAGCTTATTTATTTTTTAAATAAAAATTTTAAAAAATTTGGATTTCATGCTTAGAGCATGAATACCACCTTACAACAAAGTCAGAAACATTAAGATAATGTCTAAATTCCAACAATGCAGAAATATGATACAGCCTGGATCACTGACCCTGGGTCCTTGAGCAGGTGCACCTTAGGGGCTGCCTACATTTGAGCTTCTTTTAAAATGAGATGGATAAATAATGATTTCAGCCATCCCTACTTATATTCTTTGGCTTTCAGTCAAATGAATCTGTATCTGATTCAAATATATTCTCTATTTCATAATTTCTGACTGCCTTCTATAACAGAAGACCCTACTGGCACTTCTACTCTGGAAATAGAAATTTATTCAAAACCTCCACTCCTAGGAAAGGATATATTAATTCATTTCCTTAAGTAGAAGACACTCAGGACAGAATATGAGTAAACTCCATTTTTCAATTTTCACTGAACTTCTAACAAGTTCAATGAATAATACTTTTTAGTGTGTTTCTAATAGAGTGAATTTTTCTTTTTTTTAAAGATTTATTTATTTATGAGAGAGAGAGAGAGAGAGAGAAGAGTTGGGGAAACAGAGAGAGAGGGAGAGAGAAACTAGCAGACTTCAATGCTTAGTGCAGAGCCCGATGTGAGGCTAGATGGGGGTTTCCTGCAGGGCTTGATCCCACCACCCTGAGATCATAACTGGAGTTGAAACCAAGAATCAACTGACTGTGCCACCCAGGTGCCCCTAAGAGTGCATCTTTCTAAACCACAAGTCAATATAATCTACAGTAAATGTTTTTCTTATCTTCTGGTGGATTAATTGCTGCCTGTCTCCTCAAGTTTTAACTATCTGAAGTAGATTTGGTACAATATTGTTCCCATGGTTACCTAAGTTTTTAACTTCCTTTATTTAATTTAACAAATTTAAGGGAGGAGGATTTTCCCTAAATTTGTTTAACATGAAGAACTATAAAGGGAATTAATGAACTATAATTTTCATTTCTTCACTAAGGGATTCTGTTTAGGAGCTTGACTCTCCAATCATACCATCTCAGATTTGATTCTAAACTCTGATATTTACTAGTTATGTGATTTTTAGACAAGCTATTACATTTCACAAAGTCTCAACTTATTTTTCTTTACAATGTGGATAACATATATCTGGATCATAAAGTTGCAAGAATTAAATGGAGTAATATGTTTATGCTCAGTTCAGTGTCTAATACAAATTATTTTTCTTTGATAAATTCAATCTTTTATTTTAAGATTTTACTTATTTATTCATGATAGACACAGAGAAAGAGAAGCAGAGATATAGGCAGAGGGAGACGCAGGCTCCATGTTGGGAGCCTGATGTGGGACTTCATCCCAGGACCCTGGGATCACAACCTGAGCCAAAGGCAGATGCTCAAACACTGAGTCACCCAGGTGTCCCTATAAATTCTATCTTAATTCATGATAGCTATTGTTACTTTTAGTGTTAATTATTATTCAGCAGTTGAGATTGTGGCATGCTGTTAATTCAAATTGCTTTCTTAATTTGTATTAACCACCAAAATCAAGTTGGTGAAAATTAGATTAACCCACAAAAAACCCGTCTTTACATATATGTAGACAAAGTTGCTTTTGTTTAGCACAATATGAAGTGAATATTTATTAATATCCAATTAATCATATTGTAGATGACAAGGTCAAAATAATATGTAAATCAGTGGGTACCAATATAGTTATAGGATTTAGATCATGCGTATAATTTCCACTAATCTGGGTCAGTTTGTGAATACACGATTCCATAAACTTGATAAGAATTTAGTTTTCATGAATTGAACAATAGACCATTTGAATAGCTTGATATGGAGTCCAATTATTAATGTATTACTAAAACATTTAGAGGTAGATGCATTAACATAAAAAAAGAGGTTTGAACCTTCCACATTTCAGTTTCATGTTGTTATGTTGTATATTAGTTGCATAACAAAGTACTGCAGATGAGGTGGCTCCAACATTGGAAATTTCTTTTTTTTCTTTTTTAATATTTTATTTATTTATTCATGAGGGACACAGAGAGAGAGAAAGAGGCAGAGACACAGGCAGAGGGCGAAGCAGGTTCCATGCAGGGAGCCTGATGTGGAACTCGATCCCGGGACTCCAGGATCGCGCCCAGGACGAAAGCAGGTGCTAACTACTGAGCCACCCAGGTGTCCCTGGAAATTTATTTTCATAGTCTTTGAAATTAGGTGATCTTAGAAACCTGAGATCAAAGTATTGGCTGGGTCGGTTTCTTATAAGGCCTTTCTCCTTGGCTTAGAGATGGCTATGCCTCACAGGTCTTCACATGGGCTTCTTTCTGTACATTTCTGCATTCTAATCCCTTATGATAATCGTATCAGTCATATTGGATTAGGGCTCACCTTTATGATGTCATTTTGTTATCTCTTTAAATATCCTATCTCTAAATACAATAACTTTCTGAAATCTAAATGTTAGGATTTCAACATGAATTTTGGGAGGATGCAGTTCAGCCCGTAAGATGTGGGTATTAGATTGTGAAATAGTGGATCCAGAATGGAACATTTCCTAACTTGATATGTTCAGAACTTCATTAAGTGAACTAAATCATATATTAATTCTAATGGTTTTCTTATTATAAAAAAAGATGGTGTCATAATAATTGATAGATTTCCTTTTAAAGTATCTAATAGTTTTTTTTTAAGATTTTATTTATGAATAAACATTCATGAGAGACACACAGAGAGAGGCAGAGACATAGGCAGAGGGAGAAGCAGGCTGGGACTGTGGGACTCGATCCCAGGACGCCTGGCATCACAACCTGAACCAAAGGCAGATGGTCAGCCCCTGAGCCACCCAGGTGCCCCACTAATCGTTTATTTTGAAAATCATCTGCAGAACTTAGTTTTTAAATGAATGCTTTGAGAATTTCTTATTCTCTTTGCTTGGTCACAAAATGGATAAATTTAAAAGTATGACTTAGGTAGTTAGAGAAACCTAATTTGAAATTTATGCAAGGCTGAGAACATTTGAATGCCTTGTCTATGTATTTGTAGAACCTAATGGAATCTATCATTTATTCTCTTTAAGATTAAAGGTTAATTTTTTTAACTAAATTTCTAATCATAAGCTTGCTGCTATTGTATATTTTTGCTTAACTTTTTCTTCTCTTTTTATTGCATCTCTGAAAATGTGATTTAGGTAAATTCCTATTTATCATAATTATTATCATCTGAGTACCAGTAGAATTATTTTTTAGCAGATGATAGTATTTATAATAATTGATTATGTGCCAGCTATGTATACATAACATATGAGGAAGTCATTGAAAGCACAATATTTATTTCCCTTGTCTAATGTGCCATAGTGTTTCAACAATTCAACAATTGCAATGTTAAAAAAAAAAAAAAGGAGAGAGAGGGAGAGAGTAATGTTTGATGGGGCACAGGGAACTAACTGTTCCCCAGAGACTCACATAGAATGTGATAAGTTCCAAGGAAGCATTTGAATAGTAGCGACATTTTCTTTAATGTCTGCATAGCTGTAATACAAATTAGCTAAAAATAACAAAATGTATAAATGCAATCTAGACTCATTGCATCTATTTTCCCCACTATGTATTTTTTTTTGAAAGTTACTTTCCTCTAGTAGATACATACTATGCATAATTATGTCTTTATATATTTGCTGCATAAGTATGTTTGGCTTTACAAGTTTTCATATTAGCTGGTTATGTAACACAGTGTGCCATGTTGTCCTTTGTTAAAAATTTCCAGTGGTTTATGTTATTTTCCATAAATGAATTAGGAAACCCCAGAAAATTGGTTACTGAAATTGAAATGGGATTGGTAGGATCCATTCTGAAACCTGCCTTTTGGTGTTTACCTCAAAGTGTGCTTGTGTGTGTTTGCTTGATTTACATTTAGCAATATCTAAGTGCAAATAGTAATCATACACCAAAGTAAACGGGACTATACGCAATTGCTCCCTTCGTTTCTTCAATTGCAGTTGCAATCCCATAGATTCCAATCTTGACAGGTAGCATAATTAGAAAATTCTCTTTGTCTTATTAAATGTGACTCTTTTCAATAGAATTCCCTTCATTGCCAGCAAAGAACAGAAAATATACTTCAAATCTAAAATGGCAAATCAAGGGGGACTGTTTTATTTTTATCTGTCTTTGTGCAAGCGACATTATTATCAAAGGATATTGTAATGCTGCAAATGTACTTTGGGGATTTAAATCACGCATTAGCCTGGAAAGCAAAAAGTGCTGTAGGGCCCATGCAATATATTTTCTCATTAATCTGATTGAAAGATTATCCTTCCTATAGCTATGAAAAGTCTAATACTCATATATCCATCTTCTCTGCTAGTAAAATTCAGCTTTGTGCAAAGTCATTGTCTCTTGTGTCGGGGGTCCAACACTTTTCTTCTCGCGGCATAAGCCCATCTGTATTAAAATAAATTCAGAGCAGGCCGCCATTTCATGCACACATTTTGATTATTTCATAAGCTGCTGTGGAAAATGGAAGTATCAGCAAGTCATGCAGTTTCCTGGTAATGTAATGCTGTCATTACCTCAGTGGTCATGTGAAAAAGTTTAGCTGTACTGTCTTTGACAAATGTTCAGTGAGTCAAAACAGTGCATTTAAATGAAATGCAGATATGAATGAGCCATTATTGCAATCACAACTCTAGCTTCAAAATTATCTTATATGAATATATACACTTCCTCTGTAACCTGACATTTGCAATACATAACTAGCTGTGCATTTGCTCTCTTGCCACTCACCCTGCCTCCTTTCTCCACAAAATCCTCCAGATTCAGAATGGAGGAAGGGGTTGTGATCAGAGGCTGCATGCAATGGTAATTGAAGACACTCCTGATGATTTCATGCAATCAGAGAGGCACATTATTTGTTATGAAAATTAAGTAAAGAAACAAAGCAGATTTATAGATTGCTTTGCTATGGTCAATACCTCTACAAAAGATTAGCAAATCTACATGAACAAGCCCATCAAAACCAAATCAAAATAAAACATTAAAAAAAAAAAGAAAGAAATCCAACCACTTATGTGCTTTCCACATAAGAGACTCCCTGAAAATTTTGTATAACCTTCGTCATAACTTGCAGCCCTTTGTGATTTTAAGTTTTAATGAAACTACAGAAAATGTCTTAAACTGAATGATTTCTATTCAGAGCACTTTGAGTGCTGATACCATGAACAGTATAGATGGCTCCAGCCATAACTGTCACACAGATAATATTCTTTTATGCCCCAAGACACTAAGATGGTGCTGTAGATAACCAAAAGAAATAAGCTGCCACCATCACTAATCTGCAGCTTTGAAACACTATAGCTTTTGCATGGTTAAGAAAAGGTAAAATCACCTATCAGTGTAATAGAGAAGACATTTTAAAAATGAACAGGACCTGGAAAAATTAAAGCTTTCATATTTATTTGTAATCCATATGCACCATGGATCAAATCGTCCATATCCTATTTTATGTGTTTATGTATGACAATTGGAAATGCAAAATGAGCTGGGGCCTTTACATTCCCCCAGGACACTTTTGCTAATGTAGTGAAATGAAAATCTAAGCAGTATTTGGCCTTGTGTTCCTTTCAGAGGTTAACGTTGGAGATCTTAAGTGTGTTCTTATGGCTGGATTTGTAATGTATGTAGCAGATTAGAGTGTATTATGATATTCAGATGCACCACCCAAGCAGTATAAAAAAAATGCTGTCTGTATTTTTCTCACCCAGCAAATATTTCTTGAGGGCTTTTTACATGGATAAAATTGAATTTTACATTCCCATTGCATAATGTGACTTATCAACTACTTTCTGTATGTGTGAGCCTGGGGTTTGGTGAGCACAAATCATAACCAAAGTTTGATAAACACCTTCTATAAAGCTAAAATACTGGATCCATAAAAAGAGCATAATTAGTTTTATGTCTCAAAGTACATTTTGGGGTGAAATACATCATTTCATATCACAATGGAATGCATGTTTACTGGTAAGAAAAATAGTATTCCTTGGTATTTGTTCATGAGGAAAAAAATACATGTAATATCAAAATAAATTTTGAAATACCCAAAGTATTTATTCTTACTTAATTTAAATGGTTGTTTTTCATATTCAGTTTGGAAATCTCAAATCAGAAATTCTTTCATTTGAGAAAACAGGCTGACAGTCAAGACTCACGGAAATAGAGACAAAAATAATGATAAGTCAAATATCTTGAGAATTGAACCGTACAATAAAACCGTTTTCTCATTATTTGTTCTAAGAATGTGATGGCTTTCCAGGGAAAAGAAAAATTTTCCTTGAAAATGTAGAGCAAGATGCACAATTTTTTTAATTGAATACAAGAACTATCAATACTAATCTGTTAATTTGTGCCCCAAAATGCAATCATATTGTTGGGACAAAAACACAATGCATTCAGGAAGCTATTAAATGCACAGCAGTATTTGAAATCGAACCGCAGTGACTTGTTGTTATGGCATGCTGACATTATTGGTTCTTGTATATAGTTACATAATGATTCCGAAGCCAGCTTTAAAAACTGTTCTATAAAACCAGTTAACAGATGTCAAAATCTGACTACAGAGTCAACTTTCTAAGATACTTACCTTAAAGCTACATTTAAGAACCTTTTTCCAAGTGAAAAAATAAAAATCCCCAAACAAAATCTTGCAGTATTTTCTCTCTCTAAAGATATTCTATGCCATGGTAGACCTTTTTGCCTTTTATTTCCAGTTTATTATGGATGTCATCATCCTATGGTCATTGACCTAAAAAACATGCACCGCTGAAATTATGTCGATGTCAGAAACACACACACACAGGCACACACACACACTCTCTCTTTGTTGTGATTTTTCTCTATCAGCATCACAGACACAGCACACACTGTTTATTTTGTGTGAAAAATCATATCTTGTTGTAGAAAGTCTGTATCATTTCAAATATGCAAAAGACTATAATCAGAAATCCCTTTAGTCATAAAATAATCATTCTTTTATGGTCATATCTTGCAATACACTCGCATCTGCTGTGGACATCATCTCACAGTATAAAAGAATACAGCACTTGTGGCATTAGGGCATACAGGAGTATTGTGGACAAATATTTTGGACCATTATTTTCTAAGTCAAGGTAAGCAGTGTGGCTTCAGATTACACAACTAGGAAGTGAGAATGAAATTATGCTGGAAGTAATTAAATGTTCTCCGCTCCTCTCCAGTTTCTATATCAAAGAACTCAAACATTAGTATACACACAAAAAATAATCATTCTCAATGCTTTTGCATATTTCTCAAATAAAGAAGATGGCATCTAGCAAATGGAATTGCTACAGTAAAATCACTTTTTGTTCTGTGAAAGCCCTTGCTTTTGTAATTGTAAATGAAGCTGTTTCATCTGGTTTATATGCTGCTGTTCCTACTATTGCAGCTCAGGGCAATACAAATGATTAGTTGCCTGATTCCGGATTCATATAGGTTCAACTATGAGAACTAGACTCCGGCATTTAAATTACTGAACTGATGTGAGCACATAAACCTTTCCAGACCATTTATACAAATGGAACCGGCCAGGCATTTTATCAAATCTCCTATTACAGGGAATAGCCCTGTATCAATTCTGTGCACTTTTGTTTTTTGCTCTCACAAAATATCGGGGTGTGCTTTCTGGCCATTTTTTATTTTTAAAAAGTTCTGGCACACATATCACCCCCAAACGGTATTTTCAGACCAGGGTCTCAAGTGGTCAAAGCTCTGTGTTTCAGTCAGTTGCACTTCGGTGAAGAGGTCTCTCTAAGAAATGTTGTCCTCAAAGGAAACCATCCTTTCCTGTAAATGAAGCTTCTGAGGAGTTTCTCTGGAATACAAAAAGTGTGGACTTCAAATGAGCTCAGAAGATAGAATTTGCATATACAAATCAATCATTCTATTTTGGGTTGAACATCCAAATTACCTGCTTAAGCTTTCATATTTGTAATTTCATATTCCTAAAGAGTTTGAAATGTCAGTGAATACCCTCCAAATCCTCATTTCTACCTTTCGCCAGAAGGTCTACATGTCAATTTGAAAAACTGCAAGAACTGTATGAAGTTTTGCAAAAAATTTCAACACATAATTTCAACAGCCTACTAAATTAGCGCAATTGAAATTTAGACTTTAATACTATGGTTTATGGGCTTGAGATTCTGCTTCCCTGAAGTTAATGGAATAGTAACTGAGCAATAATATATGTGAAAAAGATTAGGAAGAAATAACACTGAATTTTCTAAGCCAACCAGGCAGATCAGAGTCCTTTTCCTTATGATAATAAACACAACACAACATGAATAACAATGAACAACCACACAACAACAATAACAAAATGGGGAGAACTGCTTTTATGAAGGTTTCTGAGAAAAATTAAGAACGAGGGCTGATTTTGTTAACTGAGATGAAATGATGAATAGTTCATTTTTTTTAAAAAAAAACCTTTTAAAAAATATATATAGTTTTAGAGCTGGTTTAAGTTCACAGCAAAATTGAGGGAAGGGTACAGGGAATTCCCATATACTCCCTATACCTTGCCTCCACACTTGCTTAGCCTTCTCCATTATCAACACCCCTCACTAGACTGGTACATGGTTATCACTGATGAACCTACATTGATGCATTATAAAGTCCATAGGTGAATTAGAGTTCACTCTTAGTGTTGTACGTTCTATGGGTCTGGGCAAACGTACAATGATGTGTGTCCATTACAGCATTGTGTAGAGTATTTTCACTGCCTTACAATCCTAATGTTCTCTGATAATCTAATAATTTTTCACTTTATCTGTGAAGATCAGGCCTGACGATATCATGCAACATGCCTGTGGTGTCAAGCCAGAATGATAGACAACAAGGCTATTCTCTGAAGCTTTTCCTTCACCCTATCTAAATTTAGACAGTTCTTGGTGCATCCATAGTGCCATCTACTTACCACTATCAAAGAAGTCATCACATTTAGAGTATTGGTGTCCGTCTATGTCATAATTCACTATCCTTCCCAGCCCCTAACCCACTAACTAGACAATAAACTCATTAAATGTAAAGTTTGCATTCTTCTCTACATATCATGCAAAATGCAGTGTGGTATGCAGTGGGGCTCAATAAATGTTTGAAAAAACAACAAGAATTGTATTGAAAATTAAAAATTGGGGAAGCCTGGATGGCTCAGTGGTTTAGTGCCTGCCTTCGACTCAGGGCTTGGTCCTGGAGTCCTGGGATTGAGTCCCACATAAGGATCCCTGCATGGAGCCTGCTTCTCTCTCTCTGCCTATGTCTCTGCCTCTTTCTATGTGTGTCTTTTATGAATAAATAAATAAAATCTTTGAAAAAAAAGAAAATTAAAAACTCACTGTGTGACCTTGTGCCTGTGTTGTTTTTAGCTATTGCTGCAACTTGCAGTCAGCTACATCTTTCTTAGTAGTTTAGATACCTTTTCATAAACTTACGAAAATTGTGTAAGAATAGAATTTTTATATTTAGTTCCCATTAAGTCTCATATGCAAAAGTTCATAAACTTTCTCTTTCATACAATAAATACCTTAAAAATTGACTTACAAAAGAGGAAGAGAACTTAAGTTGAATGAGTACTTTCTGATTCTCAAAACACTGCAAAGTAATACTTTATAGGCTTATGGAGCTATTTTGGGGTTATTATTAAGGGGTAATAGCTAGAGGTTCAGAAATGTCTGAATCACCTCTCCTTCTAATAGAATTCCTAGTAGAGTAGTATTAAATTATTTTTTAATAGTTTACTGAGAAAGAAGGAATGACTTTAGTAAGAGTCACACAAGTTGCTGAGAATATAAGCAAAGCAAAAAAAAAAAAAAAGAATATAAGCAAAGCTTAAATGAAAGTCAAACTGATGAGGAATGGAAGAATATATTTGCAAATGTCTTATCAGGTAAAAGGCTAGTATCCAAAATCTATAAAGAATTTATCGAACTCAACACCTAAAGAACAAATAATCAGATGAAGAAATAGGAAGAACACATGAATGGACATTTCTACAAAGAAGACATACAAATGGTCAAAAGACACATGAAAAAATACTCAACATCACTCAGCATCAAGGAAATACAAATCAAAACCACAATGAGATACCACCTCACACCAGTCAGAATGGCTAAAATTAACAAGTCAGGAAATGATAGATGTTGGTGAGGATGAGGAGAAAGGGGAACCCTCTTACACTGCTGGTGGGAATAGAAGCTGGTACAACCCCTCAGGAAAACAGCATGGAGGTTCCTCAAAAAGTTGAAAATAGAGCTACCCTATGACCCGGGAATGGTGTTATCAGGTATTTATCCCAGAGAAATAAATGTAGTGATCCAAAGAGGCATTTGCACCTTAATGTTTATAGCAGCAATGTCCATAATAGCCAAACTATAGAAAGAGCCCAGATGTCCACTGACAGATGAGTGGATAAAGAAGATGTCATATATATATATATGATATGTCATATATCATGTCATATATATATATCTATATATATATATACATTCCACTGTGTGTACACACAGTGAAATACTACTTAGCCATCAAAAAGATGATATCTTGCCATTTGCAATGACATGGTTGGAACTAGAGGGTATTATGCTAAGCAAAATAAGTCAATCAGAGAAAGACAATTATTACATGATCTTACTCATATGTGGAATTTAATAACAAAACAGAGGATCATAGGAGAATGGAGGAAAAAATAAAATAAGGCAAAAATCAGAAAGGTAGACAAATTATAAGAGACTCTTAATCATAGGAAACAAACTGAGGGTTGCTGGAAGGGAGGGGGTTTGGGACAAGGGGGTAACTGGGTGACGGACATTAAGGAGGGCACATGATGTAATGAGAATTGGGTATTATTTAAGACTAATGCATCACTGAATTCTACCTCTGTAACTATTAATACACTATATGCTAATTAATTGAATTAAAAAAAAATAGTCAAACCAATGAATGTGGCCTAGGTTCAAGCCCTAAATGGAGTTTCAAACATCCATCTAAAAATAAACCTTGGTCTTCATCTGCCTGTGTCTTTGCCTCTCTCTTTCTCTCTCTGTCTCTCTCATGAATAAATAAATAAAATCTTTAAAAAAAATAAAAATAAAAATAAACCTTGGGATCCACACACTTACATATGCTTGCAGAGAGAGGGAGATGAAACAGATCACAAGAGAATCCCTGGGTCCATTTAAGCCTCCAATTGTAAGGAACCAGCCCAGACAAGGATTCCTGCGGAGCCGTGTCTTAACTAGTTGATTCTACCATTGCATTTGGAGTAGAAGACATACATCTAAGAATCTGAGGTAGAAATATCTAAAAGGAGGAATGGGAGTTTTTCTCTTAACACAGTGTCTCTAACCAGAGATATTTTTGGCTTATCAGTGCTTGATAATCTGGCCAAAATAGGCTAGAAGATCCTTTCTGTAAAGAGTTGATACTATTCTTTTACAGATGAATAGTGAAGTTTAGAGAAGCCAAGTGATTTGACAAAAGGTACAGAAGTAGAGAAGCTAGATTTTTTACCAGGTTTGCCAGTTCTGAAATCTGTGCTCTGATTTAAACCTAATGGGAGATCCCCTGGTGATGCCATATGGTATACAAGATCCACCCAACTAACTGTGTCTAAACTTTTAACTCCCCAGAATTGTCAGCAAATAAAATCACTGCTATTTCAGCCATTAAGTTTTAGGGCAGTCTGATATGCAGTGATATTAGCTGAAATGCATGTGTTCTCTGAGACTATTTTTCTTTAATATTATCTACTTTAATAAAACATGTATGTCCTTACTGTATAAGAGGTTACATGGAAGGAAGCCCCACTTAGTTTATTGTTGAAATTTATTCTAGACTCACAGTGGATCTGAGATCACTTGTACTTGTCTGGAGAGCTTCCCAGATAGCTAAAGTCTAAATAAATAAAGTATTGTGACTTTTTTTTTTCAATGAACCAAGATCATATTACATACTTTTGCCAGAGAAGTAAGACCTGGCAAACATTGAAGAATACTCTACTGACCCAACCTTCAACAAATATATCAACTAACAATCCTGTATCATTTATTTAAAAAAATCAGAGTTTCCAAATTGGGAGCCCATGAAAAAATCATTCTTGAACATTTTGACTCAAAATGTAAACAAAGATATGATAATTTGATTTCTTCACACTCTACCAATGAGCCTTCCTTTTTTTTTTAACCTGAGTACTTTTAAAACGATTTATGAATTCAAACACGTATCAAGTATATGAATTTGGCTCTTTCTAAAATGCTTCTACATAAATGACAGTAGTAGCAAATACAAATGGTTGTGGTTTGTCTGGCTAATTATCATTGCCATCAGCGTGCCCTTGTGAAATATAAGATTTTTATCCTAATTGTTGAGAGAGACTCTATGGAATAGTCCTTTCAAACATATAAATGATTGAAATAAAGATTTAAATGTCTTGAGTAATCAAATTTACATGTTGGTCAGTAGAAGTCATATTTGTGAGTATGAATTATGCTGGAAGTTAACATTATTAAAAGCAAGCAAGAACCATGCTGATTAATAATTCATTAGCATTCTTTCACTTTCCTTTAAAATAAGCTATTATTGTGGGAAAGCAGATAATAGACTATAATTTATCACTTTTCAGGAACTAGAAGTGGTCCTATATTTTAAATCCTTGTTTTAATTATCTAGCCTGCTATCTTGATAACCAATATTATAACATCAGGAGGTTCAGAAGATACTGTGGAAGAGATATTTTGACATATTTAGTCTACATTTCTTGATTTCATAGTGAGATTGTAATGAGGAATTCCCATTTACTCTTGAGCTCAGCATCTAGATAATTGAATAATAAACCACAATCAATGAGGACCTTTAAAGATTGTCACTCTATGTTCAGATTGAACTCAAAAAAAGAAAGAAAAAATAGCTTGCAAACATTTTTGGCTCAGCCCCATTTGGTATTCAGAATGTAAATGAGATTTGTTATCAGGCAGGAAACCTGAAACTGATTTAACCTAGATATTAATCTTCATATTAAGGACATATTTACATTTTTTGCATAGCACAGTAGGTTAGCACTATGGAGGATCTGCACTTAATTTTTAAAAAATGGCTTAGTCCAATTGATACACAGTGCATATTTCTCATTTTAACTATTTTGTTTATTTCATAGATTCTTCTGTTTTCCCATGGTCGTGTTAAGGCTTGCTGGACAGAAAACATGCTGCAAATAGAAGCCAAACCACAGTAAAATGAATCTGCCTAACCCTAAGAGTTCCAGCCATTTCCTTTTATATTTTATAATAAGATATGACAACTCAATTTAAAGAAAATACACAATAGTTGCTGACTACAGTGAAAAGTTTATATTAAAATAATGTGTTACTGTGGGGAGGTGGATAATTGAGCATACAGTAGGTAATTTCTGGCAGGGCTCCTGAAATAAGCAAAAATAATATCTGTTAACAGAGGATAAAGGCAGATAATGTTACTCCACTCAGTAATTAGGATTTTACAGATCTCTGTTTAAATGCTGATGCAAGAGAAAATTAAGAAGGCTGCATTTAGTCATTAAAGTAGAGCTGATACAAACTGTCTCAGTAAGACCTGACCTTTGATTGGGCCCCATTCCTACTGATATGTGACTCCACCAGTTTTCTTCTGTATTTTAATGAGGACTGAGCATACTTGAAAAGTCCAAACAAAATCTGAGAATTTCAAGGAGTGACTGGTAGGGATTTGAAACACTAAAGCTCTAGCAAGTTTCCCCTGCTTTCAAATAGAACTTGTGGCCATTTTGTTTCCTGTCATCTTATTTCTTTTTTTTTTTAATTTTATTTTTTTTTCATTTATTTATGATAGCTACAGAGAGAGAGAGAGGCAGAGACACAGGCAGAGGGAGAAGCAGGCTCCATGCACCCGGGAGCCCGACGTGGGATTCGATCCCGGGTCTCCAGGATCCCGCCCTGGGCCAAAGGCAGGCGCCAAACCGCTGCGCCACCCAGGGATCCCCTGTCATCTTATTTCTAAAAAAATTTTCAAGTCTGTCTCAACTTCTCTCATCTTTTTTTTAATTCCAGGAAATAGACCTTTAAGTCTTTGACGTTGTCAAGGAAGAGAGGTGAGGTAATCAGGTATTAGCTTTCTCAAAGAGAGAGTTCTTAGAAAATTCCAGTTGACTACTCTTTTATTTCCTCCAAAAGGACTCCTAAAATCAACATAGGCACAAGCAGATTGTGCATCTTCTTGGGCAAATATGTTCACCAAAAGAATAACTTGAAAGATCAAGTTAGTAGTAATAATAGAAAAGCAGATATTTTTCCTCTAGGACCACCACAAAGTGATAGTATTTGTCCAATGAATACAAACAAAATTTTAAAAGTCAAACCAATTCCCAAATGTATAAGTCAAGTAACTCCTTCTCCTTTCTACTTTGTTGCTGGAGATGATTGTAGGTGCCAGTAATGGTCAACCTTCATCCATTACTGTTTTTGTTTGGGAATAATTATAGGAATCTAGACATGATTAATATGGATCACCATACTCCCTTGTGAAAGAAAAGAATTGGGAACTTTGGGGTTATCATCACTTATTGTGCTTTGAATAATTTCTCTCACAATGTTTCCTTGTTACTCAGCCCAGTGAGGAGGTTTTTGCAAGCGTAAGTAGGATAGATTAAAGTGAGGAGAGAATAGAGTTAAGGAAGCAATTAGCAAGGTATTTCAAAATGTATTGGGGTGAAAGTCTCCATTATCGTTTATCAGTGTTCCTTTAGTTGGGACCTAGAGACAAGCCTCTAATCAAGCATTATTGTAAATGATAGACACTTGAATCTCTATAATCATAATCTTCTCCATAGGCTTGGAAGCTGCTCATTCCATTGCCACTAAATCCTTTTTATCCACTTGATCAAGAGTCCTGTCAACCCTTGCTCTTTTACCTTAGGTCATCTGGGATGAGTATTGACTGCTTTCTTCCGTTACTAGTCTATGCTTACGTTTGAATACTATCCTTAGATTTTTTTCTATAAGGTTAATTACCGTGGCTCTGCTTTTTTACTTGAACAGAAGGACCTCCTTGACCCCACACTAAGTTAAATCTCTCTGTTATATAGTTCTATAGGACTTTATATCAAATTCATTTATTCTTTTATTTAATCATTCAACAAATACCTGTGGTGGGGCTATTCTGTTCTAGGTACAACAGTTAAAAAGAGAGACAAAAATTCCAGGCTTCACAGAGCTTACATACTACTGTTACATGCCATTTAGTGCCTTCAAATCTTCACTAGGATAGAGCCCTTTTAAGGCAGGAATAACCATGATCTTTTTCACTACTGTTTCCCCAGCACTTTGCAAAGTATCTAGAATATTGAAGAGGTGCAGTGAGTATTTATTGAATTATGAAATAAATAAGCATTGCAATTTTACAGACACATACCTGTTTTATCTGCTACAAAACAAAGTCCAGCTGTATAAAACTGACAGTAAAAAGTAACTTAAAAAGTAACCTAATGGATCCATTAGATTGAAATACATTAGTACATGCAATATGATTACCTGACTACTTAAAAATAACCGATTTTCTAGAAAAATATTTGGATTTGTTTCATACTCTGCCTCTTCAACATATATTAAGGCATGATTAAAACAATTTCTAGCACTCAATTTAAGTATATGTAGTACAATAGTATACATTAATCATGTGTACTAAAGTGACGTACACCAAGAACCCCATCCAAATAATAGTAGCAAAATATGTGACATAAAATTAAGGCATAGACTGTTTTTCACCTTGTAGTACACACACAGACACACACACACCCATCCACCAACCCACACACACAATCTTTGCAAAATGCTTTGAATGAATGTGGAGTTGAAGTATTTTTGTTCTTAATAGGGTATTTTAAAATATCTGAATCCGTTTGACTCTGTTAATGAGAACAGGGAGCCTAATGATGAAAAATCTAAGGTTCAATGCCTGCGTGAAGATAAGATTTACCTTCAATTGTTTTATTTTCTGTTTCCAGCTTTATTTTGTTTGCAGCTTTGTTTCCAGCTTTATTAAGGCAAATGGGGACATAATCTCTGCCCATTTATTGCCATCGGTTTCAGTCCATGAGAAAGGTTAACAAAAAAAGTGCGATGAAACTATCCATGCATCACATATGATTCTTTTATTTTTGAACTATCAAAAATAAGCACTCAAAATAATTTTAGAAATGAAAGGAAATTATTTGATCGTTTAACCAAAAAGTACAGTAATAAGGCTGGTAACAGCTACCACTTGAGGGTTGCAAATGATATTACCAGAACCCATTTCACAGCTTGAGATGCTCAGAGTTGGCTTCATTCTCAGGTACTGCCCAGGATGAGGAGAAACCAGCCCAATCCCACACGCTCATTTTCATTCCAACAATCTAGGCCCAATGATCAGGAGGGTATGATCACTGGATAGTAAATTTATTTTTAAAGTTCATTACAGGGTTCGTATTTCTGTCACATGAATGTTTTCAACTTGCCTGAATAAAAATTTACTGTTTTTGCTGAAGAAATAAATAAAACACAAGCCCCATGAAACCAAGTTCTGATGATTCATCACACAGAAACATACAGAGCTGGCCCAGTCAGTACTATATGAATGAAAGGGAGAGTTAGATGTAAGAGCACTATTTTAAAGATTTTGTTTATTTATTTTTGAGACAGAGAATGGGAGAAGGGGCAGAGGGAGAGGAAAAAAAAAATCTTAAGCAGACTCCACATTGAGCATGGTGCCTGATGTGGGGCTTGAACTCACAACCTTGAGATCATGACCTTGAGATCGTGATGTAAGCTGAAATCAATAATTGGAAGATAAGCCAATTGAGCCACCCAGGTGCCCCAAGTGTTACTATTTTTAAAATAGCACACAATAAACAGAAAGTACCAAAATTGGATATTTGGTAACACAATGGGCCATTTAAATCCTTCTAGAATTTATTTGGCATATTGCTTTTACTTTTTGGTCTTCTTTATCCTATTCCCAAGCTAAAACACCATCTAAATTCCAGCCCTAACCCTTATATCATAGTCTTTTTCTTAATTCTATTCCCTTTGTGTTTTCTCAGTGATCTTAACCACTTGCATGGCATTGCGTTGTGTAATTTGTATCCAAATGACTCCCACTGCACTATATCTGGCTATGACCTCTTCTAAATTTCTTCTGTGTATTTTCTTTAACCTTTTAAATAATTTACCTAGAATGTTCCATTTACTTATCCCATTTCATGCATCAAAAACTTAACTCAGGGGATCCCTGGGTGGCGCAGCGGTTTGGCGCCTGCCTTTGGCCCAGGGCGCGATCCTGGAGACCCGGGATCAAATCCCACATTGGGCTCTCGGTGCATGGAGCCTGCTTCTCCCTCTGCCTGTGTCTCTGCCTCTCTCTCTCTCTCTCTCTGTGACTATCATAAATAAATAAAAATTAAAAAAAAAAAACTTAACTCATCAGTAACACTAGTCAGTTCTTTTTCTCGCCTCCTAAATGACAGTGATATTTTCTAAGCATCACTATGCTAATTGAGCAAAGGTTGTTACCAGACATTGTCTGAACTTATTGGTCGTTTTGTTTCTGCCAATTCCATGTAGGGATACCTATGCTCCATGCCCTTTCATCAGCTCCTAGACCCCTTTCCTTGCCATCTAGACTCCAGTCAAGAAACTTTGGCCTTTAGTTCCTGATTGCATGTCACGTGGCCTAACCAAAACCTGTGGGTCCTTTTACAAAATTAATTTCACTCATTAAATTCTTGAAAATGCAATGCATTTCACCTGATTTGCAGGTTAATGAGCAATGCTTTATTTACTCAAATTACCACTACAAATATATCAATCGGATATAGGGAGAAGAGGCAGAATGAGAAAGAAATATTCCCAACATGCTTGAAAACTGAAAAATGAAAATGGGATGAAGTGCAGGGGAAAAGCATAGGTGCCAGTAAGCTGCTATGAGAGCAAAAACCCAGAAGAAAAGACTTCCTGGTTTTAAATAACTGAAAGCCTGGATTTTTCTCTACCACTTCTATTTGCCTTCCCAGGAATCATTACAATAAATTCCTATCAATCTCCTTTTCATTACAAACTCCAATAAGTCACCAATCCTTCTTTTGTGACATGTTTTCCAAAGTTGTTAACATTACCTGGCTCTGAAAGAAACTCCAGCTAGGAAAAATTTAGCTGAAGATATTGTTAGCCCATTTTTAAAAACATACAGTCAATAGCCTTTTAAAAAAATCTTAGTATACAATAACAAGAACAATAACCAGCATGGCAGTTATTCAGAGTTCAGCCTCTGGGTCTATCTAAATTCTGTAATTGATAGAATATTGGGCAATTAGCTTTCTTATGACTCAATTTGCTCATAAGGATAATAATAGCACCCACCTAATTGTTTTCTTTTAAATGATTAAATGAGATAATATACTTTTTTAAAAAAAGATTTTTATGTATTTACTCATGAGAGACACAGAGAGAGAGGCAAGACATAGGCAAAGGGAGAAGCAGGCTCCCTGTGGGGAGCTGGTTGTGGGACTCCATCCGGGGACACCAGGATCACTACCTGCGCCAAAGGCAGACACTCAACCACTGAGCCACCAGGTGCCCCAAGGTAATGTACTTAAAATATTTAAAAGAACAACTAGAACAATTGTTCTATAAGTATGAGCTATTAATTATGAAGTTTTCATTCTGTACCGGAAATACTCTCAATACAGCTGAAGGGCCATAACTTACGCATTTTGGTCTTATCCATGTTGTATAGCTGCAGTAAGCTGTAGTAACTTTAAAAACTCATGTGAAGTTTTCAAATACCAATGATTAAAAGATGATTCTGAAGCTTTCCACTTATTTTATCACTTCAGATGAATTAGGTAGAGAGAGAATTATAGTTGTTCTGATTGTGTCACCAGTCGGACATTCAATTTGGGAAAATGTTATTATTGTGAAACATCTAAACAAATGAGCATAAATGAGCACATGGTTGAGTGATTGTATTAAACACTTAGAATTTACTAAGCTGTGCCTGTCAAACCAGGAATCATGTTAGACTCTAGTGAGGCAAAGATAAGCCAGATCAAATCCCTGCCTTCATGAAACTTAAAATCTTTATGCTATACAAGTCAGGTACAAGAAAGTAGTTGAACCAGAGAGAATGAATGCTGTGGCCAGAGGAATAAAGAAGAAGGTACAATAAGAGGCGTGTTTCCTAAAGATGCCTCTATTCTTTGCATGTAGCACAGTTCTGTTGTTTTTTTTTAATGATATTTTCAAATTCATAATAAATGTGGCATGTTAGAATATTCAAAGATTAAGAAGCTTCATCTTTCATATTTACATAATTTTTTTTAAAAAAAGCAGAAATTTTCCGGCCTTCCCCAAAGATTACATGTATCCATAATTTCCCAGAGAAACTGATTGCCTATGTTGCTAAACAAGTCAGACAGAGTTTAAACACTTCTCCTCATATCTTCTTTCCTCGAAGGACTTCAGTTGGTCACTATGTCGGCCAGGCACTGCCAGGGCTTCAAACAGTTTTCCTCCTTTATTGAGAGGTCACCCACAGAGACCTGGGCAGGCTAAGGCAGAGTTCACCTTTGCCTTCTTCCTTGGCGTGTCATGTACCTGTGCAAATGGAATCCCCAGTTAGAGTGATCCCCGAGGCCAAGAAGTTCTATTAAACTGTAGCAAGAATTGGTCAGCTATTTGCTCCTGGGAAAATCCCACTGCTGTGACTAATAAGTATTTCAAAAGAAATAAATGAGCATGTCATTCATCCTATGATTACAGGATGAGCTGCAATAGAGTTGCTGGCCAGAAGACCCTTTATGTAACCCCCAGTTACTATGTTCTTTCCCTAAATAGTGCAAATTGTCCCATGACAGGATTAAATCCTTTTCCAACTACTACTATGGCAAAGCTGGTGGAGGATCACAGTATACAGTGAGACCAAGGGAGTGTTTGATGCATTACGGGGGGAGGGAAGACAGTATTTCTGCCCCTGGAGTCAACAGGGAAATTAGTTGTACTGAAGTGTATTTTAATTACATAAAGTATAATTAAAATATTTAAGGTCAACATATATAATGACCATCATTTCCAAAACACTGAGATTTACAAAAAGGATTGTGCCACATTCTCTATAAAATGGGATATATAATCACTGTTTACCACCAACACTACAGCTACCACCAAATCTTCATCTTAATGCTATCATTTCAAAACTGAATAGGATATAAGAATACACAGCATTAATGCTTTATCCTTACACCACTGACTTGCTATATCCCATCTTTTCAAGGTCTAGAACACCTGTGATATCACGTGTGAACACTTAACTGGAAATAACTTCATTCTTCTTTCACCTTGTAGCACAGATCACATTTACCTTGGACTCTAGGTGTTTATGAACTTATCTAAATTTCTCTAATTAATGAAAAGGACATCTCTATAAGAATGTATCTATGTTTAATTTTCCCCAGTATAAATGCCTTCCTCATGTTAAGTATTCAGTAGATATGCTTCTACAAATAAAGGAAGGACAAGTTCAAAGTTGGACAAACCATGTATCATTTTCATTCTACTTGTCTACAGATCTTTACAAAGCCCCAACTCATTTTTTAAATGTTTTTTTTATTTCTATGGTTTTATTCTATTTTTTTCTATTTATGTATTATCAATTTTTTCCTTATAAAGCCAGAATGCCTATCACGTTAGAATGAATATACAGAATTCAGGCACAAATAGCATGATATTTACCCTGGGGTTTTAATAGACCCATCTTCTACTTGTTCATTGAGCGTCATTTCATTGTTCCCACTATTGGCCAATTGTGTTGTACTCTAGTTCTCAAAACTTATAATAAAATTTTCCTAATCTCTCTTTGTACTCATTTGTATACCTTTTGACTTTCAGCCCCCTTAACTATGACATAGCCATAGCTCTAGGCAAGAGATATTTTTCAGAAAGCCCTGATTGTGGCATCACAGCTTGGTGAGACACCCCTACCAATAGAAATGAATTGAACATATATAAAATTTTTTGGTTTGTGTTATTTTTGCCAAATGGAGAGTATAGATTATAAGATAGCTACATATTTCTCTGATTTATACCCTGAGTACTTTAAAAAAAGAATACAATGAAAACACAGTACTATCACATACAGAAAACAGTTTCCTTTTTTGCTCCACATCTATGCTAATTTAATTACTCTGACTGATCTTTAAGATTAGTTTTGACTCCCAAGGTAAAAAGGAAAATATAATGGTTCATAAAAATATAGGATTAAAGGAAATCTATATTCTCAGTTAAACTTTTGTTCTATCTCTAAACTCTAACAGGATTATGAATCTTCATGTGAGAGACAGTGACAAACAACATATTTAGTACAGGTTTTATAGAAGATGCAAAAGAGTTTCTTCATTAAGATTTTTATGAACATAGAAGTCAATGATATTACGCTAATGCTTAACTAAATGAAATCTGTAGTGAGGTAATAATTATAGATATTTCCAGGGCTCAAATTCATACAGATATAAATGGAAAATCTTTAAGAACAAATGATTAGTATGTCTCTTAGATCACATCTATCATTGAAAAATTGTGTCAACTTAAGACTGTTTATCTGGAAAAAATACTCTTCACACATGTGGGTGAAATAAAAACATTTTCAGATAAATATAAGCTGAGATAAATTTACTCTCTCGTAAAATATGCTAAAGGAAGTTCTTCAGTCTACAAAGAAATGAAATGTCAGTAAATGGAAAGTCAGATATATAGAAGGTGCCAAAAATGGGAGATATGTGTAAATACACAAAATTGTCTTTTTCCTTGTTTTAATATTTAAATGTTATTTGAATATTTAAAACAAGAATAATATTGTGTTGTAGGCCTTATAATGTATTATTTAAAAAATTATGTGACAAAAGTACAAAAATGATAGAGCTAAATCTAATCATTTTCTTAAAGTTTTTATATTTTTTATAAAGAGTAATTGTTAACTTTAGTTAGGTTGTAGTGTGTTAAGCATTTATATTGTAATCTCTAAAGTAATGACTGAAAAATAAATCAAAGAACTAATAATAAGCCAATGGTGGAGCTAAAATGAAATACTAGAAAATACCCAACAGATATAAAAGAGGGTAATAAAATAGATAAAAAGAAATAAATAAGATAGATCAACTGATTAAAGAGGAAGATGGTAGACATAAATAAAAATATACTAATTATATTATTAGTATAATACTACCAGTAAATACTATAAGTAAAAGAATATAGTCAGACTAGGTATATATATATATATATATATATATATATATATATATATATATATATTATATAATATATATATTGGATCCACTTATAAAGACACAGATAGGTCAAGAAAAAAAGAAAGGCAAAAAGCATATTATACACACAAGCATAGAAAAGCTGATGTGACTATTTTAGTATTAGATAAGTTAGCTCAGATCAAGGGATGTTACCAGAAAAAAAAGGGGGTGACTATTGTAAAGTAAATGGGCAGTTCATTAGGAAAATATAAACACTGTAAGTGCCAAAACATATGAAGCAAAAGTGATATATTCAAAGGTAAAATTAGCCAAATCCAAAGCTGTAGTTGAAATTTTTAACACCCACTATCATAGTTGATATAACAAGTAGGCAAAAATCAGTAAAGATATAAATTTGAACAACATGATCAACCAAGGTCAATGTAAGATTTATATGATATTCCCACCAAAATCTATAGTCTACATATTGTTTTCATATGCACATGGGATATTTGTTAAGATAAATGTTATCTTAGGGCATAAATAATCTTCAATACATTTTGAAATATTTGAACTTCAGTGTTTTCTTTGACTATAATGACATTACATTAGACATCAGTACCAATAAGATACTAGAAATACCAACCAATATTTAAAAATTGAACAGCAAACTTCTAAAGAGTATATGGTTCACAAAAAAAAAAAGAAAAATTGGAAAATATTCCAAATGAATGAATGATGAATGTTAGCAAGAAAAAATGTTGAAATATTTGGGATGCATACAAAGCAGGCCATAGAGGGAAATTTATGTCTTTAAAGGTTTACAGTGTTAAGAAGAGAGAACTAAAGTCAATGATATATGGAACAATAATAAGAAGGAATCTTAAAACAAAACAAAACATTATACTGAGCCATAAAAGCCAAGACGCAAGTGAATGCACACTCTTTGTTATTATTTACATGAAATTCAAAACTAGTCAAATCTTCAACAAAAACTGAAACAATGATTGCCTGTTATTTGGGTCTATTTTGTTTGTGAAAATTTATTGACATATTCTTAAAGTCTGAGCACTTAACTGTAAATTTTCCATACACACGCACCCACACACACAAAAGGCAAGTAGTCAAGATTAAAACAAACCCTGAATCCTCAAAGAAATATAATCACACTTCTCCAATTGACGCATCATATTTGCATCTAAATTCAAAACTCTCCATTTATAATCAACTAGTCCTAGTTGGCTTTTAATTTAAAGCCTTCAGTCTTCAGCTAATTTAGTGCTTTTGTAGCAAGAGGAGACACTTTTTTACAAAGTTATTGATACAACTAGGGCCTACCTATTGAAAAGTATTTTCTTTTTTCTTTTTTTTTTTTTGAAAAGTATTTTCATAGTGATTTTTCCCCCAATAGTTTATTAATCATAAAATAGCTTCACTTTGGCACCTGTCAGTAAATTAATTTTAAATAATGTGTTATGATGACATGCTAAAGCAACAGAGCAGACAACAGACCCAAAGCAGAGTCTCACCAATGCTAAACCCAGCATCAGCAAACCTAGATGTAATATCTAACCTAATAGCAATTTCAGCTTCTCCTAGGAGTGTGATTTTTAATCACTTTATCTGGAGTTACCTGATCAGCACTAGCAAGATAATCTGCACGATAAATTGCTGCCCTTCCTCCAGGAAAGATGATCTTGTCTGAAGCAAACCATTCTGTTAGAAAACTTTTTTTTTTCCTGCCCCTTTTGCCTATGAGAACCTTCCATTTTGTATAGAACTTTGGAGCTCCTTTCATTTGCTAGATTGGATGCTGCTTGATTCGTGATTCATTGAATAAAGCTAATTAGATCTTCAAACTTACTCAGTTAATTTTGTTTTTTAACACTCCCAAATAATAGGATAACTGGTCTGCAGGAAATGATTATGCAGTTTTGCCCATTTGAACACTGGAAAATGTCAGCCAAAAACAATTATTTGATTTTTGACCTGCATGATGTTGAGCAGTTCGTTAGGGCAGTAATTTAAAGAGCAATTTCCATAGTTTTCTGGAACCCATTCAGAATTCAATAATATGCTAATATCAACTAAAGGAAGATGCCTATATTCCTAATTTCTATGGCATGTATATATACAGAATATTTAAAAGCTAAATCAACATTTTGATCAGAAAATAAAACATAAAGATGACTGGTTTATACCACTTGGAATATAAATGTATTCTATCAACATACTTAAATTAATGAAACTTTTCATCATTCTTCCCAATTTTCTTTCTTCCTGGCATGAGTTAATGGCAACATTTACATACTGAATAAGAAAACAATGTCTTGAGGTTTTATTGTTGAATGAAAGCAGCACCAATAAAAATAACAAAAGGAACGTTGCCTGAATGGTATTAGTCTTTTTTTTTTTTTAAACTGTTTCTGGAGCAACCATGAAAAATAAACTAGGGTTCAGTAAGGCCAGACCGAGGGGGTCTCACTTTTAGTAAGATCGCAATGCTTTTAACAGAATATTCTTTCCTTTCACACAGTAGCAATAACTACCTCTGGATGTTTTAAAGTGTACATTATGTGTTTACATCTTAGAGTGTTTCTCATTTTCCAAGTAAAGTAGTAATCTTGGGCTTGACCTTGCCGCCTTTACTCTACAAATATTCCCCACAAGCCCTTAATGACTTCAATAAGAGGTATAGAATTGGGCCCCACAAGGAGTGTTTCCATCTTTGTGCTGAGCTCAAGAAGACGTTTGTTATGAAGCTGAATGAGCCATGTGTGAAACAACGGGCAGATAGTAGGTCATCCCCGTAACAAAAGTTGCATTTATGTGAGATTATTTTGACCTATAAATCTAACTTTCACTTATAAATGTAGCAGCAGTAGGCACATACTGAATACCTAATAAGTGACTGAGATGTAACACATCAAAACTTCAATTCAGTCCAAAGCATTGGAACACTAGTGGATTTGAATGAGTGAAGAAGAAGAAAATGTGCATGTCCAATCTCAAATAAGATATACCAGTAGCATTCCAAAGCCAGTCTTAATAGCATTTTTAAATAGCCCAAATCTGCTTGTATTTAGATATGTTTCCTCCTTGGCCAAAAGTTTTTGTAAAAACTGATGTCACTCTGTAATGTAAAGATTATTCATGTAATCTACGTGATTTTTTTTTTTTGAGTTTTTTTCATATGGCAAGAACTATTCCAGGAGCTATGAATGTAGTGATGAATAAGACAAGCAATGTTCCTGTCCTCATCGGATTTTTATTCTAGTAGGAGAGATGGGCAAAAAAAAACAGTAGACATATAGCATAAATTCAGGGAGTGAAGGCATGTTTCATAGGGAGTGTTTGCGGTGAGATATGAATAAAGTACAGGAGACAGCAAAGAAAGATCTGAACATAAAGCATTCCAGGAAGAGAAAATAAAAAGTGAAAATATATTGAGATGAAACAAGTTTGGTATACTCAGAAGTCAGAGCACGTCAGAGTGGCTGGAGCGGAATGACCAGGGGGGACCTGGTAAGAAGATGTGGTCAGAGAGGGAGGCAGGGAACACACCACAAGTGGGTTTATAAGTTGTGGTAAAGAATATGGAATTAATTTTAAATCAGATGGAAGGTGATCAGAGGATGTTAAGCAGGGGAGTTGATGCCTTGATCATTCTGGCCACTGTGTAAAGAAATGACTCTATGGGGCAAGAGTGAAAGGAGAAATGCCAATTAAAAGTTCTGTCAGTGCAGAAAATTAAACATGATTCTAGCGTTTTAAGCATGAAAAAATCTGATGCAGGGAAGTAGGAGCTTGCAAATTCCTTGGAGTGATTAGGGCAGCGAGCTATAACCTTGCTTTTGCAATTTAGGAGTCAGAAAGCCAGAATCAAGATGTCATTTGTCATCATTCTTCATGCCACAGCTTCCTCCCTGTACCCGCGAAGCTGGAGAAAGAATCCCAGAATGCTGCCACAGGGAAAAAAAAAAAAAAAAAAAAATCAACTCCATAAATTTGCTGGTGAGCAAGGAAAAATGAAGCCAAAGATTGAGGAAGATCACCTCCACCTTACTTCTGCCTTTCCAATTTTGAGCAAGCACATCTAATTGTTAATAAACCCACAAAGGCATTCTTCATTTCTGTTAAATTGATTTATCTCTAGCATTTCCTTTTGGCTCTTTCTTAGGGTTCTCGTCTCCCTGCTTATACTGCTCATCTGTTCTTGTATGCTGTCCGCTTTATCCATTACAGCCCTCCACATTTTAACCATCATTGTTTTAAATTCCTGATCAGATAATTCCAATATCTCTGGCTAAGTCTAGTTCTGATGCTTTATCTACTCAGATTGTGCTTTTTGCCCTTGGTATGCCTTGTAATATTTTCTTGATAGCCAGACAGTGTGTATTAAGTAAAAGGGACTACTGTAAATAGGCCTTTAGAAATGTGGGGATGACGTGCGAGGGAGAAGGAAGTGTTCTACAGTTCTGTGATTAGGTTTCAATCTTTTAATGAGCTTCTGCTATTAAATAATGGAGTAAGAAATAGATACCAGGTCTTCTGACTCCAAAGCTCAGCTGCATTCTTATCTCTTTCTTATCTAATCTGGCATGTGAGTGGTAGTAGGTGTGTGGGGGGGTAGGAGTACAAGAGAGGGATATTTAGAATCAGATTGTCTTTATAGAGTCTCTAACATTTATCTGAATTTTGAATATTCAACCATTCTATTATAATGGAGAATGGCTATCATGAGAAATTTGGTAAGAGAGTTTTGAAAAAGAGACAAATGTTGGAGAAAGTCCAAGGAAAATGGAGACTAAAGACTAACCACTGGAGTTAATACATTGGAATGTATTATTGGTTGCAGTAGTTGTTCTTCTTAAAATAGAAATTTCATAGCCAGTGGGATTCTCAAGTGATTTTGTAGTTGGCAACACCAATGTTTGAAAGCGGGACCAGGGATCCCTGAGTGGTGCAGCGGTTTGGCGCCTGCCTTTGGCCCAGGGCGCGATCCTGGAGACCCGGGATCGAATCCCACGTTGGGCTCCCGGTGCATGGAGCCTGCTTCTCCCTCTGCCTGTGTCTCTGCCTCTCTCTCTCTGTAACTAACATAAATAAATAAAAATTTAAAAAAAAATAATGAAAGCGGGACTAAATGAACCTCAAATATCTATTACAACACTAGGATTTTAGAATCTCACAGAAATAACCTTAATGAATTTGGATGATATATTAGGATAATAAGTTGTTGCATTAAAAAAGTACTTGGATACTCAGGATTCTGAGTTGGTTACATTAAGAGCTGAGAGAAAATGTTGAAGGGAAAAGTTGAGAGTACAATCAATCTTTACCTTGGCCACCAGCATTAAGAGCATGTTGTCTATTTCTATATAGTACTATGGTTTTGATATTTCCCCTCAAAGCCTGGGGAGCTGAGGCTGGACCAAAACAAATGCAATGATGCTTGATAAGGAAATAATCTGTGTGGGTGACTGCACAGTCACATTTACTTCAACTATACACAGTCAATTGTAGAAATAAAAAAAAATAAAGTTTTGTAACTTAGCATACTTGATAGAATTGACAACTATTTAAGGGACACATTTTATGACACATCATTTTCTAGTTACTTTGATGAAAATATATACAAATAAACTTTTATCTGTTTTAACTTCCCTTTACCATTTATAAAATTAGAAAAATTTTATATGTAGTTTCCAATAACATATTTGATAAATTTCAGATTTTTAAAAATCTGTGCCTCTCAAATAATTTTGATACATGTGTATTTACTTATGTATTCAACCAATAATTATGGAGCACCTATTATGTGTCAGAGGATATATGTTGTGCTATGAATAAAATGGTAGATAGATATAGTCCTATAAATTGAAGCCTGTATTCCAGGTATTATCTGATTGGAATCTTTAGAGAGGTAGAGTTTTGTGATATCTAGTATATTTTTATGCAAGTTGCTGATTATAAAGTGGGACATTGGATCCAGGTGAGAATGAGAAGGAAGACATGTGGCTTAATGAAGGACAAGAAAAAGTGGTAAGATAAATTGCTTGTCTGACCCAATGAAATCAGAGAATGATTTGAGTGCAATAATAGAAGAGAAAAAGCTAAAAACATGATAGGTGGTGCTCAAAGAATGAAATCCTTGAAAGTGAATGAAGAGATGAAAGAAGAGGATCTTTGCCAAGATCACACAGACTTGGGTCCCTCTTCTCCCTTGATATTGAGGGTCAAGACCATTTATTACTCAATATATATTGGGGCTACCATAGTCAATCAGGTCTGTTTTTTATTCATCTGCATTCCAACAATGAATATAGTTCACATTATTTTTCTCAGGATGGATTTAGAAACCAATAAATCCCATTAACTGAGGGGATGTAGGTGGATATTTCCATAAAAGTGTTGCATTTCTTTTCTTTTTTGAGCTCCAACTTTTGTACAGCCAAGTAATTTTACAACTGTTGGGGTCCAAGCCCCTCACACTGATGTCAAGTCGCCATATGCCTATCAGTAACATGGATTCAGTAAATATTTATTGACTGTTAGCTCCTGATTGATTCATGATGTAATCAAATGAAACCAGAAATGGCGTAAATTCTTATACATTTATGAGTGGAACTAATCTTTTCCTTCAGGAGAATTGGGAAGAATGATATGCTGGTAGTGATATTCCATTATGAAAGCTGGAGTTGGGTAGTAAATCTCTGCAACTAGCTGCCCATCTTTCTTCTTGGGACCACAGAAAGATGCGAAAAGGTGACAATGGTAGCAACCTCTTTTTAGAGTAATTTCAATGTTTTTTGATATAGTTCCAAGATCTGAAAGGATTAAAGTTAAAAGTAAATGGTATTTGAAGGTATTTCTGTAAATTCCATAATAAGATATATGAAGAACTATCAACAAAAAGCTAATATTTTCAATATCTTTTTGCACTTACTTTCATTTACTGCTGGTACAATTTTTTTTTGGGGGGGTGGGTCTTGTGATATAAGAGCTAGTAACAAGAAAACTATTTCTTTATTGGTAAGAATAGAATAGGAGAAACCTTTAATTTACAGGTGGGGCTAATGCAAATTTTCTGAAGCAGATGGAGCTTTCATTACCTTAATTACTTGCTTATTTTTTTAAAGATGTATGTATGTATGTATGTATGTATGTATGTATGTATGTATGTATTGGGCAGAGGAAGAGAGAATGGGAGGAGGAGCTGAGGGAGAGAATCTTCAAGAAAACTCTCTCCTGAACATGGAGCCCAAAGCTTGATACAGGGCTGGATCCCACAACCCATGAGATCACGATCTGAGCTAAAACCGAGAGCTAAATGCTCAATCGACTAAGCTACTTCAATGCCTTGTTGAATTTAAATGTATCTGTATAGTTTCTAAGAGCAGATATAAGCATTAAATACAAATTTTTCATCAGTGGTAGAAGTGGAGTGCAATATAAGGTCCATTGTGCAGTATGAGATTTTTCTACTATCAGTTAAACAGGAAGTTTTAAGGAGCAACATGAGCAGCTCTCCTTCAAAAGCTACTACTTAGAGTTCTTGATGAAGGAAATAAGTGATAATATATCAACTTGGCCTAGATAGACTTAAATGCATTCAAAAGTTTCATATTTGAAATAAGATTTCCAAAGCTTTGGAATCTAAGAATAATAGTGAAAAAGCAAATGCAATAATCTTATTATAAGGTGTATGAAAATATAAAATGTGCACATTAATCTAAAATATAGCCCACATTACTCAATTGACTAGGAGTAATTTTGTGTGAGCACAGATTCTTAGAGTTTTTTTTATTAAAAAGTTCAAATATTTCCAATATTCAAGAAGCATGGGTAGCTAAATCAAAGTATATTGTTATAAAGATCTTTACATGATAAATATATGATTTCTTGGACAGTAAAGGGAAATGAACTGTTATAAGAAATTTAGTAACACATATGAAGAAAAACAACAGTTTATAGAAAGATCAAAATATTTTATTCTTTTCTCTGATCCCCCTCAAAAAAATGAGGCCATTAAACCTAATTGTCACCAAGAGACATAGAAGAAGCCAAAGGCTGTGATTTCAGTAAATCTGGGCATGGAATTCAAAGGACATATCTGCCATCTTTTGTCATTTGTATTGACTCCAGAATTAATCTTTCGCCTTTTCAAAAAGCTATTTAGGTGGGTGGAGAGATGGGTGAAATAGATAAAAGGGATTTAGAATACACTTATCTTGATGAACACAGAGAAATGTATAGAATTGTCGAATGATTCTATTGTACACTTGAAACTAATATAACACTGTATGATAATTATACTTCAATTTTTTAAAAAAGCTATTTATGTACATGCCATTCTCCCTAAGACTCCTTTAAACAAAGGATATTTCATTCATCCTTTTACAATCCTTACAGAATTTAGCACTGTCTAGTTCTGAGTATATCTTAAACAAATGTTGCAGGAACTGGGTTGAATTTGATGTTGTCAAATACATGGTGAAATTCTGAGCTACCAGTGAATGCAAAGAGATTCCAATCATTAATTAATAAGTCTCAAGTGATCCCCAACTAAGTGGAAGAGAGTAATTCATAACTGAAACTGGAACTGAAATAAAAACTTAGTAACAATCACGGATTATTAGCATGATCAGGATGTGAAGAATAGAATTTTTTTTGGACAACTTTCCTCACAAATTGGATGCTAATGAGAATGGTTAGTGGTAAAACAAAGGATTAGAGAACACTGTAAATCTAAAACGTTTTGGAAGCAGTGCCAGCTTTGAAGAGACCATTAAAAGTTGTTTTAGAGAAAGAGAATAAATTGACCCAATACTTAGGGAGGGTCTACTCCCTATTCTACTTAGGGAGAATATTGTATTCTTCTATTAAAGTATATTATTCATTTGTACTAAGTGGAATAGTAAATGCAATAAAATATCACAGGAAGACAGTATATAATCTCTAAGGATGTACAGATGAAAAAAGAATTTTCAAACTTTTAAACTAGATTCCATTGAGGATTCCATCTTTTTTCTCCCACTTACATTACTAAATAGATCTTTAAAAGATTATCTGGAAAACACCATAATAAACTTTATAGTTAAAACAGCTTCTTATTATTTATAATCCCCATTCATTTACCTAAACTCCAGATTTATCTGCTCACTTAGAATACCGTACTATATCTATATTGCCCCAAGTTGAGGAACTCAGATTTATTTACATTTTGTGCCATTTGTGCCACTCTATTAAAAGCAAAATAAATGGATTTAAATGTGATCTGTGCCCACAATGCAACAAGTTCATATTTTTAACAAACATATTTGCACTTAAATTTCAAGTGAGTGTTTTTTTTCAAAAGTTCTCGACTTAAAAAAAAAAAGTTCTCGACTTAGAAACTAGATTTACCTCAGTGAACCCAGTTTGCCATATGATTTATGAAACATATCTCTGCCCTTAGAATAAGTTTAAAATTCCAACAACAAAACCCATATTATTATTTTAAATCTCTCCCTTTCCCTCTCTTAAACCATAAAATATGTCTCAGTGAGGTTGTTCTCTTTGGTCTCAAGACATGACTTTGGATACTTGTGTCAGTGTCTCGAGTCAAATTCATTCTCTAATGAAAACATTCTCCACCATGAGAGACATTCCTTCAAAATTTATCTGAGACAACACTGAGATACCACTGTTAGAATGGCTAAAATCTGGAGCTCTGGCAATAACAAATGCTGGTGAGGATGTAGAGCAACAGAACTCTCATTCACTGTTGGTGGGAATACAAAAAAAATACAGCTACTTTGGAAGACAGTCGAGTAGTTTCTTTTTTTTTTTTTAAGATTTTATTTATTTATTCATGAGAGACACAGAGAGAGGGGCAGAGACATAGGCAGAGGGAGAAGGAGGCTCTATGCAGGGAGCTGGGTGTGGGACTCCATCCCGCGACTCTGGGATCATGCCACCTAGTTGGGTAGTCTTACAAAATTAAAAATACTCTTGCACTCCTTCATATTTACTCAACGGAGTTGAAACTTTATGTCCACACAAAAACCTGCCCATGGATATTTCTAGAAGCTTTATTCATAGTTGATCAAACGTGGAAGCATTCGGGAAGTGAAAGAATAGATAAACTGTGGTACACGCAGACAATGGAATATGATTCAGTGGTAAAAAGAAATGAGTTAACCAACCATGAAGGCGTAGAGAACATACAAATGCATATTGCTAAATGAAATAAGCCAATCTCAAAGGCTACACATTGTGATTCCAACTATATGACATTCTGGAAAAGGCAAGAACTACTAACATAATGAATATATCAGTGGTTGCCAGAGTTTTGGGGTAGGGAAAAGATGAAGAGGGAGAGCACAGAGCTTTTTTAGGGCAGAGAAAATACTCTATGATGCCATGAAGATGAATACATGTGACTGTACACCGATTTATGACACCACAAATTGACTGTATTGTAATCTTTGGAATTGGGGTGAGGATAATGTGTTTGTTTAGGTTCACGACTTCTGCAAATGTGCCGCTCTGGTGGGGACTGTTGATACTAAGGGAAGCTGCATGTGTATGAGAATTGGGGTAGAGAGAAAATGTTCAATTTTGCTATGAATTTTAAACTGTACTAAAAATAGTCTTCATTAAAACATTGTCACAAAGGCCAGATAGAGTATCATTTACAAAGGGTCAAGCACAGTGCCTTATACAGAGCAACCCCTGAAAAAAACTGTTACTCCTCAGTGGTCATCAGTTCTCTTGCTTCTTTCTCCTGCAGGCTATTTTCAGTTTCTCTTTTCCATTTTCCCTGCCTTTCAATCATTATGAGACCACAAAAACTGGTTGAAGCTTTGAGCTTTGGGTGCTCAGTTTCCTATCATTACTATAACAAATTACCACACACTTTGTGTCTTAACACAAAGTTATTTTGTGCTCAAAATCAAGGTGTAGTCCTATAATCACGGTGTAGGTAGGGCTATATTCCTTCTAGAGATTTTAGGAGCCAATCTGGTTTTATGTCTTTTCCAATTTCTAGAGATCCCCTGCATTTCTTTTTCTCCATCCTCAACTCACAGCAGGTCAGCCTGTTTCCAGCATCATATCTCCTTTTACACACTAGGATTTTGTGGTCTCTCTCTTATGAGGACTCTTGTGGCTCCACTGAGCCCACCTGGATAAGCCGAGAGGATCTCCCCATGTCAAGATCTTTAACTTAGTCATGTATTCAAAGTCCCTTTTGACATGGAAACTAAAACATACTCATTGGTTCAGGGAATCAGAGGAACTTTCCTAAGGGAGCCATTATTCTGCTACCACAGGATCAGACTGCCTGAGTTACAATCATGGTTCTGTTGTTCATTTGCTAATGGTTTTGTTTTGCTTGTTTGTTTTCTTTTGTTTTTAAGGCAAATTACTTAACCTTCCAAAACCCAAGATCTTCTCATCTGTGAAGTGAGGTTCATAAGAGTACCTCACCACAATTGTTGTGAAGATTAGATGAGTTTGTACTATATATCCAGATGATCATAATGCCTGTCACAGAGTAAGTACTCAGTAAAGCTTTGCTATTATTATTTGAATTAACTCTATCTGGGGATCCCTGGGTGGCTCAGTTGTTTAACACCTGCCTTCGGCCCAGGGTGTGATCCTAGAGTCCCGGGATCTAGTCCCACACCAGGCTCACTGCATGGAGCCTGCTTCTCCCTCTGCCAGTGTCTCTGCCTCTCTCTCTCTCTCTCTCTCTCTCTCTCTCTCTCTCTCTCGATCTCTGTGTGTCTTTCATGAATAAATAAATAAAATCTTAAAAAAATGAATTAATTCCATCTGATAGAAACAAGTCATGTTAACCAAACTTGCAAACATAAATGCAGACATAGCCTACATATTAACGTATAATTAAAAGTGTATGTAATCTTGGGATTAACAATGCTGTTATTTAGATAAATGAAAAAAGAAGCTATGTTACAATCAGAAGTTAGTTTGATGAACCTGAATTGAAAAAAATGCACAGATAAATCAAGGCATGTTCATGGGCAGGAGTTCTTTTCAATTAAATCCTTGCTATTCAAAGTGTGCTAGTATCACCTGGCAGGTTTTTTTTTTAATATGCACAACTTCAAGCCTCACTCGAGATCTTCAGATAGGAATCAGAATTCCCCTATGATCAGATTTGTATGCACATTACAATTTGTGAAGTACTATTTTTGACAGTGCCTAAAAGACGTGGATACTTTGCCCAGGTGTATAAATTTGCTTCCGATAGTGTTCTTCTTGTCTTTACTTTTATAACAAGGACCACCACAATTACCACTATCCATCAATACGTTCTGTCTTTATATATGTCAATACCTTCTAAAAGGAATCCTTACAGAAACTTTCTCTTTGAAATGACTCGGCATTAATATGTGCTGATTACTATACGTGACTTAAAGTTTGAC
Organism: Nyctereutes procyonoides; assembly: GCF_905146905.1. Classification (NCBI taxonomy): domain Eukaryota; kingdom Metazoa; phylum Chordata; class Mammalia; order Carnivora; family Canidae; genus Nyctereutes; species Nyctereutes procyonoides. The sequence continues at coordinate 5,132,380 of NW_026575035.1, read as the reverse complement.
TCTTGGTGCACAGTTTTTAGCATTTCGGCTCTAATCTGGTGAAGAAAGAAGGCTTGCCTCCCTAAGGTCTAGAAATAACAATTTCAAAGACAAGCCTTAAGAAATCAAGTATCCACTCCATTTCTCAATAGCTCCACTGAATTCTATTATTAGGCTAATATTTCAAAGCATAGATCTGCAAGAAAGCTCAGATAATGACAATTAATTAATTAATCAAAGATAGCTGGATGTTAAATTGTTAAATTTTCAATGGGAAGTAAAGAAAAAGAAACAATACAGACATATTTTCTCAGCCTGGACAATAACCACTGAAGTATGCTTTTTGAAATTAGAGCAAATAATCAAAGTATAAGTTAAATTACTTTAATGAAACACATCCACCAATACCAAAAGATAAGTAAATTGCAATTTTATGCTTGTCTTCAAAGTGGATAGAGTCACAGATTAAAATTCTTAGAAATACAAAGACATTGACAATGATTCAGTGAATTACATTTGAACATTATGTCAATACATACTTTTTGAATTCCTAATATATGTAAAGCTCTGTACTATTCACACTTCTGTCAAGTGCTGATTTCCCTAAAAGAGCCTTTGACAAAGAAACCTATTGATAAAACAAAGGTAAGTTTAGTCTTACATTGTAAGTGAGAGGACTACCCTGACAGTGTCTTCCTAACCTCTTGGAAGAGGGAAATCAAAGTTAGGATATTTACGTGGTTTTAGAGTCTGGTTTTATAAGGATTTTTCAGTGTGGGGATGGAAGGAGAAGGGATAAGTGGAATTGAGAAAGAATTAGCATATAATAGTTTGTATTACTGGACATAGCAAGGGGAGGGTCTTGAGGTGAGGTTTTACAAAGAGTCTTGAAGACTAAATAGTCATATGCTATCTATTGAAAAGTCTAATAGTTTGATGTCCATTTATGTGATTTTTTTTCCAGGAAGTTTCCAAATGAACAATAAAGTTACATGCAACTTATCTTCCTGGGCAAGAATTTCCTGGAATAGTAAACTTATGTTGATGAAGACACTGGAATACTAAAGTGACATTGGTGAAGACAGCCTAATGGTTGAGTCCAGTTATGTTAATAAGCTGTGTGCTGTAGATGGTTTTAGCTTTCATTTTAGTGACTCAAAGATGAACAGGATATAGTCACTATTCTAAAAGAGCACATATTAGATTATGACAGTTTTTATTAAATACTATAATAGCATTTTTTTCTGATTATAAAATGTAAGGTTATTGAGAAAAAAATAGAGAAAAAATAAGCAAAATAAAAATCACCAAATTCTATCAATATGACAGAGCATTCCTAACATTTTAACATATCTGTGTGTTGTGTTCATATGTGTTTATTTATATGTATAATATATATGATAAAATACACATATTTTTAAATAAAAATTTAGTCCATATTATCAAGAAATTTATAGATTTTTCACTTAATTTAAAAAGACCATGAGCATTTTCTAATATTATTAAATGTTATTTGAAAACTTGATTTTTAAAATACCTGTGTGTATATTAATTAACTAATTAGTTCAAACATATTTTAATGAAATTTATTTCTTTTTCCACATGGGATATTTTTGGTTGTTCTTTTTTTTTTTTTAACTCTTATTACTACTAGAGGTAGTATCCTTAATGAATGAAGTTTCTGAATGAAAGTATGGCTGAAGATTGATTTTCAAAGTGATTATCATCTTTGTGTGGAAGTATTATATGTGTTTTTAATTATTTCCTTATCAAAGTTTCTGGGTGTTGAAAATGACTATTTTTAATAATTTTCAAACTGGTAATGATATGCTAAAACATAAAGGCTAAGGAGACATATTTGTTAATGCCTCATTCTAAAGTACCTTTGCTTAGAAGCAATGAAACTAGTTAATTGATAGAATTATTTCCAGACATTTGGAACCAGTATTTAGTAGCATCTGTCAATAATGGCAGAGAAGAATAAAAACAAACTTCCATTCATTTGTCGAGCTTAAATCAAAATTGCTGAATTAATCATGACATTTCTTTAAAGCTTTATCTTTGCCTTTTAAAAAATGTCTACATGTTTATACTACAATACATCGATATTGTCTCTACTTATACTAAATAATTTTCTCCCAAAGTTTTGGGTAGAATTGTGTAGGAAGTTTCAAGACCTTTTACTATTCCTACTATTGCAGCCACAGTTTCAATGGTATGCATATTCCACTTTGTGCAACAAAATGACCATAATATAATTCATGAAGTATTAAAACAATTGTTCACAAAATTGCCATGGATTCTAAAGAAAGACAAGTGAGTGAGAAATAGAACTGACACTAAGTATTATATCATAGTATTGCATTCTGAACAAGTAATCTGGGAAAGAGGAAAAAAGGAAAATAAATATATTTCAATTAATTGAATACAGTTAAATTTAAAGGCAGTAGCAAAAATACATTAATATTGACAAGTCCAATGGAACTGCATTAAAAGGAATCAGGCAAAAGACCACCTGAAAGGACAAGAAAGAGCGTCATGTCAGGAAAAAGAAATCATAGTGAAAATGGACATTTGTGTTATCACTATCACCCCATATCAGCAAAATGCTAAAATCAAAGAAAAACAGTGTTGTGTAGGGAGAAATCTCCCAATATTTAAGCACTAATTTATAAGAGAGATGTTTTTGTTACTTTAGGAAGTTTAACTTCCAAGACTGGAAAATATCTCAAGAGGCAAGTGAGGAATCCTCCCAAGGGGAATTTTCAGGAACCAAATATGGTGAAAGTGAGAACAGTAACAATGTTCTTTTCCCAAAGAATCATGGGTAAGAAGATCTCAAGAGCAAAGAACAACCAGAAAATTGTCTGATAATAATAGCAACACAAGACCTTAGGTAGCCTTACGATCCTACTGAAATTAGAGAAATGACATCAGAAAGAAACAGGAGTATGGAATTGCCAACATCATGGATTTTATTTTTCTCAAGACTGGGGCTGCTATCATTGAAGTCAGATTCCACATTTAATTTAAAATTCTAGCCACGTAGAAATATAAGAGTATGGGAAGACCTTATGGCTTATTGGCTACTGGTGGTGAGTTTATAGACTGGAAGGATAGCAGTCTTATCCACCCCATCCCCACTACTGGCCACTGTACCCTGGTAACCACCATTTTACTATCCATTTTCACAACTTCAATTTTTTTAGACTCCACAAATAAGTGATATCATACAGTATTTTTATTTCTCGATCTGGTTTATCTTAGCATAACATGCTTGAGATTCATTCATGTTGTGGCAAATGGCCAGATAGTTTTCTTTCTCATTGCTGAATAATATTTCATTGCATATATATTCCACATCTTATTTATTTATTTATCCATTGATGGACATTTGATTGTTTTCATATCTTGTCTATTGTGAATAATGGTGCAACAATCATGAGAACACATTAAAAAGAAAGAGTATAGGAAGAAATGGATAGATTCTCAAACACATTAGAAATGGAATGGACACCAAGGGGTGTTAAAATCTACAGAGAGAGAGAGAGACTCAATTTATGTGGTTTTCTGGTGTCTGTTTTTAAATAAGCAATTTAGGATTCAGGCTATAGGAAAGAAATCAGTCTGCATAATGGTGGACTTCTTACAAAAAAACCCAGTGACTATCACTGATTTTAAAGAGATAAATCTCTTCCATATGTGCTTTAGATCTAATAATAAGCACTTGAAAACTGGCATGAATTAACCGAAACCCGGAACTGCCTTTCTCTCCCTCACCTATCGCTCCCACTCTCTTTCCTTTTTTTCAGACTAAAACTTTGATTGGACATGAGAAACTATTATCTCTTCTGTCTGTGGGCTTAAATTAGAAAGCCAAGAACAGACAATATATTGAATCCTAGGAACTGGTTTATCTTATCTAAGATAACTCAATAATCATTAAACTGTAGGTCTGTAGACTAAGAAGGGAGTTGGACATCAGTTAAAAAAAAAAGAGAAAGAGAAAAGAAACAGGTTAAGAAAATGTACTCATATCAATTCAAAAATTGCCAATAATGAATGTTAGTATAATTCTTTTTGGCCACACATTAAAGTAAGTAGTTTCTCTCAGATGCCATATGTGTATGTATGTATGTGTGTATATATATGATATATGATATATATATATCATATATATGTATGATTTTATTTATTTATTATTGAGAGACATAGAGAGAGAGGCAAAGACATAGACAGAGGGCTATGTGGGGCTTTCCGTGGGCACCCTGATGTGGAACTCGATTCCAGAACCCCAGATTCATGACTCGAGCTAAAGACAAACACTTAATCACTGAGCCCCTCAGGAGCCCCTCAGTTGTCTTATATATTAGTCAGAGTAAGATAACAGATATTTCAAAATAGTTTGAAGAAAGAAATATAAAAGTCAATGTAAATAATTAAACGTAGCCTACTTATGATGTGAGACTGATAATAATAGGGCCTACCAAACAATAGAGAAACTAATAAATATAAATATTCCAGGATACAACAAATACAAAAAGAAGTGTGAGGAGTTATAATCAGGTGAAAGAGAAGCATATAATGAAAGAGAACAGAGCCAAGAGTACAGAGTAATTTATTGCTGCTTCAGCATACATAAATGTGACAAAACTTCAAGTGAATAGAAAAATAAAGATGTTAAAAGAGAGGGCTGTGGTAATTAGTATAATATGAATTATGATCAATGATCAGAATTATGATTTGTAGTGTAAAAGGAGGTGGAAATAGAGGGAATGATTTAGAATATTCTGTGAAAGGAAGAAAATAAAACAAAACAACTAAGAATTAAGTGACGAAGGCTAAACAAAGCACAAAGAGGATTTATTATAATGGGAAATGACTGCAATTGATTTAAGGAAGGAGAAAGTGAAGGAGTAATGTAAGATCACAGAGTTGTATATGAGCATCTACTGTACGCACCTTGACATTTTTTTAAGTTGGTTTAAAAACAAACAAAACTAAACAATACTCCTTTGGAAATATAGGCACTGAACAGAATTGGAAAAACAAATATTTAGAAAAATAGATTATATTCTTTCCTACTACTATTAAAAAAAAGTTTGCAGTACAAATCACAGAATTCCTTGCTGGATTGCTTTATCATAATTCTTTCAGAGATGAATTCGTACACTGTGACTGAGCATATGTTTGAAAAAGAATTGTGATTTAGACTTTTGGAGGAGTAAACCAGTTGAGTTTTATTTTCTGGGTGGTCAGCAAAATTGTTTTAATGTAACTGACTTCTAATAATAGTTCAAGGCAGAGTGAAGTGCCTGTTATCTTAAGAAACTATTCTTCACATTTGGATGCTAATCCAAATCTTTATTTTTAAAACTCAGTAAAAAGAGTTCTCTAAAATGTCTTCAATATTAATCAAGCTATTACTTTTGGATTCCCCCCAAACCAAAATTTCTCTTTGACACTTCTGTAAAAATTATATTTCTAATTATTGATTTAAATGATGTGCTTCAAATCATAGTAAATACTATAAAGTAGTAATTGTTCCCAATAATAAATCAAGCTACAGAGGGGTCAGAAATACATATTTATCTGTAATGACTTATCAATGATCACTGTTATTAGGCAGGTGTAAGGATAGGCTACAGAAAGGACCAAAAAAATAAAAAAAAATTAAATGTGTTGTTGAAGATCATCTTCATAATTTTTATTGTACCCCAAGGAGAATGGAAATATATATTAAATTTGAAACTTTTGTATATTTATTAACACAAGCTAATCTTAAGAATGTAGGAAATAGTTTTGCAAAAAATATAAAAATGTACTTTTTTCTTTTTGTGAAAATATATACACGCATATATATTTAATTCAAAGCATGTATTTTAAGAATAAAATAGATTGACTACAAGAGTTAGAAAGTTATTAAGTATTTCTGTCCAGAAGGAGAGAAAATCAGTTCACTTAGAGTTAATTAGGGCACCTGGGTCACTCAGTCAATCAAGTGTCTGACTCTTGATTTCAGCTCAGGTCATGATCTCAAGGTTGTGAGATCAAGCCCTGTGATGGCTCCACACTCAACGGTGTGGAGCCATACCTTAGATTCTCTCTCCCTCTGTCTCTCCACCACTCTTCCGACCCCCACTCTCCACCCCTGAACTCACTCACTCTCTCTCTCTCTCAAAAAAAAAAATTAACTCTAACCCAAAAATCTGTAGCTTTGAAATTTTAAAGTGGGATATAATTCTTTGACTCTATTCAATTTGAATGGTAAATATTACAATATGTTAGTATCAATGTTAATATTTATGTTTATTTTAAAAAATAATTATCTTGTGGCAGACCAGAAAAACACTTGACAGTGCCCATAAAGGGAAAACTCCTCTGATAGCTTATATCATGTTTGTCTTCAGACCTCTTGGCAAGTCTAAAGTCTTCAAGAGAAGGTTAAATGTATTCATTCAATGTCAGAACACTATGGCAAACATCAGAGTAATTAGAAAGAAAAGTCACTTACACAGGACACAAAAGAAATTCAAAGTGACCTAAATTATTATACGAATAGGCAAAATAAATGTTTGGGAATAACTGGAAAAATAACAAGCAAAACTGGAAGAATCTAAGAGATAATTGCATTGAAGTTCTAACAATAATTGAGCATTATTCACAAAGCTTGTGTCACTATTGGTGAGACTAACTGAAGCAATACTTAGGAGTTTGACTTTCCATTGTAAGTTTGCCTTTAGATATATATTTTCTTCTAATTTGAGCTCTCTGTCACATATCAGCCACAGGAATGAAAACATCAGGGCAAAAAATTTAGATTATCCTCTGTTTTCATGTAAAATAAAATTTCTGGCTGCATTCAGAGTCACCAATTTCCCTGGTGGTTGAGCTTTCTCTTCATTGATGTATCACTGATCAAATGTGGAGGAATTTTTCCTCTCCCTTTTAGTAAAAGTGTGAATTTATAATTTCATATGAGTTTAGTTTAAAAAAAATATTTTCTGGTCCTTATATCCCCACTTTTGTTCCTATCCAAAGAAATCTTCCAGTCTTCACATCTTCTCACTCTCTTACTACACCATGTGTCTTTGAAAAATCATTTTTCTTTTAAATTGAATTGAGTTTTGTAAATATTGACAACCACCTCTTATCTGAAACAGTTCCATATTCTCAATGTGCACCTTTTTCTTTTTTTTTAAATTTTTTTAATTTTTTTTTTTTATTTATGATAGTCACAGAGAGAGAGAGAGAGAGAGAGAGAGAGAGAGGCAGAGACATAGGCAGAGGGAGAAGCAGGCTCCATACACTGGGAGCCCGACGTGGGATTCGATCCCGGGTCTCCAGGATCGCGCTCTGGGCCAAAGGCAGGCGCCAAACCGCTGTGCCACCCAGGGTTCCCAATGTGCACAGCGGTTTTCAAGGGCATATCTTATTTATTTATTTATTTTAGGACATTTACATAACATTATGGTATCAAAAGCAGTAAGATAAGTTTGTCACATTTTACATTAATGAGATAAAGTGAGTTTGAAGACAGAATTCAGCTTCTCAGTGTGATCTTTAGTATATTTATCCTGTTATATCAGTTGCCCTATATCAATTAGAGAGAAGAACATTAAATAATTAAGTACAGATATAAGATGAGTGATTGTTGATCATGAAGCCTTTGTGAAATACATAGCATAAATTCATGAACAAAATGTTAGTAAAAAGTATATTTGTACACTTTTTTAATAGAACATGAGCAATTTTTTAGATAAGTGGGCAGTTAGATAAGTTTCCAATCCAAAAATTAGATGTATGTGAATATTTATATTTAAGGTTTCCTAGTTATTATTTCCTAATAAAAATATCAAGTTTATAATATGACAAATATTTAGAAACCACTACTCTCAATTTTAATTTGATTTTTTTAATCATATGCTATATGGCATCCATGTTAAACTTACGAAAAATTTCAGTGTTGTTAATGTTTTGTGCTACCAAAATTGGTCCTATAGGAGAATAAACAATATTATTTTATGCTATGTAATTTAAGAGGTACCAAATCCTGCACTTGACTTAAATTGACATCCAATCATGGCATCTCTCCTTCTATTTTGAAATTTCCACCATGAAATTTATCATGAGTGAACTAGTCACTTTTCTCAGAGAATACCTCGTGAAAACAGATGCTTCTAGGGAATGGTCCTCTAGTTGTTTCTGATTCACATTTCAGCTTAACATTAACACCAATAAGCAAAGCATCATCCTAAGCCAGAATTCATAAATGGACAGCCAAATAAGGGGTAAAACCACCCTGCCTTTAAGGAAGATTTAGGACCAGGCATAATATTTTAAAATCACACCACTTCTCATTCACTTTGACATGCTTCCTTTCCTCCCTGTTATGCACCAGTTGCTCTCTCAATTCCAGACCTTTGGATGTTCCATTTGTTCTGTCTGAGTTATTAACTCCATTTCCTTGCTTAATTCCTAAGTCTTAAGTAACATTTCAGTTCAAAAATATCTCTTCTACTTGAGATTTGTAGTACAAGCTCTTGCTTCCCCATCAACTGATTGAACACGTGATATGCTAATAATGCGGGCAGTTGGCAAATCAGGTATGACTATTAGTAAGAATGTGAATTTGTATAGTCTTTATGCAGAACAACTCAGCAATATCTGTCAAAATGTCCAAATATATTCACATAGATTTATATGTAAGGTTTACTAAATAGTGCATCAAATCACAAATGTGAAAGTCACTAGAATGTTCCTTAATGCAGGAATTGTGGAAAAAATGTTGGTATAACAATTCCTTAAGGCAGGAACTGTTGCAGAAATTTTGGTGTATCAGTGCTTTGAAACATTATGAAAGCTTCATTGTATTGGCATGGAAATGTCTCCAAAATGTAGTGTTAACTAAAAAAGCCAGAAGTAGAACAATATCTGTAGTCATTTGCATATATCAATTGTATATTATCTACACCCTAGTAGATATATTGTACATGAATGTACACTGTCAAACTGTGAAACTGGTAATATTTGCTGACTGGCTTAATGCAGAGTCAGGGGGACGGTGTTTGAATGCAGACGCCTTTACTTCTATATAAGCCTGCATTGTTTGGATTTTTCCTAATGATCGTATATTATTTTCACAATTAAAGTTAAAAATCGAACCTGTTTGGAAACTAAGCTTCAGCCAATGCTACAAACATGACAGTTTAAAGTAGTGGTGATGAATTTAAAGAGGGCACGGGAGTTCCTGAGTGTCTTCAACTAGTCAAAACACTGCTTCTCAAATTTCAGCAAAAAAGCTTTATAACTTGAAAAAAGAAAACTGATACACTTTTTCCAGACAATTCTCACAAAGCGAATGGTTGCTCTGATTATCTAGGCAATAAGCTTATTTTTCCACTTCCTCAGGCAGTGGGCAGTAGGATATGTTGAAATTTAAATGTCTTTAAGATAGTCATAAAGGTTCTGCATCTTATATTCCATCCTTAACAGCAATTCTTTCTGCCTAAGTAATGAGTTATCTCTAGGTGATAGAATCATATGTCCTTTGGAATATCATTTCTGGTGTTATCACATCTCTTAAGAAGCTTTCATTCTATAAAGTCAAAATAGACAAAATGCAATCATTCTATTAATTAGCCAATGTTACCAAATGGAAACTGTAATATAGGAACCAAGGAAGAGTCACAATTCCAGGAATCTTTTTGAATAAAGCAGATGGCTTCTTTCATTAGGGAAGGAGGCGTGTAAGAGTTAATCTTGTTTCTATAATGGAAGTTAAGTAACCCACATGGTATGTCTGGTTTTTTTTTTTTTTTTTTTTTTGACTTACAGCAGTTACCACAAATGTGTCAACATATTAAAGAAATTTTTGTAATGATTGCATTTTGATTTTCAAAGTTATTTGATGCAATCCTTTGTAAATTTAAGACATTTGGCCTTGTAACTCTTTTTTTAAGTATAGTATTTATAGTATTTTGTAGTAAACATAAAGCCGACTTTTACGATATTTTCTCTCCACTAAAAATGCCTAAGTCAAAATAATTTGTATATTCACAAGTAAACAAATATATATCAAGTGAAATCTATTGGGTAATCTTCTAGGTGATAAAAGGAATACCAAGGGACAACCAGAAGATGTCCTGAAAATTCAGACATTAGAATCATGGAGGGTTTTTCCCACTAACTCCATTTATTATATCCTTCTGGTTAATTTTACTTCTTTTTTTTAATGTTTTTTTTTTTAATTTTACTTCTTTATGAACTTTTAACTATTGGTAAAAAACAGGGTTGGATAAACATTTCTGTTTCTAGAGTAACTATTACTAAGACTGGACTGAAGGTGAAATGTGCTAGAACATTAATCTGATAACCAGGTGAACAAAGAAAAATAGTATGCTTTATCTAGCATGTCACATTTTAATAATGTCTAACAAGGTGCTTATTACATTTCAAATACTTTTACAACAGTTTATAAAGATTAATTCTTTTAAAATAAAGAATAACTATACATGGGAATTATTATCATCTCTTTCTCAAATGAGAAAATTGAAACACAGAGAAGTCAAATAATTTGCTCCAAGTCACACAGCTAGCAAAAGGGTTTCAACTCCTAGACAGTCTAAAGTGAGTCTAGCATCTTACTTTCTACCATACACTGCAAATGTGATGCCTTTAAAATGAGATTAAAATAGTTTGTGTGTTTTTCTTTTCCTAATGGAAAAACCAATCAACCTTAACACTTAAGTTGTAAAACCTTAAAACCAGCACTTGGATGCATTTGAATTAATATCATACAGTTATTCATATAGTATATGTACATGGCAGTGTGGTACCTAATTAATAAAGAGATGATGTTTGACTTTGTAAGCTGAAAATTGGAAAACAGTTCACATTTGTAACATTGATTTCTCAGTGGGACTAACTCAGAACAACAGAAACTTGGAAACTTCCATGTTTCTTGTAGAAACTCATTTTCACTGATACTTTAACTCAGCTGATCTGAGTGAAAAAAGCTTGGATATACAAGGGGCCACTGAAAAACCAAGGATTCTTCAGCTTTCACTCAATGCAAAATAGCTCCATCCAGGAGCCAGACAAAGCCTGGTGTGACATTCAGATCTGCTACCAAGATCACAAAAGCTACATCTTAGAAAAGTAGACCCAAGGGTCTGAGTTGTTTGACTCTGAACCTCTCTTCCAGGGCTGCATAATGGAAAGGTCTGCCCCTTCCTTTGTTTCAACCTCCACTATTTACCTCTGGGTCTCCATTTGTCAACATCAAAGTTAAATCCTATCCCATTTAGGATTTTTAAAAACAAGACTGATATAATATTGGCAAAATTTGTTATATTTGATTCAGTACATTATATTATCATATTGGATTCAATGTGGATGTTTTTCTATCATAATCTGCCAATTAGTAGTATTATCTATATACACACACCATCGTTAAACTAGTGGGCAGGACCACCGTTATACTGCATGGTGCTGGCAAAAGATCAAATAGGTCAATGCATTGTGTTCCTCTAAATCTCCTAAATATCGTATATCTTAGGAAAATGAGATTGAGGTATTCTGAAAATGTGTACGAATCATGGCATTTTTGTCAAACTTAAGTCTTTTCTAAACATGTGATGCTTGAGAAGATTATTTATGGAGGCAGTTCATGTTAGTAGTTGAGGACATCACTGTATAAATTCAGTAAATCTTACTCAAGGGCACATTGTCAAATGAGCATTGTGATTAGTGAGAGAGGTCTAAGGGAGAAGCTATCTGACTTAAAATGAAGATGTGAAATTTACCCTTCCTAAGGTATGGCACAAAGCCATCAGACCAAAACAAGTATTAGAGTATTCAAGAACCATATTCAAATGGTCTCCTTTTTAGATTTCTTTAAATAAAAATTTCATGACAGTAGAAAGAGCTCGGGTGAATTCAAAGATGAGGACTATTATTTGCCCTCTTCTTATAGTGTCTCACCAAGGTATTTAGAAAGCCTGGTGAGTGTGTTATCCAAACACTTTGTAGTCCCAGCTCAGCGGGCATCCACCCCCTCTGCGCCAGGTTGCCCTGCCTCTCCTGTGGCTCTACTGTTTTTCGACTGTCATTTTTATTGAAAAATAAAAGCTAAATTGGAGTTTCTGAATACCTTCCATTTAACTCTTTTAATAAAATGGGAAAGATAAAAGCAACCTAGTCACAAGAGAAGTGTTTTTGAAAGCTATGCCTTGGATATCAGAGATGCAGAAATAAAAGGCTGCTTCAAAAATAGAGCCCACTGGCCTAGCTCTGGCCCTCTGCAGCTCTTCTCCTGTACTAGACCTGCTTTTAGCTTTAATTTTTTATTCAAGAAGTTAAATGGGAGACATGAAATAGTTTGGATCAAATATCACAACAAATGAAAAATGGGCAGCAGATGATTCTTTTAAATGCATTATTCTTGTGTACCTGGGTTCGATGACTTCGTCGGGCAATTTTGTTCATGTCTGTTGGAAAAGAGAACATTTATTTATATTGTATTTTTTTCACATAGAGAACTTTTCTTTCCCATGGAAAGATTAGTATTTCCCAAAGTCTCTCCACTTAATATACTCATGAATATCATAGGAGTTTGAAATATCCTGCAGTAAAACAACATGAAAATTGCTTAATTTTACATTTGTTTAACTTATTTGCCCATGGAATTCTTTAAAACTTTACATTTTTTTAATGTGCCGAGGTGCTAATCTGGAGATACTGTGATCCTGGTCCTCAGTCATACAACTAAAGTAGTTTTAAAATCTTTTCAGGAGAGGCACCCACTTAGCTGTGTAACTATAGCTCTGCTCAGTGCATTTATGTTGATCATTGAATTAATATCAACCATAGATCAATAACCCTTTGGATAATAGTAGTACCTAAATACAAACTGGCTGAGAGAGATGAGTATTCAAGCAGCATAATTCAAGGATGACTAAATTTGGTGTTAAATATATTGTTACACTAACAGCTATAACTAAAAAGGACACGGAACATGATGTAGTAGGATTTGCCAAAGGAAAAGGATTGATTGACTTCTAATTTTGAAGAAAATTTTGATTTTACTGTTAAATAAATAGTGTAGATCTATGCTGTTCAGTAGCCTCAATGCTCTGTTCCATTGTTCCTGTAGTGTTCAGCTAATAATTGAATGATGATGATTCAAAAATAGCCCTGGTTGTTTTTTGCCACCTTAATAAAATAATGACATAATTTGTGATTGTAATATCTTCTCCGACTCTTTTACATCTTTAAATAGACATACATCTGTATTTATACATATAGATTAAATATATATATTTTAAAGAACACTTTATTTCAGACGTTTGATACTATTCTAATCAATCAACGGGAAATGAGGAAATGGAAGCTAAAATAATGTCAAATGTACTTCCCAGGATAAGTCAGTAGAGATGAAGATTGATTTGTGAAGAGGACTCCTCTTCCCCTCCGCCCACTGTGGAGGGGGATGCTAAAAGCATTCTAGTGGCCTTCAGTCAGAGCTGTCTCATTATTGCGGCCATAGGATCATTTTAAATTAGCTTTTCATATTTAATTAAATAACACCTAGTCTACAAAGTACCTCTTATTGTCCACGCGAACATTTTGTATGACTACCTTCAAAATAAGTTTCATACAATAGGCGAAGAATAAACAGAAAGCAATTACTTTTGCTTTATGAAGAAAAAGAAAAAGGAAGGAACATGGATAAATTTGGCAGCCTGTCTTTTGATCCAATGAAACAATCTCTTTTTCAAAAAGTGTTATTATACTTAATAATTACATCATTTTCCCTAGGCTCCAGTGAAAAGCAAAGAATGCTTCAGCAATGCCAAAATGCAAGTAGCATTACTATTGTCTTATGCTCTTCAATAGAGTGTAATTGATCTGACCGAAATTGTGATCCTTACCAAATCATTTTGCCCATTGAAGGGTTCACTCACTCTCTTGCTTTAATTTTCTTTGGCATGTACACTGGTCAGAGACAAAAGGATAATTTTGAAGGCACTCAGTACCATATTGTTTTTCAAGTATTCATAGAAAAGTTTCCTTTGTGCTCGCTTCGTCAGCACATATACTAAAATTGGAAAAGTTTCCTTTGTGCGATAACATTGCTTTTGAAAATATAAAGGAGACAAGTATATGATCACGAAAATTCTAATCTAGAGTGGCTTAATTTGATATGTTTCAAACTAGGGCAGTAATGTTTTTATTTATTTATTTTTAATTTTTTTTTAAAGAGGACATTTCAGCCCAGATGTCCTGCCACATATTATTTTCAAAACTTGGTAAAATGAATTTCGTTCATTACATATTACGGAGGTTTAAGATGGAATGTGTCATAACTTGGTAATGATGATGTATTTCTAGAATCACTGACATCTTTTTTTATTACCCTTAAACTAAACGACTCTAAAGACAATTATTGTTTTTCTGCCTATACTAAATACATACTACATGTCCAAAATGGCTTTATTAATTGAATAGGCAAGTACATATTTAGTGAAACTATATGCACATTGTTGTTATTTTGAAAACATTTCCTCACTGAAAAGGCAGGAGGAAAGTGTATGTGAGCTAATTGCAGGTTGATGATGCAAATTGGTTGTTTAACTCTCATTGCTGGATATGTTTGGTGAGAATCAAACTCTTCAGCAAAGAACACACTTTAACATTATAATTAGACAGTATTTACTTTTGGCATATGTCCATGTTAAATGACACTAAGCATTTAATATGGTAACGAAAATAGCACTGTAGAAATAATCTGCCAACGTACTGGTGATACCAGGAGAAAAGCAAATGTAAAAGCTTTCTTTTCCACACTATCTGCACTTTGTATTATTTTGAGAAAATTTTAGATTCACATGTAGTTGTAAGAAATAATACAGAGAGATTTCACAAACTCTTTAATTTCCTCCATTGCTAACATCTTGCATAACTGTATTTCCACATTGAAGCCAAGGTATTGATACTAGTAGTCAGGACATGGAGCACTTCCACTACGTTAAGCTTCACTTGTACTGCTATTTTGTGTATACCCCAAATTCCCTCCCATCCCCACCACTCCTTAACCACTGGCAAATCCTAGTAATCTGTACTCCTTTTCGTAATTTTATCATTTCAATAATTTTATATGAATGAAATCAGACTTCATATTGGCTTTTTTTCACTCTTAACTCTCTGGAAATTCATCAAGGTTATTGCATGTATCAATAGGTCATTCTTTTTTACAGCTGAGCAATACTCCTTGGTATGGGTTTGCCAAATTATTTGAAATACTCGCCTCATGAAAGAAATCTGAGTTGCTTCTTTATTTTTTTTTTTTTTTGCGATGTAAATAAAACTTCTATTAACATCATTTTCACTTTTTGGTATGTAAAAATAAATTTTTATTTCTCTGGAATAAAAGCCCAAGGAGCGAAATTGCTAGTTTACATGGTACCTGAATGTTTAGTTTTCTTTTTTTATCATGCAAATCATATTTTTAATGTTGGAATCAATGTGTTAATTGCTAGTATATATAGAAATACATTTGATGCATAGGTTTATTTTGGATGATGTGACTTGGGGACTCATGTATTAATTCTTTATGGGTTTTCTCATAGATTCCTTGGGATTTTCTACATAGACAATTACATCACTTGAAAACAGGAAACTCACTTCTTTTTTTTCCACCCCATATGCCTATTGTTTTCTTTTCTTGTATTTACCAACATTCATGAATAAAAGTGTTGACAGCAGACGTCCTTTCCAATCTCAGGGATAAAACATTAAATTTTTCACCAATAGGTATAAAGTTGGCAATAGTTTTTGCTGTTGTTGCTGTTCTTTATCAAGCTGAGGAGTTTCTTCTCTCTTCCTATTCTTCTGAGGATTTTTGGTATGAATGTGTGTTGAAATCTGTTGAATTTTTTTTTCTGGTATATGAATTTGTGATTTTTCTTCTTTAGCTAGTTAATGTAGTGTATTACACTGTTTTTAAACACTGAGCCAACCTTGCATCCCTGGAATAAATCCCACTTGGCACGGTGTATAATTATTTTTTATATTACTGAATTCCATTTGGTAATATTTTATTAAGTGTTTTGATTCTATATTCATAAGAAATACTGATTTCTTCATTGGTTTTGGTATCAGGATAATACAGGCTTTAGAAGATTAATTTGAAAGTGTTCTATCTTAGGGTCTGGAAGATATTATGTAGAATTAATTTCTTCACTGTTTGGTAAAATTTTTCAGTTACCCCATCAGAGCCTGGGGTATTTCTTTTAAGGGAGATTTTTAAATTATGGATTCAATTTCCTCAACAATTGTAAGTTTTTTGAGATTTTCTATTTCTGCTTGATTCTGTTTTTTGGTAGTTTGTGTTTAAAGAGGAATTGGTCTATGTTACCTAAATTGCCAAATTTATCTATGTAGAAATGTTTCTAGTATTCCTTTGTTATCCTTTTGATGTCTGCAGGGCCTGTAGTGATATTTCCTCTTATGTTCCAGATATTAGAAATTTGTGTCTTCTCTCTTCTTTTCTTCATCAGTCTTGCTTGAGGTTTGATAATTTTACTAATCTCACCAAAGAACTAGCTATTTGTTTCATTTGTTTTTCTCTATTGTGTTACTTTTTTTCATTTAATCAATTTTTTTTAAATCTTTGTCATGTCTTTCCATTTGCTTGCTTTGGGTTTATTTTGCTCTTGTTTTCCTATGTTCTTGAGGTAGTTGTTTAAAGTATAAGCTTTTCTAATAAATGAGATTTGAATTTCCCTCCTAGTACTGCTTTAGCTGTGCCTTACAAATGTTGATATGTTGTATTTTCATTTCCATTCAGTTTAATGTACTTTTAAAAAAGTTCCCTCCTTCTTTGGCTTAATGTGCTGGCTAGTTTTTGTTTGGTATTTTCCTATTATACTCTTGCCATTGATTTCTAGTTTGTTCCCTTTGTGGCCAGAGCATACATTTTGTATGATATAAATTTAAAATTTATTGAGGTTTATGGCCAATATATGGACTATCTTGGCATATGTTCAATGGACACTATTAAAGTACGCCTGTACTGCTGTTTTGGGGGGCAGTGTTGGCAGCAACAATTAGATACTGTTGCTTGATGGTGTTGTTGAGTTTTTTTTTTAATTGTATTTATTTATTTATTTATTTATTTATTTATTTATTTATTTATTTGAGACATACACACACACACACACAGAGAGAGAGAGAGAGACAGGAAGAGGGAGAAGCAGGCTCCATGAAGGGAGCCGGATGTGGGACTCGATCCCAGGACTCCAGGATCACGCCCTGGGCTGAAGGCAGGCTGTTAACTGCTGGGCCACCCAGGCATCCTTGTTGAGTTTTTATATTGCTCATTTTATGTCTAGTTCTATCAGTTGTTGAGAGATGGGTGTTGAAGTATTTAATCATAATTGTGAATTTATCTATTTCTTTTTTTCTAATTCTGTCAGTTTTTACTTTATGTATTTTGCCTCTCTGTTTTCTGGTGCATACACATTTAGGATTACATTTCTTCATAATGGATTGGTCCCTTGTATCGTTGTATCATTATATAGTGCCCCTCCCTGTCTCTGGTAATTTTATTTAATATAGTCACTTTGGTTATCTTTTGTTTAATGTTTGTATGATTTAACTTACCATCCTTTTACTTTAACCTGTTTATATTCTTATATTTGTGTTTCTTGTAGACAGTATAAAGTTGTATCGTGTTTTTTAATCAATTCTGACATTTTGTATTTAAATTGTTGCATTTAGACCATTTGTGTTTAATTTAATGATTAGTATTTTTATGTGTCAGTCTTGCCATTTTATTTTTTCTCTTTGTGTTCTCCTTTTCATTCCTCTGCTTTCTTTACCTACTCTTCTATGGGCTATTTTACTTTTTTTTTTCTTAGAATTTCATTCTGATTTATTTATAGCATTTTTTAGTGTAAATCTTTGTATAGTTTTTTTTTTCCACTTGTTTCTCTAAGTATTTTATTATATGTATATAATTTATCCTGGTGCTCTCATTATACTAGTATGTGAAGTGTAGAAGGCTTATCTCTTTTTCAATCCCTTTATTCACTTCCATTTATAAAATAAATTTCTTAAATATTTCCTCTATATACAATTAGAACAACATCAAGCAATATTATAGTTTTAGCTCCAACCACTAAGCACTATTAAAAAACTCAAGAGGGGGGAATCCCTGGCTGGCTCAGCAGTTTAGTACCTGCCTTCAGCCCAGGGCGTGATCCTGAAGTCTCAAAATCAAGTCCCACATCAGGCTCCCTGCATGGAGCCTGCTTCTCCCTCTGTCTGTCTGTCTGTCCGTCTGTCTCTCTCTCTGTGTCTCTCATGAATAAATAAATAAAAAATCTTAAAAAAAAACTCAAGAGGAAGAGGAAAGTCTATTATATACACTCATAGTTTTGCTTATTGTGTTCTTTATTCCTTTATGATGTTCCTGGATTTCTTTTATCATTCTTTTCTATTTACAGAATTTCCTTTAACCATTCTTTTAATATAGGTCTGCTGGCAAAAATACTTTTAGTTTCCTTATGTATATATATCTTCTTCATTCCTGAAAGATATTACCAACAATATAAGATTCTGAGTTGATAGTTTTGTTTTCTTTTGTTTTATTTTTCAGCACTTTCTTTCAGTTTCTATGGTTTCTAATAAGAAATCTGTGGTGGTTCAAACTGTTTTGCTCCTGTAGATAAGTTATCATTTCTTTCAGTGTTTTCCAGTGCTTATTTTGGATTTAATTCAGAAGTGTCCCTTATTTTGGGTTTCTTGAGCTTATCATGTTTAAAGTTAGCTCAATTTTTGAACCTGTAAATGTATGTCTTTCACCACATTTGGAATTATTTTAGAGAGAGAGTACGCAAGTGGGGGGAGGGGCAAAGATGGAGAGAGAGAGAGATAATCCTCAAGCCAACTCCACACTGAGTACAGAGCCTGATGTGGGGCTCATCTCACAACCCTGATATTATGACCTGAGCCTAAACCAAGAGTTGGTCTTCATCCAACTGAGCCACGCAGGAGCCCCATGGGAACTTTTTCAGCTGTTACTTCTTCAATTATTTTTTCAGCCCTGTTTTTTTCTCATCTCCTTCTGGACTTTCATGACACAGATGCTTAATCCTTTACCATAGTTTCACAGAATTCTGAGGCTTTGTTCAAATTTTCTTTTTTTTCAATATATTTTCTGTTTATCAGATTGAGTAAACTCTATTGTTTTTCCAGTTCTCAGATTCTTTCCTCTGTCCCTTTATTCTCCTTTTGAGCACATAAATTGAGTTTTTATTTCAATTGCTGAGTTTTTCAGTTCCAAAATTTCCATTTGTTTCTTCTATATATCTTTCTTTTTTTCTGTTTTTTAAAGACACTTCCATTTTCCAAATTTGCTGCAAACATCTTTGTGATTTATTTTTCTAATTCCCATTCAAGGAATTTTATGATGATTACTTTTATATCTTTTCAGTTAATTCTGACATCTCTGTCATTTTGGTGTTGGAAATTACTGATTGTCCTTTTGTTTTTCTCATTAGGTTTGAAATCCTTTTTTGTCCTTGGTATTACAAATGATTTCATACTGCATCCTGAACATTTAGGTATTATGTAATGAGATTCTGGATTTTAATTAAATAAGATTGGATCAGTTTATTCTAACACTTCTCTGACAGGGGAAGAAGAAGGCACTATCTTCTCACTGGTAGGTGACATTAAATATGGTAGGGGTTTCCTCATGACCTCCTTTGACACTTAAGGGAATAAATCCACGTTACTGCCTGATGGAGGTGGGAATTTGTGCTTTCAACTAGACCTCCACAAGTACCGCCCTGGTTGGAAGAAGTAAGAGTGCCTTATTTGTCCTCTGCACTTGAATTCTACTAACCCCATAGTGATGGCAATGTGGCCTCATCACCACTGAGTAGTGATGCAATTTTGAACTTTCCTCTAGTCCTCTGATATCATTGTACTGCCAGGTGATGAAATTACAGGCTTCCCTTGTGGTCTTTACAGCACAAGGTTAGAAGGCTCATTGCCACCTGGCTTTTTACCTGGTATTGTCCTACATCAGTCTAGGAACCTCATTCAGCCTTTGCTGGAAGGGTTAGGGGTAAGGCCTTGTTTTTTCAGTGGTGTCTGGCTGAACCAAAGTGGTTACTATAAAAATTTTCTGTCTTGCTAAGCTACCCATTTCTTGGTATTTGGCCAGAGAACAGTCTTTTGTTGACATCTTTTTGGTTTGTGTTTGTTGGTATTTCTAGGTCACCACCTTCTTCAGCTCTAGGATTGGTTATATGAAGAAAAAGGAAGCCCAGTTAACTCACCACTGTGTTACGTTTGAGTCCCAAGTTCACTGGTCTTCATTCTTCCTTCTACTTGTCAGAACCTATATTGTTTGTTTTCATTTTTTAAATATGTAGTATCTAGAGCTTTTAATTGTACTTAATAGGGAAAACTATGTTTAGTCCATCATTCCAGAAATAAGTAGTCACCTTGGATTTTACCAGAGCTGTCTGGAATATGTTTCTTTTCCTAAAAAAAAAAAAAAAAAAAAAAAAAATTAACTAAAAAAAAATGTAACTCATTATTCCAAAAGGACATGATAGACATCTATGAAGCACATGTTGCATAGTATCTTTAGCCATCAGAGCTTAAGGCATCTCCACTACTCACTCATAACACTACAGCTTTGTAACTGTGTACCATCCACCTATGGGCACTGCTTAAAGCCCCCTATAGGGTTTCTCCAGGAACCTCTTCTATTTCAGTGGGGGGCAAGATAGTATTTTCAATATGCTATGATATGGTTAGTGCCATGTTAACTGTGACTGAGAAGACAGTAAATGTACCCCTTTCTGTATTCTTCTGGAAAGTTTAATAATACAATGAAAGCAAGTGAAAGGACCTGGAAATTATAGTGAAATGAGCTACTCAGAACAGACTTGTCCAGCCTGAAACCATGGCTTTTCCTCAGCTCTTATCATCAAAAAACATATAGATGAACATAGAGAAAGGAAAAAGCCAAATATATTAAGTGCAGTAAAAATGTCTGCTTCAATGAGCTTGTCAACATTGCCTGAATGATGAAACACAGATATTTACCCAGAGGGCTCTCTAGCACCATTAAATGTTCTGGGGACTAGCCAGTCTCTAGGTTTCAATACTGAAAACAATATTTTAACAGTGTTTTCTACAAATCCACAGTGGTACAGATTCTCAGCTAGTTAAAAGCTACAAAGATGAATATATCACAGTAGCACAATATTTTGACATATTTTTAAAAAGTGTAATTTTAAGTGCTTAAAGAGCTACTTTCTTTCAGAAGACAAAGAGCTTCCTTATGCTTGCTTCAGAACTGATTTTCTTAGTCATCAAGAACCAGCTAAGACAAAGTCTACAAAAAGTAATAAAAACCAATCAAACATCATAGTTTTCATTATAACAAGATTGATATAGAAAAACATAATAAATCTATTCACTGAAATAAAACAGAAGAAAGTTTACATATAAAATCAGGATTATAAAAGACCAGTTGACAATAAATGTTCTTCCAAAGGTCTTATAGCCATCTCAAGGACTTAGGCTAAAAACAAGAATAGAAATAAAACTTGATTTTTTGAGGGTCTCGATAGCAGAAGAGAAGAGATCTGGTGATTGTGTATCTACGTGAGCAACATAGAGAACAGAAATAAAATAAATGATTGTCTTGTAATATATTAAGAAAATGGGTATGGGATGGGTAAGGTAAAATCCAAAGCATGCCAATTTTCTTTCTTTGAGTCCTTTTAGTGTTTGGTCTCAGTTAAGTACCTTCATGATTATGTGAATTAAGTGTTTTGTGGCAAAATAAAGGTTGCAGTTGTGATGAAGTGTTGGATTGGGAGCAGTTGATCTTCTACTTGCTTAATGAAGCCCTAAACAGCATCTGCATATCACTCTGCTCAGATCCTAGCCTACTCCAGTTTCCAGTTTGTAGAAAGATCCACATTCTTTAAATCCATAGTCTTGGGTTGACAGAGTTCTAAACATTTTGAAATAGAATTGAATTATTTATTTCAGTTGTGCTTTGATCTTTTTAATAGCTATATATTAAAAAAAACTTTCTACACATTTGAATTTTGTAATTTTACAATATGGGTAAAACCACAGGAAAAAAAAATAAAGATTCATGTTCTTTGCTGAGTTCTTGGTCTTTACTATTTTCTCTCACCCTCAAGTGAGAGATAAAATAAAAAAAAAATTACCTCTAGTGAAAAAAATAAAAACAGACTTAGTGTTTCTATTATGATAAACTATTTGATTCTTTGGGAGTTATCTCTCTGAAAGGCACATCTATTTGTATCATGACCAAGTTATAATTGCTTGTAATACTAGTTGGAATTTAAGTAGTAGTTTATAGGAAACCTTTGGACTATATAAAGCAGTAGCATAGGAAGCAGAACCTACTATATAAAACCAATTTTATGTCTGTATGATACTGAGTTAGTCTACCCCCTACTCCACACTCCCATCCTCACCTAAAGGTGATAGGGAAAGAGATTAGAGAAAAAAAATTCTTGGGCTAAGGTGTTTTTTTTTTTTAATACTATTAATCATTAGTCTGTTTAAAAGTTTTTTTAAAACACCCACAAACCTAATGAGGCAACTGTTATGTTTAATGAATCACCAAGATGTATAAAGAAAATCTCTTGCTAATTACACCAGGGAAGAATTAAGTACATATTAATTACATATGAACTGGAATCCAGCATATGTTATATTGGACAAATATCCATTAGAAGCATATAGGGATCCTACATTCAAAGTGAGAAATTTTTCTTCTTGGAGTCTACTAAAAGAAAATAGTGTTAGAAAATAAAATTAAGTAATTGTGCTGTGTTTAGGCTATGGGGAAGAAATAAATAAAAAGCTAATTGGACAGAAGAGCAGCAAGAAATCAGGGAAACCAGATTTTCTTGTTGCTTGGGGTGTTCTGTTTCAATAAATTGGAGAGGTGTAAATTACACTGTAAATTGAAATTCAATCTACTACCATAAATAGAAAAAAGCAAGTATGTATCTACCTTTGCATTTTTATCTATGGGACCTTTAGGCCTATGGGAAAGGGACCACCTGATGTCAGAGCTCTTTCAAAAAAAAAAATCATTTCAAAAGCACCTAGCATCTAACAAAACAAGACAGTGACAGAAATAGAGTCTTGTCTTAAATGAGGGTGGTGATTTCTGGATGATTATCCTAAAATTGGCTGTTTAAGAGAATTCTGGAAAATGGTGAGAGTTGTTCAAGAATTTGGAAAAGAATAAGAGGAATCTAGAGTTTATTATAAGCTAGTTGCTAAGGGATAGGTAATTGTAGATTATACAGAAGCAGACACCATTAGCAAATATAGGAGTATCATATCCGTTGTGTTAGTATGCTATAGCGCCAGCCAAAATTTCTTTATAATTTTGTTATAATTCCAAAAATTCTCCCAAATTTGAAATTATCCCTGCATTTAAAACCAAAAGCATGGTCTCAGTGGCTAATATCACTTCTCACTTTAATATTTTCTGATTTAAATATGTACATAGGGGTGCCTGGTTGTCTCATCCATTAAGCATCTGACTCTTGATTTGGCCTCAGGTCATGATCTCCAGGTCTTAAGATTAAGCCCCCAAATTGGGCTCTGCACTCAGCAGGGGAGTCAGCTTGAGATTCTCTCCCTCCCTCCACCTTTGCCCTTTCCCCTACTCTCTTTCTCTCTCTCTCTCTCAAATAAATAAATGCATCTTTATTTTTTAAAAATATTTTATTTATTTATTCATGAGAGGCACAGACTAAGAGAGAGCAAGAGAGAGAGAGAGAGAGAGAGAGAGAGAGAGAGGCAGAGACACAGGCAGAGGGAGAAGCAGGCTCCATGCAAGGAGCCTGATGTGGGACTTGATCCCAGGACTCTAGGATCACGCCCTGGGCAGAAGACAGGTGCTAAACCACTGGGCCACCCAGGATCCCCAATAAATGCATCTTTAAAAAAATAAAATAAAACCTATAACAAATCTGGGGAATGAGTTTCATTACCTTCATTCAGCAAGTTATCATAGTTTCATTTTTGTTCTAGGCACATAATTTGGTGAATAGTTGCAAAAAAATAAGCCTAAAATCAGAACTTTTAACAATCTCATGAAGATAGATTGTTAAGATTCAAAATCATTGAAGATTCAAAATCATTATACTTTTCTATGATTATGCAAATTGAAATAACAACATATGACTTTATATCAATTGACCAAAAAACACTGGACAGAAGGTTAGTGCCAAGTGCTGGGGGAGGCAAGGCAAATTGGGAACTCCTCATGTGCTGCTCATGGGAGCATAGGCTGGTACAGCCAGTTTGGAAGCACACTGGACTAGTCAGGCAAATTTCACATTACTATACCTTGCAAAGAGTGAAGCAACTCCACTCAGGGTATTCATGTCTCAAAGAAATGTGATGAAAGTCCAGATCATTTACAGAATGTTTGTGAATTATCACTTGTAGTGGCAGAAATTGGAAACAATCTCTGTCCATCAGTATAAGAATAGGCAAAATGGCATGAACACACACACGGTTCATGAAGGCAGTTGGATACATAAATACATAACTCTTGATTTAGGAGACTTTGTTACACATAGTTAGATGTTTAAAAACATAGTTTGTTATAAAAAAGTAAGAAATAGTCACATTACATGAAACCATTTAGACAAATTAAAAATGTATGTAAAAAAACACAAGATGGGGATCCCTGGGTGGTGCAGTGGTTTGGCGCCTGCCTTTGGCCCAGGGCACGATCCTGGAGACCTGGGATCGAATCCCACGTCGGGCTCCCGGTGCATGGAGCCTGCTTCTCCCTCTGCCTGTGTCTCTGCCTCTCTCTCTCTGTGTGTGTGACTATCATAAATAAATAAAGAAAAAAAAAAAACCACAAGAAACCATGTTGTTAGGATACAAATACAAAACATAATGTGGTTTTATTTGTGACAGGAGAAGAGGAGATTGAAGTACAGGGCTAAAAGAATAAACATCAACAGTGATAATTAAAAAAACAAATAAATAAATGAAATAATAATGATACTGTGCCATGATCTGAGAGATACAATCAAAGAACCCTCTACGTCTGGGGTCTAGGAGAAATAAAAATTTTTGAAAATTTGATAAATATGTTATTTGAAATGACATGAACAACAAAAAAAATACACCCTAAAATTGACAATGAAACAAAAAGAGACCTTCATGAAATTTGTGCACACTGATAACTGTATGCACACTATGTAGCAGGTGCATGCCATTTATTTTTAACATATCATCTCATTTAATGCTCATAGTAACCCCATAAAATATATGTTCTTATTCTCCATTTACATTTAGGGTAACTGATGCTTAAAAGACTCCAAATTGCTCAAGGCACATTTATTGTGATAAAAACAAGGTTCCAACCCTGATATGCTGATACTGAAGCTCATTTGCTTAACACCTATGAAAGGTATACTCAAGCTTTTCACAAGAGTAAGTCCACATTTGTTGTGTCTTCTTCCTGTTCCCTGCCCACATTCATTTAATTACTTCCTGTCCCCACCACCCCCTGGCAAACACTCAAGATCCACATGACCTCATTATCAAATCTACCACCACTTCTCTGCTGCCTTGGGCAATGCTGATCATCCTCTTGACTCTCTTGACTTGTACCCAGCCCCTCTTTATCTGGTTTTCTTCATCTCTTCGTAACACCTTGACTCTTTTGTCCAGCTTTCTACATATTGGTATTTCTCAGGGTTTTAATCTTGGTGACTTTAGGAACAAATAATCTCTCCACATGTTTACTTGTGATATGTGATATCTCAGGAAATTATAGTTTATAGGTTGATGACTTCTAATATATTCATGTAACCGAAATATAGAAATCAGACTTTTTTTCCTTTTTCCTTTATGTTCCATAATCATAATCAGTCAATAATCTCAAAGACATTAGCTTCTCAATATTGTTCTAATTCTTACCCTGTTTTTTTTTTTTTTTAAGCAAGAGCAGTTTATTAAGCAGAGATACAGAGAAAGCTCTCAGAAGTGAGAGGGGTCCCGAGAGGGTCGCCCTTACCCTGTTTTTAAACCCTGTTAGCATGATCTTGGTTTAGACCTGCTTTATTTCTTGGCAACACTGTCACAGTAGCCACCCAATTCATCTCTTTTTCTTTGATTTTATTCTTCTTAACTTGATCTACCTAAAATCATGCTAAACTAGCATGTGAAGCACCTCTTTAAAACTCTTCAATAACTTTTTATTTCCTATAGGATTATCTTACTTTGGCAGAACTTACAAATCCTTCTATAACCTGGTTCTTAAACAGTTTTGTGCACCCCATTTTATTATCTAGAGGTACTGAACTAATAATTCCTTGTGCTAGGCTGACTAGTGGCTGGTGTGTCCATTCTTTCTAATATTCTCTTCCCAGAATATTTTTTTATCTTTATTTTCCTGTATTTCTTTTTCATACTTAAAAAAACAACTGTTTTTTTTCCATAAGACCATATGTTAAAGTCTCAGCTGCCCTCCCATATCACCTTGGGTGTGCATCCCTCAGTACACTTTTGTTTTATACTGAAAATATATACATATCTCTCTTTCTCAGTGTATGAATTTTGAGAGGAGAAACCCTTCATGCTCAGCATGGTGCTCAAGGCTTAGTTGATTTTTACCGAAGTCTGATGAAATGTGTCCCTCCATAATTGATACACATTATTGCTAGCCTCATTTAGAGTATCTTACTTCTCAAGTTCTATCCTACATAATATCGTTTTGTGTACTTGCTTTTTCTCTTTGGTGTATGGGAAAGAAGAGAAAGTTGGGGGGGGGAGGGCTAAAAAGTTATATAACCATTACTGAATAACAGGTAAAGAAATTCTTTGAAGAATATGTTGTGGGTTTTTTTTTAAGATTTTATTTTTATTTATTCATGAGAGACACAGAGAGAGAGGCAGAGACACAGGTAGAGGGAGAAGCAGGCTCCATGCAGGGAGCCCAATGCAGGACTCCATCCTGGACGCTCAATTGCTGAGCCACCCAGGTGCCCTAGGAGTATGTTTTTGAATATGTGTATTCAAGGTGATTTGTCATCTTTATCATTACCAGGACATGCAAAAACACTCATAATTATTTTTGGTTTTCTAATGTAAAGCAAGACAAATGTAGATATAAAAATTAGTTGAATTTCAGTGAAATGATATTGGTGGCAATGATATTTTAAGTTATATAATCTGAGTTCATTGGGAATTTAAAAAATGTGCTTAACAGTTATTTTCATTTCTATCCTCCCTTTAATACAGCATTTGCACAGATCACCAGGATATACAAAAACATTTATCAACAACTATTACTCTTCATTTGTATTAGCTATTATTTTATAATAACATATATATGAAGTAACAGATAATATGTTATTTTAATATAGAGTAATGCAGTACATTTATATTGCCAATGGTCTATATAAGTTATTTTGGGGTTCTGCTAGAAGGTAATGCAAATTAAAACTAGTAATATTTTTAATCATATTACAAAAGTAAATAAGCATATTCTATATAGAATTATTTTCTCACAAAATAGTTCAGCATTCTACTGAAATTTATTTAACCATATTAACTTTAACATCAATTTAAGCTTATTTTGAGGTTACTTTTTAAATTCAAAGATATTGTTTCTTTTCTGCAAATAGAATCTCAAAATAAAATGTTTGCATTTTGTTTAGGATAACATGTAACATTTGGAA
Source organism: Nyctereutes procyonoides (assembly GCF_905146905.1). Lineage (NCBI taxonomy): Eukaryota > Metazoa > Chordata > Mammalia > Carnivora > Canidae > Nyctereutes > Nyctereutes procyonoides. Next base: position 5,104,598 of record NW_026575035.1, on the reverse strand, counting down.
AGGTAATATTGAGAGCAGAATATAGATAAAATCCACAGGATTTTTTTCCTGCTATTTATTTATTTTTTTAATTTTTATTTATTGATTTTTAACATATTTTTTAACTGAGGTTCAATTTGCCAACATATAGCATAACACCCAGTGCTCATCCCATCAAGTGCCCCCCTCAGTGCCTGTCACCCCCACCCCCCCATCCACCTCCCTTTCCACCACCCCTTGTTCGTTTCCCAGAGTTAGGAGTCTCTCATGCTCTGTCTCCCTTTCTGATATTTCCCACATAGCATTTTAATAATTTATATTTATGCTTGAAACTTTCAACATTATCTTCCCAAAAGTTAATAGAAAAACTAAACCAAAAAAGAGTAAGTATATATATAAGTGACTCAAAAAACACTAACAACCAACTGTATCTATTTGATATTCACAGAATTTTATGCAAAATACAGATTCTTCTTTAGGTGCAGATGGAACTTTCACAGAGATAAACTATACACCAGGTCATAAAATGAGTTTTCGTCAATTTTTTTAAAAATTAAATCTTACAAAGTATATTCTCCGACCACAATAGAATTGAATTTCAAGTCAATTACAGAAAGTATCTGAAAAATCCTTATATTTGAAATTTTTATTTTATTTTATTTTTTAAGATTTTATTTATTTACTCATGAGAGACACACAGAGAGAGAGGGAATGGCAAAGACACAGGCAGAGGGAGAAGCAGGCTTCACGCAGGGAGCCTGATGTGGGACTCGATTCCTGGTCTCCAGGACCAAAGTTGGCATTAAACCGCTGAGCCACCCGGGCTGCCCTATATTTGAAATTTTGACTACATGGTTTCAAATAAGCCATCATCCAAAAAAGAAATCATCATGGAAATTAGATAATATTAAGAGAGGGATCCCTGGGTGGCGCAGCGGTTTGGCGCCTGCCTTTGGCCCAGGGCGCGATCCTGGAGACCCCGGATCGAATCCCACGTCGGGCTCCCAGTGCATGGAGCCTGCTTCTCCCTCTGCCTGTGTCTCTGCCTCTCTCTCTCTCTCTGTGACTATCATAAATAAATAAAAAAAAAATTAAAAAAAAATATGATTTAAAAAAAAATATTAAGAGAATATTTTAATCTGAGGAGTATTAACAACTCATTTTACCCAAAGCTGTGGGATATTGATCCAGCAGTATTGAGAGGGAGATAGTGTACACACTTACAGTAGACAAGAAAAAAAAAGAAGACAAAGTCAATGTTGTTAAGTGCTGACCTCAATAAACAAGAAAAAGAAAGCAAATTAAATACAAAAACAATGGAAGGAAAGGATCAATAAAAATTAGAAGCAGAAATCAGTTAGTAGAAAATGAGCAATTAAGAGGGAAAATAAATAAGAAAGAAAATAAATAAATATTTCTTTGAAAAAAATTTTAAATGATGAGTTTTTTAGCAACCCTGATTAAGAAAAAGAAGATAATTTATGCCATTAATCTCTACTACCATACATGAAATAAGCAAATGTTTTGAAAGATAGAAATTATTAACAATTACTCAAAAAGGCTATAAAAAAAGCTGAACAATCATAAGAGTATTTTAATAACTGAATTTGTAATTGAAAAGTAAAGATTATCCAGGCCTAAATGGCTTTGATGAAAAATTCTAACAGACATTTAAAAAGAAAATTATACTACCCCTACATGATTTCTTTGAAAAAAGAGAAGGAACACTTCACAATCAATTTGAGAGGCCACTATCATCCTGATATCAAAACCAGAAATTAATCTTTATCTATATCTATATCTATCTATATCATCTATATCTAACAAGATCCCTATGTATATAAGCAATAAAAATCTTTAATACCATCATAGCAAGCAAATTTAAGGATGCATAAAAGTATAATACATCATGACCAAGTGGACTAACCCCAGGAATGAAAGGTTATTTTAAGGCTCAAAACTCAAATCATGTATTTGAGCATAATAGAAAAAAACAAAAAAGGAAAGAAAAAAAAATATGATCATTTTGAGAGAAGCAGAAAAAGAATTTGACAAAATTCAATACCAATTAATGATAAAAACGGTCAACAAACAAGGACAGAAAGACACTCTAAGTTTGATAAAGAGCATACTAATTGTGAAAGACTATGATTTTCCCCTACGACCCCAAAATAGCCAAAGATGTTCCCTCTTCTACTTGTATTTGACATTATATGAAAAAGTCTAACTGGTGCAGTAATGAAATAAATAAATAAATAGATAGATAAATAAATAAAATATGTACAGATTGGAATGGAAGAAGAAAAATTGCTTTTTATTTGAAGATGACATGAAAATGTAAACAGAAAATTGGAAAGATCAACAAAAACTATTACAACTGATAAGTGAGGGGATCCCTGGGTGACTCAGTGGTTTAGGGCCACCTTTAGCCCAGGGCCTGATCCTGGAGTCCCGGGATCAAGTCCCACATCAGGTTCCCTGCATGGAGCCTGCTTCTCCCTGTGCCTGTGCCTGTGCCTGTGCCTGTGCCTGTCTCTCTCTCTCTCTCTCTCTCTGTCTCTCATGAATAAATAAATAAAATCTTTAAAAAAATAACTAATAAGTGAGCTTAGCAAGTACACAGGATAAGAGCTCACATAAAAAGTCAATTTCATTTCTATATACTAGCAACAAACAAATGAAAAATAAAAATTTAAAATGCCATTCACAAAAGCATAAATAGTGTGATATATTTAGAAGTACATTTAGCCAAATGTGTATAAAATCTAAAAAAATGTAAGTGGCTGAAACTTAAGGATATATAATAAATGAGACAGACCATCTTGTTGATTGGAGGTCACATTATTGTCAAGATGTTCATTTCTCCCCAAGTTGATCTACAGAGTCAAGGCAATTACATTTAAACTCCTGGCACACTTGTCTGCAGCAAATGACAAGGTACTTCTAAAATTTATATTGAAAGGCAAGGAAGAATTGCCAAAATGATTTGAACAAAATGAACATAGTAGGAGGATTTCCTTATGTGATTTCAAGGCTTACTGTAAAGTTAGACTAATAAAGGAGTGAATAAGGATCAATGAAACAGAATAGTGTGTCCAGAAATAGACCCACACATGTATGGCCAACTGATTTTCCACAAAGGTGCTAGGGTAATACGATGGAGAATGAATAATCTTTTCAAAGAACAGTTAAATAATGGGCTATCCAGATGGACACAAAGCAACCTCAAACATACCACACACCATACACAAAGTTAATGTAAAGTGAAATTAAAGCTGTAAAATCTGTAGAAGAAAACCTAGAGGAATATTTGCATAACCTTGGTCTAGGTCAAGGTTTCATAGGGAGTACACATAGAACATTAATCATAAAAGAAAAAAACTGTAAGTTGGATTTTATACAATTTAAAATAGGCTCTACATAAAAGAGTGCTATTTAGGTGAAAAGGTAAGTCAAATACTGAGATAAATATTTACAATACATACATCTGACAAAAGGATTTGCATTAAGAATATATAAAGAACTTTAAAAATCAAAAATAAGAGGAAAAGCCTAATTAAAATGTGGACAAAAAAATGTAGACAAGAAGACTGAAACAAAAATGTCACAACACATACAAAGGACTAATAAATATATGAAATGACATGCAATGTCACTGCAAGAAAATGCAAATTAAAATCACAATAATACACTACCAAACACTAAGACTGACATGTTCATTAGGAATAAAAAAACGAACTCTTGCATAATGCTGGGATCATAAAACCTGAAAAACTGTTCAGCAATTTCTTTAAATCAAACATACATTTAACATGATCTAGGAATTCCATTTCTACATTATTTAACAAAGAGAATGAAAACACATGTTTGTAAAAAAGTTGTACAGAAAAGTTCAGAACACTTCTATTCATGACAGTCCCAAACTAGAAGCAATACTAACATCCATCAATGGATGACTAGATAAACAACTTGTGGTAAAGTCATTTAATGGAATACTAGTTGGCAAGTAAGTCCTCCGATCCATACAATGACATGAAACATTTCAAATTATGTGGAACAAGTAAGGTCAGACACAGAAGAGCACTTATATGTATTATTACACTTACATGAAATTCTAGAGTAGGCAAGACTAATCTGTGAAGGAAAACAGATCATCCTTGGAATTGGGACTGTCTCAATTCATTGGGGCAGCTATAACAAACAAACAAAAAAAACCCTGTAGACCTGGATGGGTTAAAAACAATAGAAATTTATTTCTTGAAGTTCCAGAGGCTAGGAAGTCCTAAATTAAGGCACCAGTAGTGCCTGGTGAGAGCCTTCCTCTTAGTCTATGGACAGTAGATTGTCTCACTCTGTTCTCATACGGTAAAACAGATGAAGGTGTTCTCTAGAGTCTCTCTCTCTCTCTCTTTAAGATTTTATTTTATTTTTTTAAATTTTTTTTCTCTTTAAGATTTTAATTATTCATTCATGAGAGACAGAAAGGGAGAGCCAGAGACACAGGTCGAGGGAGAAGCAGGCTCCATGAAGGGAGCTCAACATGGGATTCAGGCCCGGGCCTCCAGGATCATGCCTTGGGCTGAAGGCAGGCATTAAACCGCTGAGCCACCCAGGCTGCCCTAGAGTCTCTTTTATAAGGACACTAATCCCTTTTTGAGGGCTTCACCCTCATGACCACATCACTTCCATAAGTGCTATCTCCTAATACCATCTCACTGGGGATTAGATTTAAATACATGAATTTTAGGGGGACACAGGCAGCCTATAGCAGTGGGAGCTTGGGAACCAACTAGGGAGTGACCATAAAGGAATTTGGGGGAATGTTGGGAATGTTTTTATCTTGATTTAATAGTGTAATTACTTGGCATATTTATATCTATATCTATCTATGTATCTTACCTTTATCTGTATCATCTGTATCTATCTGTTCATACTTAACAAACTGAACACTTATTTTAGGTAAGTTATACTTCCACTGAATTGGTTTTCCAAGTTGCAAAAACTGTTTTGTAATAGTAATATAATACCTATAACAATCTGACCATTGGGAATAAATCTTAATAAGCCGCCAAATAGAGGTTTTTGTTTTTTTTTTAATAAATGTCTATCACAAACACTTTTTGAGAGTTTTAAATAAAATATATTTGAACTCAATTTTTAAAGTGTTTAATTAAACGAGGGAATGAAACTAATATTTACCAGTTATATAATATCTGGAGAATTATTTCCATATTTTCTTTCATCAGTCTTTTTTCCACTTTTCATATGAAGAATTGAGACTCATCAAGGTTAGAAAGATTGACCAAGATGTCCATTTCCTTTTTTTTAAGATGTCCATTTCTTAAAGTGACAATGCTACTAATAAAGCAGAGTCTATCTGATTCCACAAATCTATTCTTTTTTTTGTAACTCCATGTTGAATTCATTTATGGAGATGTAGAATCTTTATGAATATTCTCTGTACTATGAAGTGATGTTTTGAGTTCCCAGAATTTCTATGAGACTCTTGGGCAGTGGCCATAGTTTTAGAAATATTTAACATAAAATTTTGTTCTATTTTATTCTGGAGCTTTTTTCCTTTTGCCCAGAATTTCTGAGTTATTCTAAATTTCAACACTAAACCTCAGTAATTCGGATCAAAGAGAATGGTTGGGATAAATGAGTGAAAAGTCCAAATTATAAGATATTCTTGAAGAAATATAGCTTCATCACTTTTAGGTAACTTGAACTGTCCTAGTGAAGGCCTGACAAATAGAAGTTCTGTGGTTGAACAGATTAGAATGATTTTTAATTAACATACCAAAGCACCCTTCAAAATGCTGTTGATTGAAGCTTGTATTGTGGATTCCTTTCAAGTAAAGTACATTAAAATGATCTCCTTAGTTTATATCTTTAACTTGATAAATATTTTCACTGTATACATGATTCTTTTTGAAATCCTTTTATAGAGAGTAAAAAGAACAAAATAAAATAAATAAATAAACCTCTCTTAGAAACGCCTAACAAAATGTCAAATTAGGAAAATGGAGAGGCCTGGCTGTAGCAAAAATTGTCTTTTGGTTTTCGTGGGTTTGTTGTTGTTGTTGTTGTTGTTGTTTTTTAAATCAGAGGTAGTTATTAAAATGTCTAAAATCTAGAGTGATGCCAAAAGGCAGGTATAAAAGTTAGCTCCTTTTGGGTTGAAAGAGAATTCATATGTATGACAAGTTCCAAGGATTCCTCTTGCAAGAGAAAATATTTGCAGTAGGGGACAGGAAAGCCTTTTTTATATTAATTTCTTGAGCTGCTTGTAGCCAGAACCATCCCCTCTGCTGTTCCCTGTCACTTTTGGAGGTCTTTGAGTCAAGCCCAAGCTGCACGCTTGTCCCAACAGCGGTGTTTTCTCTTCAAAGGACCATTGCTACAGCCTCTCAGTTCTGTGCAGGAATTGAAAAGCCTTTGAAATTGGTGCAGCCTCACTGCACAGCTAGTAATAAGCATTAGAGAAAAACACGCAGCTCATTTGTTTAAAAGTTCATTCGCTTCAGTGTGATTTAGACAGATGTGAGGTGGGTTTTGCTTAGTGCTGCTCGGCCCCATGGCAAAGTAGAGCTAGGTCTCCTTTCAAAGAGTTCCTCAGTCCCTGCCCATTGCTGAGCTTCTGCAACAATGGAGCTTTGAAAGGAGAAAAAAAAAAAAAAGGAAAAGAAAAAGAAAGAAAGAGAAAAAGAGAAAGAGATGACACCAGTGGGAGAGGCTGACAGCTCAGTCCAAACTCAAACAGCCCTTCTGGTGTCCAGGACAGAGGTACACATCTGAAGGTGGGCTGAGGTCTGGGTTCAGAACAGCCCAAAGAATTAATTTAAAAGAATTTCCCCGCCCATTCCCTGCAAAGGCAGCAGCAGCTGCTCTGGTGAAATAACTTCCCAGATCACAGGGCACTTAGCCATGTAGATTCTTCTGTATTCCCCAAGAATACTCTTTCTGGGAAATAAATCTGAGAAAGAGTGGATTCTGGGGTTATTTTCTACCAGGTACAAATAACAAATAAAAACCATCGATGTTTCTCATTGAATAGGGGATCTGAACAATCAACACACATTACTAGTGACAGTTTATTTCCTCCAGAAACAATGCTCTTTGCAAAGAGGCGTGTGTTCATTAGTCATGATGCATGCAAAGTAACAGTCATTTTGGGATGTGGAGCATTCCTTGCAATCAAGATATGTTTTTGCTAACCTACACAGACATATTGATAGTGTTGAGGTATGATGCTAATTCCACAAGCAAATGGATCTATTGTTATGATCTTGCTGAAAGCTTAGAAATTGCTTTTATATTTAAAACCTTATTTTGAGAGCTGTCAGGCTTCAGATAATACAAATCCAGTTGTTAAAGTGTGCCAGAGATTTTTCAAGTAAATCTGAACAGGTACAAATGATAAAATACAATGTTTATAATACGGGTTTGATGTATTTAAAAGCACATTTCTAGGTCATCTTTCTAAACCGCACTAAATTTGTGTGCACAATTAGAGCAACCGTACAAGTTAGCCACTTGTAAGCTAAAATACAACTTCAAAGAAATGAGAAGGCTAATTAGAAATGGGACCATGGGATGACAATAATTTAATTAGGACTGAAATTACCACATGCCTATAATTAGGCAGTTGTGTGATAATTTGAATGTGGCTAAGTCCAGTGAAAATTTAGTTATCCACTGAGATGCTTTGTAAGTGGGTAGAATTTTGAAACTATCTTGAAGAATCAATGAAACAGAATCGTACTTCATAGAACAAGAAGCCTCTGAGTATAGAGTAAAAGTAGGAGAGCAGGCTTGGAGCTGTATAAACGTGAGTTCGAATCCTGCCCAGTTTATCTGTTTGCTCAATAACCTTGGGCAATAAGTGTCTGGCTGCTCAGAAAAGAGACTCAGAGAGACAAACATTCAAGATATTTATGGATCTGTGCCCTTGGGATTAACACTTGTGGAAAAGAGGGGAAAAGAAGCGAGAGTGAGCAGAAGGGAACAAATTGAGTTGGGATGCATGAAGAAAAGCCCTGTAGAACTCTGGACCTCAAACAGCCCTTCAGTGATGGTCAGGTCTGGATATTCCAGTGTCGACCAGCCATTGGCTGAGGACCACTGAAGAAAGGGCTCTAACTTTGCATGAGTTGCTCTCCACAGCTGAAAAAATCCTGGGAGGACTCACAGATGAAGGCTGTCTGCTAGCAGCACTCCCCACAACAGGGGATCTGGGCAGTGTGTGATGATGTCCACCAGGGTAATGTCTCTAGGCTTCAATTAGTTCCCTATAAAATGGAAGCACTGATACCTACAACTTATAGATTTGTCCTATTGGAAGGTGCCCAGTACGTGGTTGCAATTACTACAGATTTCAAAATGGACATCATTTTTGAGTAGCAGACTAGGAAATCCTACAGTTGATTACATAAAATAACATTAAAGTATAATTTTCATTACTAAAAATATGTTGAAAATATACTACAGGCATTTAAGTGGTAACTACTAATCCCTTTATTATTTATAAACATGACAAAGGCACGAAGCAGTAAGTGAATAACATCTCAGGACCTTTAAAGGGATTAGATTCACTTTACTATTAATAGGAAAAGTGCAGCCAATTCCCAGCCTTCAGCAGTTCATGCATACAGGCTGGCCTTTAATCTGTAGTAATATTATTTGATATCTTTAGAGTAGCTTTTCTGATGCAGTCATATAGTATAACAGACAGTAACTGCTGTACCCATGTGATACGTTTCTGAACTTTTATTAAATCAAATCTACAATTATACAATACCATTGATACTTTTTTGAAATGCTCCAATATTGCATGTTCTTATACCCCAGACCAAGTATTAATGGATTTTTTCCTACCCTGATTAAGTAATGCCAGGGATATTTTCTGTTCATTTAGTTGTGGGGGAGAGGGGTGACTCATTTTTAATGTTGTTGTTACTTCTTATATAAGCTCTTGTCGCACATTTTTTTGACTCTCAGATGTGACATTGATATAGACTGAAGCTTTGTGTACCCTCAACATTCCCATATTGAAACCTAACCCCCAATGTGATGATATTTAGAGATGGGTCTTTAAGAGGTGGTTATGTCACTTATAAAAAAAGTGCACTTATAAAAGAGACCCCAGAGAGCTCTTTTGTCTCTTCTACCACATTGGGATATGATGAGAAGAGAACTATGCATGAATCAGGCTCTGCCAGACACCGAATTTGCTAGTGCCTTGATCTTCGTCTTCCCAGCTTCCAGAACTGTGAGAAATATATTTTTGTTGTATATAAGCCACTCAGTCTGATATCTTGTTATAGCAATCCAAATGGACTAAGACACTGTGTCAACTATACTGTATATTTCCCCTATTTATCTCATCCTGCTGACTTTTAATATTGAAGCAAAACTTATTCAGACACAAATGTCTATAGAAAGTACATTACCAGTATGCTCCCCTAGTGCTTCAGTGTTTGAAATTCTGTGGGAGCCTGAAATCCTTAAGTCTCACCTCTAGATTTTTAGAATTATCACTTAGTTAAAAATATAAACCCACAAAATAAAAATGTGTCACAAGAAGAATTCTGTTCTTTGCAGATTCAGAGCAAAAGTCTAGAGGTTTGCCTAGACTTCCTTAGAACTCTAATGAGCATTAGAAAATGTATATCAGTTGTCAATGAAAAGAGTGATCTTAAATATTCCATTTTCTTCATCAATGATGAATTTTAGTCTATTAATTTCAGGAAACAGAAAAATTACTTATCACTGATATGCAGGATAACATTATTGTTTGTATTCAATATTGTCACAGAATTCATTACGTAGAATAAATCTTGACAATGATGAGATTCTTCTGTTTTGTTGTAGCTTCTCAGGAAAATAAGGATTTTGACTATTTTGTAATGTGTAAAAAGTTGCTCATTCTTTCGAATGATCAGAGATGTTCAGTATATTTCACAGAATTTTCAGTTGCCTTGCATGAAGTCTCTATCATTACTGTATCTTATTAAATAATTTTATGCATAAGTCAGAACAAAACTATTTTTTTCAGCTAAATCATTGTGATATAGATTTACATCATAAAGATCAAAGCAATTGTCACAATGAAGATGAACTTGTCTTGAACATCAAAGTTTAATAATAAGGAACATTTGGGGATGGAGGAAGATCATTTATCTTCAGTATGAGGGAACAGAAGGAAACACATATGATCCTAATGAGGATGAAAGCATGCTGAGAAAGCACACACTGAAAACAAAGGTGCATAGCAAGAATGTGACCATGAATGTGATGACCATGAGAGCGTGCATGGGGACCAGAAATCCATCCCCACAAACTTATATGGAACATCTCTGTGGAAGTCCCTGCCCCACATAAGACACATGTATTTGGTGGAGGGTAGAATGATACCATTAGAATGATAGATGTAGGAATTTTAACTGGGAGAAGATCTCATTCTCTCTACAGGATGATAGACAGAAGGCTAAGAAAGATTAATGATGTTTCTAAGGTCATAAAGTTACTTAGATTTAGGACCAAAATTCCTACCTTCTGACATTCTAGTTTTATACTTATTTTCTTTACCACTCTGGTTTCTATTACTACAGATATATTTTTTTTAAAAGATTTTATTCATCCATTCACGAAAGACACAGAGAGAGAGAGACAGAGACAGAGGCAGAGGGAGAAGCAGGCTCCATGCAGGGAGCCTGACGTGGGATTCAATCCTGGTTTTCCAGGATCAGGCCCTGGGCTAAAGGCAGTCCTAAACTGCTGAGCCCCTACAGATATTTCTAAATATTAAGTGTAACATTTTCCTCCACTGGCTTTATGTAGAACATATATTTGAAGAGTCTCTTCGAGCACACTCATGTTCACTTTTTCAGATCCTAATTCAGCCAACCATATTAAGATTGGATGCAAAAAATAGTGAGAGGGTTTTTGTATTACAAAATTTTTAAGGATATTACAAAATCATAAACAGAAAAAGTATCTGTTAGAATAGGATTAGAATCACAGAGCAATGGAATTTTTGTAAATGAGAGTTTTAGGATTATTCATGAATGGTAAGGCCAACAGATCAGAAGATGACTGATATTGAAAAAAATACTGTGTACTTTGCAATTCCCAGGAGAAAGAGACATGCCATGCCATGCCAGGTCACATGAGAAGGCACCAGGGTCAGTCAAGAGACAGAAAGGAGTGGGAAAAAAAATGTGAGCAGGAGTCTTTATTGTGTATTGATGAGAAGGAATGGTCAAGGCAGGGTTAGCAGACTTACAATTGGCTAATTTAATTACGGCAGGCTTTGGGGTGTTGGAGTTGTTCCTAGTTGTCTGGTACCTGGTTGTGGGGAGAGTATGACAGGGAAATAGTGGCCCAAAATGTCCAATAAAGGAGGTAGAATGGTGGGCTCTAGATTGCTTGGTTTGCGTATGAAAGCCCTGGTCCCAGGCAAGTCTTTTACCAATTCTAGAAACTGGCTAGCCTTAAGAGGGGCAATCCTTTTAGGATTACCAAGGCTTCAGAGGTCCAAACATCTGGATCAGAAACACATGGTGAATATAGGAACAGAATCGAAAGTCTAGAAACATACCCTAAATACCTGTGTATTTACTATAGGATTAAGAGAATATTTAAAATTGGCATGGGAGGGGGAGGGCTTTGAAAAATGTAGGATTTATATTTACATGTAAACCTGTATTTACCTATAGTATTCTAGTTTCTGCTTGGTAAAATCATAACAGCCAAATTCTTATGCTTTTCACACAAATAGATTATGAAGGGTTTTTGCTAACAAATTTCAAAATCTATTAGAAAGTAAAGTAGAGTAATTTTAAAATATTGACTTGAGAACTAAATATGCATATTTTATTTCAGCCATACAGTACCACTATATGCCAAGTATTCAAATTCATCTACCTTTCCATTATAATTTTTGCATCCTGGGGCATTCCTAGAAAGTATATCATCATTTTTAGGTATTGATATTTGCTTCCTGAATAACTAGTTTAAATTTACAATTAAAATAAATAATTTTATTATATTTTATTATAAATAAAAGTCAATTATTCTCAAAAAATAAGAAAGCATCATTTCCAACAAAAAATAGATGACTGACGAATGAAATATTTTGTTGATATTGACAAATGAACTACAAATAACTAGTGTTCAGTTACCAATGTTTCTAATATATATGTTATGCGAACTCTAATTAAATTAGCACTTAAAAATTAAATAAAAAAATAAAATAAAAAATAAATTAGCACTTAAATTTTTTACTTGTTTTTATGGCACAGAACTTTACTACAGAACCGATATTTTATTTCTTTTATCACCAAAAATAAATCAAAAGGCAGCTCCAACCTCTCAATGAACTACTTAAGGTTGACTCACAGTAATGGTCTAATATACTCAGTTTTTCCCAGTTAGGCTTATGGATTTTGTTAACATCTTTATGTTTTTGGGACACCTGGGTGGTTCAGTGGTTGAGTGTCTGCCTTCTGCCCAGGGCGTGATCCTGGAGTCCTGGGATTGAGTCCCATTGGGCTCCCTGCATGGAGCCTGCTTCTCTCTCTCCCTATGTCTCTGCCTCTCTCTCTCTCTCTCTCTCTCTCTGTGTGTGTGTGTGTGTGTGTCACTCATGAATAAATAAATAAAGTCTAAAAAAAATCTTTTTGTTTTAAGCACATAATGATTATATGAAATCCTTAGATACTTTTTCTCTGGATCAGGATCAGTTCCTACCAAAGAAGGCTGTGTTTGGCCTAGATGAAATGGGAGGTAAGGGTGAATTTCTCCATGTAATAGCAAAATGCACAAACATGACAATTTTCCATTAGACCGATTATGTTATTTTAATCTGGAAGGAAATATGATGGTCTCCAAGACTTATACAAGAACAAGTTTGTTTTTTTTAGTTTATTTTGTTCTTAGACAAGAAGAGTTAATTTTTTTTCCTGCTGTTCTTTTCACTATAATTAATTGCTAAATACTGTAAGATTAAGAGCTATCTTGTCCTGATCACCCCAGTAATTCAACATCACTGTCACTCACATAACTCTATAGTTTATATTGTCTAAGTCCAAGGGATTAATAATAATAATAATAATAATAATAATAATAATAAAAAACAGGTCTAATTCTCAGAAATTTTCATGTAATATATTCTCTTAAGATACCCAGCTGTTATATAAAATCCCTACATCTTTGAATATTTTCTTTTTCCTTATTTTAACTGTTTAAAAATTTCATTTAAATACAAGTAATTAACATATAATGTGTTATAGGTTCAGAGGTAGATGTCAGTGATTCATCAATCTTATATAATACCTAGTGCTTATTACATCACATGTCCTCCTTAATGTCCATCACCCAGTTTTCTTGAGATATTAAAGAATTCTCTGTAATCCAAGCAGGAATCATAATTTATGGATAGACCTAAAAGCATGTAGGAAAAATTCCAGCCATTTAATGATAATTTGTCACCTGCATATCACAAACAGTATTTCCATGGGAATATGTTCCCAAATTTCTGGAACATTTTTCTGGGCATATTAAGGGATCCCAGATTTGGTTCCATGGAATACCCTAAAGGAGTCTTATACCCTAAAAGAAAGACCCCATTGCAACAGTGGATACAAACCTGTCCTCATCAATGTATATTGCATTAATTATAAATTTCTTCAAGAATTTAACACTTTCATCAACTGTACTAATTTTGGATGAAAAAAAGAATGAAAAGATCTTAACATTTATTTCTTGGGCAATAAACACAAAAGATTTTTCGTCAGCATATTGTTCCTTAATTTTGGTAGCAAACTTCCATAGCAAACTTCCCCATAATTGAAAAACTTGAAGAATTTCACTTCAAAAACTCTAGGAAAATTCTGAAACACTGTTAATTAAGAAATTGACTTTCAAAATAAGCTGTTTTTGAAATTTTTATGCCTTTTCTATTCCACATGATGATTCTCATTAACTCACAAATGGTATTAAACAGCTGTTTTATAAAATTCTGTATCTTAATAGCAATTAAGGCAGATTACACACTAAATAGAATCAGTTCAAGGTACTAAATTAGGGGCAACCCCTTTGCTTCAGAATGAAGTAGATGAGGAAGTTCCTGGCTGCCTGACAAGACTCCATATGCTACTAAATATGCAAAGCTAGATGGGGAGATTTTTCGTTTGGGATCTGCAGGCAGTGGCAATTCAGGAATATTTAACACTAATGAACAACATCAGATCAATTCAAGTTAATTAGCATTTATCCTTCCTCATTCACAGACTCCTTCTATCATGCTTTATTCAACATTAAATCTAAGCACGTACTATTAGGAATAAAACTGGAGTCTGAATTACCTATCCTTGGAAAAAATTCACAGCTGAACACCAGCTTTCTCCATTCCTTTGTTATTATCATCAAAATGTTCACTTTGTGGTGGCACCAACTTTTTTTCTATTTAAAAAGGTAATTATTTTCCTTAATTTTTAAATTCAAATTAAATTAGCCAACATTACTACATACTTAGTTTCAGATACAGTGTTCAATAATTTACCAATTGTATATAACTCTCAGAGCTCATCACATCACATGCCCTCCTTAATGCATCACCCAATTACCCAATCCACACCTCTCCTCTAGCAGCGCTCAGTTTATTCCTATAGTTAAGAGTCTCTCATGGTTTGTCTCCCTCTCTGGTGACTTCCCATTTAGTATCCCCTCCCTTACCTTATGATAATTCTTTATTTTAAACATGAATTTTATAAGTGATAACAATGTATAAAGCAAGATACCTGTATCTCAAAGCATCAACTGAGGAAATTAAAGATGTGGTCTCTTCTTCCTCAACTAACATTTTAATATACTGTAAGTGTAAAGCAGTGATGTTTTTAAGGTTATAGCTGATATAATTATTTAAGTTGCTGTATTTATGTCTTTTTTATGGATTTGAAGACTCTTTTGTGGTATGAAATATATCTAGCACTTTCTAAAAGGAGAAAATTATTTCCATTTGAGTGGTGTGAATTGGAACCAAAAATGTTTGTGCACTTAATTTTTTTATATTTCCAGATTCCAATTTGAATACCTACTTGAATAAACAAATGACAATTTTTACTGGGATATTTTGTGCTTTAGATCCTATGCAGTGTTATCTTTCCAGATCTCACTGTAGTTTTTTTAGGTATAAGAAACTCCTATCTCTAGAAACTCACCTAATGTAGTGCTACAATGAATGGATGGTTTGATCCATTAATGATTTAATTTATTCATTCTTTAAATATTGCTGAGTACCTACTATTCGTTATGCAATCTAAGAAAAGATTTCCAAGGCTTTTCAAAAGTTTTATAAAATATCTTTTAGTTGTACTCAGTTATATTTGGGGAGATTACTTTCTCAACTCCTTTACTTAGTCGATGTGTGATTTGTCAGATGAATAAATTCACTTAAAGAGCTTCAGTTTTCTTTCAGAATTCATGTGAGGACTTATGGATGATGCATGTAAAAGTGTTATCAAAGTTTAAAATGAAACATTAGGACAATATTATGTTATCATTATTATTATCATTAGATTGTTATACTCAGTCAAAGGGATCAGAATTACTATTATTATATCTGTCCATGTCACCATGATATATCCTACCATGGGTACCAGAACCCAAGGTTCTGTGAATTAAAAAAAAAATCCTGCTAAGTATTAGGAGAGGAGAGAAAGGATGGCAGGTGAATACACAAAATTTATTGTGGTAGTGATCAGTTTCTCCAAGAGATGGTACTAATAGTTTCCTCTTCCTGGTTAATTTCTACAGTGGAAACATTAACAAGGTGATATACACACTACTTTAATGCAAAGAGAACTATAATTTACATTTTTCAATTTAAGTAGCTTATTTGATATTCTTCATGGTTTATGTTCAATTTCCTTCTTGACAACGACAATATATTTTTTCCCTCTGGAAACTACATCAGAATATTATACAATAGTATGAACAATATCATACATAAGTTGAAAGAGTTGGATTATCAATAGTGAATTCAGTTTTATTCATCTCCAAATGTTAAAGAAAGCCAAAATGATTGATATACTGGAAGCCTAAAAGACAGCAATCCTGTGGGGATAAGGAAAGACTTCGGGCTTGTTTGCTTCCTTTCCTTTCCTTTCCTTTCCTTTCCTTTCCTTTCCTTTCCTTTCCTTTCCTTTCCTTTCCTTTCCTTTCCTTTCCTTTCCTTTCCTTTCCTTTTCTTTTCTTTTCTTCTTTTCTTTTCTTTTCTTTTCTTCTTTCTTTTCTTTTCTTTTCTTTCTTTCTTTTTCTTTTCTTCTCTTTCCTTCTTTCTTTTCTTTCTTTCTTCCTAAAAATACAAACTTTAATTTGATAAATATATTAATATGCTTTGATTCTTCATTCTTTTTATCTTTAAAAAAGTCAATTTATTCTCAACCAGAAGATGTCATTCAAACCCCTTTTTATCATTGAGTTGGGTAGGTTGAAATGATCTGTTCTAACCCACTTTAAAATATGTGTTATTGTCTAGGCCAGAGAATTTTCCCCTCATTATCACCTCATAAAACAACTATGAGAGGAGACTAGACTTCTAACCCTAATGCAGTTGTAATGAAGTGAAAGTTTTCTGGTTTGCTTTGGATTCTTCCTCATAGAACTTTGCAAACCAAGCCAGAACATACCTTGGCTCATGTATTAGTGCATTTTTTTTTTCTTCTCCAGAAATTAGAGGTTAGAGACTAGAGGGTTTAAACGAAAGCAAAGAATTCTTAAACAATTTGTGGTTAGTCATTTACTGTGCAAATTAATGAAAATCACAAAAAAGAAAAATCACTGTTAAGTTTCAAGAAATCATTGTATTACTGAGAGCTTTTAACAGATTTAATATAAACATTTTAGAGCGCACTAATGGAAGCCCTGTTACCATCACTGAGTAGTGGATTCTCAAATTCAGAGAAACTAATTGTGGCCTCAAATATATGTAT
This sequence comes from Nyctereutes procyonoides, assembly GCF_905146905.1. NCBI lineage: Eukaryota > Metazoa > Chordata > Mammalia > Carnivora > Canidae > Nyctereutes > Nyctereutes procyonoides. Next base: position 5,087,622 of record NW_026575035.1, on the reverse strand, counting down.
ACGTTGGTGAAGTTTTAATGAACTAGAAACTATTGAAAAGAGAGATTGAATATTTGTGTTGTAAAATCTACATCTATCTTATTTTAAATTATACTAATTGAAAATCATTACTGGTTTAAACCCCACTAGAGAATTCTAATTGGCAATAATGAAATTTTCATTGGACTTATCCTAGAATCTTATATCAACACCTCAGTCTAAAAAAGTCGTATGAGTTAATGATAGTCTCTAGTAAGTGTTTAGAAAGAGAAAGAAACAACTCCTTAAAAAAGTCATGCCTCCCTACTTCATGCTCTATTTCTGTAGTACAGATTTTATAAACATGCCCCTTCACTATTCATGGAAAAAATTCTGCTTTCTTAATAACTACCACATTATGAGCTGCTGAAGTCTTTCTTTAAAAACCACACAACCACATACAAATGTAGCATATAAACTATGATTTTTAGAGTTATTTCACAGAACAATTTGTACAATAGTGAATACACATACTTTTCTAATTTGTGAAATTTAAATGTTTGGCTGTACAAAATTAAGAAACAGTTTATTCTTTTTTATCATTTGCATATCAATACTTGGGATACAAAAGGCAAATGCAAAATAGAACAGTGGGCAAGAAAGGTGGGATATTTTAACTTCAATTTTTTTTTTTTTTTTTTACTTTCTTTGGGAAAAATGGTATGGGGTATAGGTGCATTTTCTTTTAGACTTCTTGAGGAAATTCCACTTTATCTTTGAAGATCCCTTATAAATTCAGAATAGAACTACATTGTCTATTTGTCTGATAGTTATTGTGCTTCAATAATGAATATGGCATTTATTGAATTAAAGCAATTTACAAATTTTATTAAAACTTCCAAGGATTATATATATTTGAAAATACTGTCCTGTAAGGAAAAAAAAATATTTCATATGTGTCAAATTCAATATATTTTCTAAATAACTGGTGGCCTTAATTAGTGGATCAGAAAAATCTGCCTAATTTAGAATGGCTAAAAGAAAATATAGGAAATTCTTATCTCTGGGATTAGAAAGCTTTAGAAAGGAAAGGCACACTCTGATAAATTGTTCACGGACCCTACCATAAGTTGTTTATTACATGATACTTTTTAGTGTTACAGAATCTCTCTAAATATTATGGGGAAATGAAGCTGTCCAACACTGAGGACCTGGCCTTACATTAAAATATATTCAATGATATTTAGGCAACACACTACTGTGGAGTTAAAATAGATAAAATATATCATAACTTATGTAAAATAATCATTTGATTGTAAAGTGGCTGACATTGTTTTCTTTTTGTTCAAACTTCTGTCTATACTTGACTAAAAATCTCGTCAGAGATATCTCTTCATTTGTTTAAAAATAACAGAGGGAGGAAAGTTTTGGATACATTTCAATTTGTGCTGAGCATTAAAGGTGAGAAGTCTGACGGGAAGAAAAGCTCTACCGACAGTGAATTTAAGAAAGAGAAAGGTACAAAGCAACACTGATTTATGAGCCACAATTATGTGAAGGATATCCATTCCCTTTAGCGTGGCAGTGGAAGCAAACTATTGCAAAAATACTCAGGAGCTAATTCCTACAATTCTTTTTATATTTTTATAGGATGATTGATGGCTTTCATGGTTATTCATTTGGCCATTTATTCTTTCATTTACTCAACAAATATTTATTGAGATTCCACCGCGTACTAAGAAGAGTGGAAAGTGCTGGAGATCTATTTGGAAACAAGACCTTAATTGTTTTTTATCACAGTTTACACGATAACTCAAACAAGGAGGCAAAAGTTGTAGTATAGTGTGTAAAATGCTCTAACAGGGCAAGTACACAGCATTGATTCCCCCTCCCTCTCTCTACCTGATTGCTAGTAAGCTCAAAACCTTTCCACTTGCAATAAAAAAAACATTAATGTATCTTGTATATGAGTTTTGATTGAATTCCCTACTTTAATTCTCTCCTTGCTCAAATTTTCTTAATTATTTGCATGGGTGGTTCTGTCACTTCGGAATGTGGGAGATACTAAATAAGTAAATAGGAAACAGCACTACTAATAAATAGATGTTATTATGCTCTAAGAACCAGTTAGTTTTCTACTCCAAAACAAACTATTGTCTTGAATGATGGCTGGATATAGTAGAAAAAATACAAAGCTTGAAGTCAAAGGGCCTGAATCCAATTCTGAAATGTTGCAAATCATTTACCCCTTGTGAAGATGGCAGGGGCAGGAATCCTTATGGGGATGAGGTAAGGTGACATGCTGCACTCTTGCTGCTACATTGTAGGCCCCCAGCAGATGTTGGTTGAATCTGACTCTATGATGCCTAAACTAAGATAGTCATGGGATGCCTTTGAGCTTTCAATTATTAGAATCACTATTTGGGGCCCCTGCCCACTTATTTGGATTATGATATACATTTTTAGTTAACGCACTAAATTTGTTTCCAATCATGAAAAGACTGGATAGTACTCCCAAGTCTTCAATAATATGATTCATTTTTCACTGCACCTTTAGGACAAGGACTCAAGCCTCTGACAAATGTGCACTCCACAATCCTCTTGAGTGTGTCCACGCATGACCTACCTATCACCTACACAAGGCCTCAAAGTGCTTTCTCTTGAGGAGACCAGCCCATACCGATTTGCTACCCCTTAGTCTCAGTCCTCAGTCCATTAAGGTGCCTTAATCCTAGTTATAAAACCAGTCACCTGATGAGGGATAGAGAAACAAAACAATGTCTCACCTGAGGGAATGTCTAATGAGCATGTCTGCTAACAATAGAGAAGATACTGTTTTACTATTTTTATGCCTATCATTATCAGAAATCCTTTGTTATTGCTGAGATCTAGGACTGAGTATTCCATTAAGCCCTTGGTCTTTTACTGATATTATTTAAAGTAAAACCCTGGTAAAGAAAGGAGCACAACTTCAGATCAGAATATAAAATCAGTGGATGCAAGTGAGTGAGTAACTACTTAGTGAAGTGAAGAGAAAAATGAGATATAAGCTACATTTAATTTATTTTATTTTTTAAAGACTATCTTTATGTAATCTTTATACCCAACATGGGGCTCAAACTCATAAACCCTGAAGTCAAGAGTTTGCAGGCTCCACTGACAGAGCCAGCCAGGCCCCTCTATAAGGTGCATTTTAAAGGTATCTGAAGAAATGGTTCCCCATGTGATTTGTGGGAGCCCCTCCCTATAAAGTGCTGGAGCACTGAGTGAACTATTTTGGAGTCCTGCATCAGAAAAAAATCACCTACCTTTTTGGCAGAAACTGTTAGAACCTCCCAAAACACCTACCGCTTCCGTTTTACAAGGTCACTGCTAGAAGTACAAACCTCCCCTTTCCGTCTTCTCTTGAAATCTTGCCTGAACATCAGTTTCACCAGAAATTTCTATAAATTTCTTCTGTAGTCAGTTAACTTTTTCATATTTTCAACTTCCTCTTTGCCACCTCCTCGATTTACTTGAAACAAGATGTTTCAAGTAAGATCACTGCTTCAGAAGCAGGCCTCTCCAGTGGAAGTAACTTTTCCTGCTACAACCCAGGTACTTCATTGCCAGACGACGGAGTAGTTGCCTGCTCTGTTACCTGGAGTTCCTTCAAGACTCTAGATTCTCTCTGCTTGACCTCCGTTGAGGCTCATACCCTCAGATGTAGCATCTTCTCTCCTTTTTCATTGCTGATCATTAACTGTCACTCGCTCAAAATTCTACCTCTTGGCTCAAAATCTTCCTTTATACTACACTAAATTTGACAATTTTCCTGCCAGTGTCTTGGGCACCTACTTGGTTCTATCTGCTTTGCACAAGAAAGGTAGACTAATGACAGCTGAAAAATTAGTGTGAATAGTCACATGGCATATATGAGTCCTAAAGGCTGAAGGGGAGTCTCCATAAAGACATAATGCTGAACTGAACCAAAATTTGATTTACTGTGCTGTGTTGGAATGGAGGGGCAAAAAACTCTGTCGATGAGAGATTAGTGTACAAGTAGCTCTACCTCTCCCCATGACTCCAAATAATACATGGCCTTGCTTTCTCCCTTACACTGGCCCTTCTTTCACTCATCCTCCAAAGTGTGTAACTCCAACTTCACTTGTATATTCATTAAACACCAGTAGCGGGGTTCATTGTCTTCTTATTTCACAGCGGGTGAGCCATTTCCTTGGTGACACGGGAAAATGACTGCACAGGAAGCTTATTGTCAGCTCCTTCTACCCCCTCAATGTACCAGTTAAGGGCATTTGAAAACCAATAGATTCTAAAGCCATTGAATCTGTTATAAGAGTTGTAAATGCCTTCATTCTGTCCTGTCTTTCCAGATGCTTTATCAAGGAAGAAATGTTGGAGTTCAATGGGGATGTACACTTACCAGTTCCTGGCAAGGGTGAAAGAAACTGGCAGGTGTTTCTCTTTTGTTTGTTCTAATTATTATGACCACTTAATGCATGAATGAGGACTTCTAGACTTGCATTCTTTTCTACTCCGACTGCTTTCATCATACAGGCAGGCTGCAAAGTAGATATGAAGGACATACCTGACACAGTCCAGTGTACCTATTCCTCCCATGACTTTTTCTTCCATTCCACCTCCACTTCCCACAGCACGATCTTAGACTACGATTACCTAATTTCCAAAATCTCCAACACTAAAACCCTGCTTTCCAATGATAACCTTTTTCCTTCTTACTTTGCTTCATCCAGAAAAGTCTTCTATCTTGATGCAAACAAAATTCATTGACTCTATGAATGTTTCATTCCTTTTCTTCTCTTTTCTTCAGCTCAAGCTGTCATGCACTGTATTGTAATGACTCTCCTGCAAACGGCTTCAGCTTTCCCATCTGCCTCAGTTGCATTTACCAATAAAAATTCTTAGCCTGGATGAAAATTAAGACAATATTCTATTTGATCTCTCACAGATGAGTTACTTCCTGTCTACTTAATTAAATAGGAACAGAGACTAGGTAGGCTCCCATTTTCAAGATGGGTGAACTTCTACTACTGCACTTGTTCCCTGTTTCTCTTATTCCACCCAAATCTCTTAGATTCCTCCTGTTGAAATTGCAAGATTTGCTCTCTCAAGTAGTAATGCATCATGCTGGACGTGGTTTCTTTTTGTTGTTTATTATTCCAATCTGGCTATAGCATCTGCTCCTGCTTAATATGCTATCTTTTCTCTTTTTCTTTCAAGTACTTATGAGGGCAACTCTGGGGAGAGTTCAGACTACTTTGATTTTTGGCAAGATTAATATAAATATCACATACATTAATGGTGTTCTCTCCATTTTCTTCCTTATATGGGGTAATGTTAGACACTTCGTAGCATGCCCCCACCACCTTTATGTTTCCTCTTGTTCTGTTGAAGGAATTTCTGATCTATTTCTAAATGAGCTTTTTAGCACTCAGCTTTTATTGAAAAAAAATTTAGTCAAAAATTTATAAATTTATTTTGTAATTTCCCATAGATATTTGAAAAATTTATTACTTTACTGAATCTTTAATTTGTTATTTATTCATGTCTTTTGAATTTGGTTTATTATGATTTTGAATCTATTGGCTCTATTCTTTAATACAGGTAGATATTCCTCCTCCTTGTCCCACATGATTCCATATTCCTTTGTTTTGTTTTTGTTTTTGTTTTTTTGTACATTTTGATATCTTCAGGCAATATCAGTTAGATTCAAATGCACATTTTAAAGAAAAAAATCCTGACTCTTGGGTTGTATTTCTGGGGTAGGAGGAAAGCATTTATAATGGTTACCCTTTAAATTTATCCCAGCCAGTCTTAGTTGGATTTTAAAAGTTACTCTCAATCTTTTACTCCCACTTTGCACATCAACTATACCAGTTATCTTGCCCCAAGTCCTAAAACATATTACATTTCTCTAAGTAGGTACTTTTGACTCTTACTGTATTGAAATTTTGGATAAGAATTAACTTCAAATTTTTTTCCTATTGTTCAAATTCTCCTGGTCCATAAGCACCATTTTTTTTGCTCTTTTCTTCAAAAATTAGAGAAATCAATCAATCAAACAAACAAACAACTTATTTTTAAAACCAACCTTCTATTTGTGACAATTAATTCCATGCTATTCTCTGGAATCCTTCTTCAACAATTGTCTCACTATTCTATCATATATATTTAGTCTACCCAACTCTTTCCCATCAGTCTTTGTGTATTTCAGCTTTTTTTCATGCTAACACTTCCTATACTGTGATTCTTCCTCAATCCATTGCCCGTCATCTAATTTTCTGAATTCTTAATCACCACTGACATAGTTGGACACATTCTCTCAATGATTCCTCTTGTTGACCTTCTGCAAATCTGCATTTTAATCATCTTCCTAAATTTATGATCTTTCTCTCACTCTTCCTGGAATATTTGCATCTACTCCTCTCTTTCCTTACACACTTTAGTTTGGTAATTTCAAACACTTGTCACCATTTTTTCACTTCCATGTAAATGACTGTGAAAACCTTGTCTCTAGGTGTTGCATATTCCCTAACCTGTGTTAGGACCTGTGTTTTTACTGCATTGTGAAATGTCTCTCATGGGGCATCTGGAGCACTTTCAAATTCTACAGGTCTCTCCTTCAAAACTATTCTTCCTGTTTTCCTAGTCTCTCAGGCAAGACTATCACTCTCTCTTTTTTCAAGCAATTAATTCCTTGATACCATCAGTTCTATCTTTGCAGTATCTTTGCACTCATCCCTCTGGTTCTTCAATAGCATAAATTAGGACCCCATTACCACTTGTAAATAACATTTTACCTATTTCTCAACTAAGAACCTTCAACAATATACTAAAAACCAGCAAAACACACCAAAACAAGGTAGACTAAAATATAATTTAAGTAAAAGGTCATTATATCAATCAGAAATCTTTTACTTCATTCCTAAACTACGAATTGCTTATCACTCTTATTATTTCAGAAAAACTTGAAAATAACCTAATTATGAATATAGTGACTGAATATTTTTCCATGTAAAACACAGGTCAATTATCTAAGCACAATTATAGCATTCTGAGTAAAAAATTTCCGTTGTTTATATTCCAAGAAAAAACAAACTTTCCTAAAACATAATTTTCTCTATAAAGTTGACAAGAACGGGCCTCCTAGCTCTTCCTATCTTCCTCTTTCTCTCTTTCTCCAGTCAGAGTTTAAAAGAAAGCATATTTTTGGTAAATTGCACTTACAAGGAGAGGGGAAGATTAGAGTTTTGAGAGCAGACATATGGGATGCTTTCCTGAGACAGAAGGATAGAGAAGAAGAATCTCAAAGCTCCTCTACATCGTCAACTTTCACATCTGTGCCCCACTATAATTCTGTGTCTGAGTGCACCTTGAAATGTAGAACTTTTAGAGGAGGAGAAATTGCTGTAGTTCATCTGCTTGAGAAGGCTAAGAATTCTGAACCTAAGAGGTAGAAGTAAAAGTAGAAGCAGAATAAGAGGCAGTGAGAGCAAAATAATCTTCTCACACTGAAAAGATGTCACGGACATGTCCCAGCGTAACTACAAAAGGAAGAACCAATATAAGTGAAGAGCCACAGCAGTGATACTATGCATTGAATTCTTCCTGAGATGTCACATGACACATGAACTTATGAGTGTGTACAGCAGTAAAGATTCAGAGATCAACTTTCTTTGTTTAATCAATATTGGAGAGGGGGAAGCCAGATATGGGAATGTTCGTTAATGAGGGGACTCCACTACTAATGAGTCTTTTTTTTTTCAGAACATCTTTTACCAAGAATTCAACATGGGAAGCATTCAGTCAACAGGATTCTTCCAAAATAATAGTTAATTGACCATTCACTTTTAATAAGAATTGGCTATTGTTTCTTACACCTGGAGGTGGTGTAATCTGTCAAGTTTTCACCGTTGATCGGGGATATAGTGGAAGGTCAAGCAAAGTAATGCCTGTGTCTCAAATCCTTGATCTATTTGTATATGTCTCCCCCTCCCTCAAGATGGGGAATGCCTTAATAACTTACTTACTCTTATGTCACCTATAGTGCATAGCACAATGTCTTGTATAAGTAATGGACTCATACAAAAAACTTTTTTTAAAGATTGTATTTATTTATTCATGAGACATACACACACACACACACACACAGGCAGAGACACAGGCACAGGCAGAGGGAGAAGCAGGCTCCATGCAAGGAGCCCAACATGGGACTCGAACCTGGGTCTCCAGAATCATGCCCTGGGCTGAAGGCAGCGCTAAACTGCTGAGCCACCCGGGCGCTAAACTGCCCTCATACAAAATCTTTAATGAAATTCTTTGATTGCCTTAAAATTAGAAAGATGAATTTTACTCATAGGAGTTGCTGCAGAAATGAAATTCAAAACACAAGCTGTGGAAATATTGCAAAATATCTTCAAAATTTCAGTTTCTGTGCCATTATATATTTTTGTGTCATTGAATCTAGTGTTGAGTCTTTAAGTAGAAATGCTTGGAGATGGGTTAGTTTATTTTACCCAGCACTTTTCTTTTCATTATCTGAAAACAAATGATGATATTGCCTTACTTTGTCCAACAAGTTCTTTAAAATATCTAAGTTAGAGAATTCATAAAATTAGCCAAATTTAGATAGATAAAAATCTTAAATCTTATTTAGTTTGGAAAATATCAGACATTGATGGGAAGAGTATTTAAAACCTATTAAACATACACTGCATAAATATAAGTGAAGTGAGTTTCTAGTGGCCTTGGGTGTTTCATTTAGCCTGACACTTTAGCCTTTCATTACTTTAACTTTTCTTTTTTATCCTTTGTAAATCCACTAACTTTCAAAAACTCTAGACATTAATGTTTCCTCAGTTTGGATCTGATGCTGCCATTTCAATCGCTGCATGTTTCTTGTAGAGATTATTATTTTGTGGTTGCTACTGGATTTATTCATTAGTTTATTCTACCCATATTTACTGGTTGCATTTATAGGTCACAATATGTGTATGTTGCTGAATTTACAGAACTGAAAAGACACAATGTTGGCCCTCATGAGTTACAGTACAGATTGGAAGGAAACATGCAATCACAATAAAAATGGATTAGCTGCTTTAGACTGGCAGACGATACTGAGCAAGTGGATGCCAGTGTCAGGGGTCTGAAGGCTGGGGTTGTATCACAGACAAATTCATACTTGAATTGAGACTCACACTAAGAAAGATTTTGATAAACAGATTCTAGGCAAGATATCACAAGGAATTGTTATACAGATGAAGTTCCTCACAAGGGCTTCCAGCCAAGGGGTAAAGGAAAAAAAAAAATAGGGCTGAAATATGGCTCTGTCCATTTGCAGGGCCATCATCCCTGCAGCACGGCTGGTTCAGATCAAATAGAGAAGTCCTTTTGCCAATTCATTTGTTCAGAGCAAATACCTTATTGTAATCCATCTGCCCTGAGGGCGCATTTTAAAATACTGTGCACAAAGGCAACCTCTGTGCTATCAGAAATGCTGGCCATCTCCTTACGAGAACATGAAAGGGCAGGGAGGCAGCAGAAACTGGTAGTCTGGTGAGTGAGCAGTAGTGAGGGAGGGACTAGCAATACATGATGAAAAATGCAACATAGAGGCTAAGGAATGTCAGAATTTTTAAATACTCATTGCATTGGGTAAAAGGGTTGTGACTAACTAACCTAATCAGGGTAGTAGATTCAGTGGAGTGGAGAGAGATAAACCTGGATGCAGCAGATAGTGAAGTGGTCATAGTGAAACATCAAGAGAGAGTAAAGGCAGTTAAAGAGAAAGAGAGAGAGAGAGATTGAGCTGCAGGGGACAGGCTCAGTGAATATGTATGTTTAGATATGCATGTGTAACAACCACCCAACTCAAGACAGGAAATTTCCAGCACCCCAGAAGGCTCCCATGTGCCTCCTCCTATTCATACCCTCCTAGCCCCAGGAGACAACCACTCTACTGATTTCTATCACAATAGATTGCATTTGCCTGTTCTTTAACCTCATACAAATACTATCATGTAAAACATGTTATTTTGTGTCTAGCTTCCTTCTCTCAAATTTGGACTGTGAAATTTATGTTGTTGCATCTAGCTTTAATTTGCTCTTTTGCATTCTGTTGTATTCCATGGTATGAATATACTAAAATTTTTTAAACTGCTCATTTTTTAAGTCTATTGGTGAAGAGTTTTTGGTTGTTACAGTTACTTCAAGTTGTCAGTTACTACAACCATTGCAGCAGTTCACATTCTTTTGTGACAATTCACGTCCCATTGTTTGGGACCTTTGTACCCATTTCTTTTGTGTATATATCTAAGAATGAAATTGTTAGATCATAATGTAGGTGTATGTTTAGTTTTAATAGGAAAACACCCAAATTTTCCAAAGTGGTTGCACTGCTTAACCCTGCCATCAGCAAAAGTATGAGAGTTGTTAGGTATCTTTGTTAACATTTGTGTTTTCCACCTTTTTTATTTTTGCTTGTCTGACACTTGTGTGCTCTGTTTCATTGTGATTTTAATTTGCATCTTACTGAAGCTTAATTTTGTTAGCATTCATTCGTGAAATAAATTCAAATTGGATGAAAGACCTAAATCGTGAGACAGGGAACCATCAAAATCCTAGAGGAGAACACAGGCATCAACCTCTTTGACCTCAGCCATAGCAACTTCTTATTAGACATGCCTCCAGAGGCAAGGGAAACAAAAGCAAAAATTAACCATTGGGACTTCAAGATGAAAAGCTTCTACACAGCAAAGGAAACAATCAACAAAACTAAAAGACAACCTACGGAGTGAGGGAAGATATTTGCAGATGACATATATGATGAAGGGTCAGTATCTAAAATCCATAAAGAACTTATCAAACTCAACACCCCAAAAACAAATAATCCAATCAAGAAATGGGCAAAGACATGAATAGACATTTTTCCAAAGAAGACAGCCAGATGGATAACAGACACATGAAAAGATGCTCAAGATCACCTATCATCAGGAAAATACAAATCAATAGTATAATGAGATATCACTGCACATTGGTCAGAATGGCTAAAATTAACAACATGGGAAACATTTATTGGCAAGGATGCAGAGAAAAGGGAACCCTCTTACATGGTTGGTGGGAATGTAACCTGATGCACTCACTTTGGGAAACAGTATAGAGGTTCCCCAAGAAGTTAAAACTAGAGCTACCCTATGACCCAGAAGTTGCACTACGACATATTTACCCAAGGGATACAAAAGTACTGAATAGGGGCACATGCACCCCGATGTTCAAAGCAACATCATCAACAATAGCCAAATCATAGAAAGAGCACAAACGCCCATTGACTGATGAATATATATAAAGAAGATGTGGTACATATATGCAATGGAATATTACTCAGCCATCAAAAGGAATGAAATGTCGCCATTTGTAATTATGTGGATGGAGCTAGAGTTTATTAAGTTAAGCAAAATAAGCCAGAGAAACACAAGTACCGTACGATTTCATTCATATGTGGAATTTAAGAAACAAACAGATGAGCATAGGAAAAGGGAAAAGAAAAAGAGAAGGAAAAAACCATAAGAGACTCTTAAAGATAGAGAACCAACTGGGGGTTGATAGAGGGGTGGTGGGTGGGAAATGAGCTAAATGGGTGATGGGTATTAAGAAGGGCACTGGTAGTGATAAGCACTGGGTGTTGTATGTAAGTGATGAGTCACTAAATACTACTCCTGAAGTCAATATTACACTATATGTTAATTAACTAGAATTTTAAAAAAACTCAAAACATAAAAAACTACACAATCAGAATTTTTGATGATTTTTCTATTTGATCATCTATTTTTTTATTATTGATTTGTTGGAGTTCCATATGTATTCTGAATATGTGTCTTTTTCAATATATGCATTGCAAATATGTTCTCCCATATTATGACATGCTTTTTCTCTCCCTTAATGAAAGGTATTTTAGAAAAGAGAATTTTGTAATATTAATTTTGACGAAGTTTGAGTTATTAATATTCATATGTACTATTTATTATATCTTGCCCAGCTCAAGGTTATAAGGATATTCTCCTCTTTCCTTCTGCAAGCTGTATTGTTTTGGTTCTTTTTTTTTTAAGATTTTATTTATTTATTCATGAGAGACACAGAGAGAGAGAGAGAGAGGCAGAGACACAGGCAGAGGGAGAAGCAGGCTCCATGCAGGGAGCCCGATGTGGGACTTGATCCAGGGATTCCAGGAACATAACCTGGGCAGAAGACAGGCGGTAAACCACTGAGCCACCCGGGCTGCCCTGTTTTGGTTCTTACATAAAAGCATATGATGCATCTGTAATTCATGTATGATGCGTGGATCAAGTTTTTTTTATATAGATATAAAAACAGCTCCATTTATAGAAAAGAAATCCTTTCATGACTGTTCCACAGGTGTCAGTGGATTTTGTTTTGTCTTTTTGTCTATTCTTACACCACTACAGTACATAGTTTCTATAACTAAGAAGTGACTCTTGATTTTGGCTCAAGATTTCAGGGTCCAGGGATTGAGACCTGCATTGGACCATGCTCACCTTGAGATTCCTTGCCCCTCCATCCCCCTCCCCTTCTGCTCCTCCCTCTGCTCTCTCTCTCTAAAATAAATAAAATATTTTTTAAAAAAGATAACAGTGAATTTTCCTATTCACAAAATTGAATTATTTACCCAACTTATATTTTATGTAGTTACTATTGAATTTTATAAGTACTGTGTCCTTTTAAAATGTATTTTATGTCCATTTCATATTTTCATATTTTTTGTCCCATCATTTCTCTTTTACTGACTTCTTTTGCATTATTATTAAAATGTTATAATTCCTTTTCCTTATTTATCAGCTTGTTACATGTTCACTTACTTTATCTAACCAAATAAATGCATCTTAGTACTTGAAAAGAATAGGTATTTTGCCACTGGTGGATATAGTGTTTGTTATATAATTAGTTTAAATTGGTTATTTGTATTGCTCAAATTAAGTTTAATCTTATTCAAATATTTTTCTGTTCTTTTACAATTGCGGAGAGTAGTATGTTTCACTCTCTAAATAGGATTGTAGATTTGTCAAATTCTCCTCTTTGTAATTTCTATTTCATAAATTTGTCACTATGGTAGGTGTATGCAACTAGGAATACTGTATCTTTCTATTGAATTGACCTTTTTTATTCTATTTATTTTTTTTTTAATTTATGATAGTCACACACACAGAGAGAGAGGCAGAGACATAGGCAGAGGGAGAAGCAGGCTCCATGCACTGGGAGCCCGATGTGGGATTCGATCCCGGGTCTCCAGGATCACGCCCTGGGCCAAAGGCAGGCGCCAAACCGCTGCACCACCCAGGGATCCCTGAATTGACGTTTTTTAAAATCAAATGCTCCCCTTTATATCTTGTAATACTTTCGCCTTAAGGTTCACCTTTTCTACACCTAATATAGCTACCTAGCTTTTTCTTCTGTTAGTGTTTTCTTTTTTTTTTCTGTTAGTGTTTTCATATTTAATAGTTCTTACATTTTTATTTGTCCTTATATGTAACATATATTTCCTATAAACAGCACGTATTTATTCATTTTTTTGGTCTGGAAGCCTTTGGCATTTAATTGAATTATATATTCCAGTTATATTTCATGTAAGTATTAACATAGTAATTAAAATTGTTTTTGTTTGCTCGTTTTCTGTTCTTCTTTACTTTGTCCTATCATTTCTCCATTATTTATTAGTTTTGGGTTATTCAAGCATTTTTATTTCATTTTTCTTTTTTATTAATTGGCTTACTGAAAATTTACTTGAAATTAATCTCTGAAGTTATTTGATAAATTACAACATGCAGGTCATAGCATATAAATACTTCATTCCTTTTCATTGCCAAATAATATTCCATTTCTGAGTTTAATCTTCTACAAGTCACTCTCTATAGGATTTCTTTCCTCAAGTTCTAGCTGCTTTGGCAGCCCCTGACTCCAATCTCTTTCTCTTCAGCACAAGGAGACTGACTATCTTTGAAAGAAGTCCATTCTCTCTAGCAAGAAGTGATGAATCACTCCTGTAAAAAGCAGATATTAGTGAAAAACTCACTTCTGCGTGTCTTCTTTCTTGTAGAATTATGGCTCCTCAAATCCTTTTTGCATTGGCTTTTCTGTGATGCTTCTAAGCAGTTTTGTTATGTATTTTGTTCCACTTTTGCATTTGGATCTGGTGGAAAATTAGCCTGATATGAATAACTCTATTAAGGCTGGAACTGGAAGTTTATTTACTCTTTCTGTAAGCCTGGTTCAAAATCAGAGTAATATGGAGATAGCTAAGAGAGGAGAGTGAGTTGGGAAGTGTGTGGAAATGGCAGATATGTCAGCATGCTTGTGTCCTAAAGGATTCGGTGGAAAATGAAAGGTTGAGGACTCAGGAATTAAGAGCTCATATGAATAAATTAGCATTGCATTAGAAGAGACGCTTTGTATAGGAAGAATTTCTGAGATTGGTGCCAATGCTAATAGGTATACAAATGGAAGGGCAGAAAATTGAGGTAGTTCATGTAAACTCCATTTTCTATGTGAAATAAAAATAAAAGACATTGTTCTGAATAAAAAAAAGGGTGGTAGAAGAAGGAAGTCTCAGAATAGTAATGAAGCTTTAGAATACATGCTGGGGTGATTACCAAGGAGCCTGGCCAGAGTCATTTAGCAGGATCTCTGAGCTGCATTCAAGGGCAAGCCAAACATCATAAGTTATAATATCTTTTGCCTTCATAGGTTAACTTAAAAGGCAGCTCTTTGGCCACAAGGACCTGGGCCATAGCTGTCCTTTTACCTTTGTTGTCTCATCTTGAACTTAGGCTATGATTATATGGGAATTTATCTTGAGAACTTTTGGCATTGGGACATATCAGTTTTAATTCTTAACAGTCATTACTGAAAGTTCTATGAGTTAGCTAGAGGATATAGCTAGAAGAGATAGAGAGTAGTAAATATGATTTTAGTGTCCCGTTGGGTTATGTAACTTTACAATATTGATTCCTTGTAGAGAATCACATTAAATTTAGTCTCAGTATGTTATCCTTAAAGGAGGAATGTTATATACTAACACACTAATTCATTAGAGTGCCTCTTTCCTGCTACCTCCCTGCCTATACTACTATACTAGGATCCCAGCCAGTTCTTCACTGATCCAGCAGCTTGTTATGACAGAAATAGAGGTTTAAACCTGGTCAAAAAAGCATATTTCTAATCTCATGAACCCATAACTTTATCTTACCTAACAGGATAAAATTTAGAAATCTTAAGAATCAAAATATCATGGTGGCAAGGTCTTACTGACCAATACAATACTATATTTTATTTACTGGAATAGTAATCACTGAACTAATGCTAATTCAATGTGATTCTTTCCCTACTCATGATGAATTAGCCACAAATATTGTTGCATAACAAAGCACCTCAAAGCCAGTGGTTTAGAGCAACATAATCTATTATCACTCACATATCTGTGGTCTGGCTAGGTTTTGGTTGCTCTGGGCTAAGTCCACTATGTCCATTTGGGCAGCTTTGCTCTGTATCTTCCTGAGACCAGCAGGCTTGCCAGAGCATATTCTTCCTCTGGCAATGACAAAGATACAAGACAGCAAGCATAAATGTGTGAGATCTCCTATGGCCCCAGCATGAAACCTGGCACACTATTACTTCTTGTGCCCGTTTCTCATTGGCCAAAAAGTTCACATACCCAAGCTCAAAATCAGAGAAGATGAAATATACACTCTACCCATGATGAGGCCATGGCAAAAGGATTTATGAATGGAGAAGTAAAAATTGGGATCCCTAATGCAAACTATTGCACATAGCAACATATACTCCCGTCCTTCCTTGCCAATTCTTCATGCAGGGCTCAGGAAATTTCTTGGAAGTTACTCAGCCTATCTGTATATAGAACCAAAGTACACAGGCTTGGTTGGTTGTTGTTGTTTGGTTTGGTTTTCTTTTAAATGGACAATCTAGAGTAGTAGGGCATCTCTGACATAGAGTGGTATTTATGACTCAGAATATCCTTGAACTAAATCTTTATGATTTCATCCCTAAAGTGACAAACAACATGCAAGAATGATTAAGGAGAATGAGCTCTGCAATTAGAAATATCTAGAGTACAGACCCAACTCCACTAATTTTTAGCTGATAACTTTGCAGCCTTGCCTTTAGTAAGTCATTGTGAAATGAGAACATCAATAGTGCTCATCTCTATATAGGAAGCTGTTGAAACAAATGAAATAGCACACACATGCCTCGCACAGAGTCAATGATCAAGAAAGATAGTTATTATTTCCATGGAAGCTGTCACAGAATGTAGGGGAGATACTAGAGTACAGAAGTAGTAAACTAGTCTTGCAATGAAAGAATGTTTTCAGGGATCCCTGGGTGGCGCAGCGGTTTGGCGCCTGCCTTTGGCCCAGGGCGCGATCCTGGAGACCCGGGATCGAGTCCCGCGTCCCGAGTCCCGCTCCCGGTGCATGGAGCCTGCTTCTCCCTCTGCCTATGTCTCTGTCTCTCTCTTTCTCTCTCTCTCTATCTGTGACTATAATAAATAATAAAAATTAAAAAAAAAGAAAGAAAGAATGTTTTCAGAGGTATTGGATGTTTAAGAAGGATTTTTCTAATCAGTGAGGTAATTAAAAGGTAACTTGAGGATTAATTGTTGCTACATCATATGAATGAGAATGATTAAGTTATATAGGTATAAACTTGTCACTCTATCCAATGCCCAGGTGACATCCTCCACATTTTCAGTTTTCTTTGAAACCATATTCTAAAAGGTAACATTAAGACCAAAACAGACATGAAATTTGTAACTAGCTAAGCTGATAAATGGTTCAGTTGCTAGAAACTAAAATGCAGCTGCAAATATCATTCGTTAAATTACAAAATTACAAAGTAATTTTCCTCAAATGCTACTACCTTATAGGTTTATTAAAAATTATGTATACCATATAGGTAAACACAATCCATATTTTGTTGTTGTTGAAGAAATAGTGATTGAAGTTCTAAACCATGAAAATGTTAAGTTACAATAAAAGGCCACTTTCAACTTTGCCATTTAGAGGCTCACTTATTGTTCGTAACTCTTATAATTGAAGCCTTATTATATTATCTTGCTGCACAGCGTGATTTCCTGTTATTTGTCTAATGTTTTTTAAAGAACAGTAATTTAATAACTATAGTGATATTCATCCTCGGCTCCCAACAAATGTGCTATTTCATGAAGCCTGCTTACAAAACACAGTTGTAGTCAATGTGCATTCCATGCTTGCCATTAGACAACTTTGAAAACAATGCAAAGCAGAAAAATAATCCCAAGGCCCCATGATGTTACTTTTAAAAAGAAAGGAACTTTAAATTTTAGGGCATTACAGTTTTATTTCTCTTGAAAACACTTTCAGTTTATATTTGCTCCTAAGAAAATTGATTTTATTCCTTTCTCATAGAAAAATCTGAGCTGTGTATTTCAGTTCCAGAGAAACATTGTTAAGTTTTATTGTCTCCACAACACACAAATATCCTAGCACTATACTGCCCAACAAAAACAAACAAAAGCTCTAAAACTATAAATAACACATATATTGTTTTGCTTTCATATTATTGAAAATATAGATCAAATATAATTTTTGAAGAGAAATGTGAGATATTTACCCTTCTAGTTCAGATTTGGCAATGGAATTGATGCATTTCAATAATTATTTAATTTACTGACTAGGGAATGGATAAGGAAAAGACACAATATTTTATCTATACTGTCTCTTTAGTTATATGAGCACTGCAATTTGAAGCTCTAAAATGATAGCTAAGTAGATATCAGAACCCTAAACTGATATATTGCATATTTGCATATTTTTAAGTCCTTTTCATTTATTATTTTTCATTTATTTTTAAAGATTTTATTTATTTATTCATGAGAGACAGAAAGAGGCAGAGACATAGGCAGAAGGAGAAGCAGGCTCCCTGTGGTGAGTCTGTTGTGGGACTGGATCCCAGGATCCCGGGATCATGCCCTGAGCCTAAGGCAGATGCTCAACCACTGAGCCACCCAGGTGCCCCTAAAATGTCGTTTTTAATCCTTGAAAGCAACACATCAGATTTAGGGCATTTTGTTTAATGCCTTAAATATCCTTTTTTTTTTTAATTTTTCTTTATTATTTATTTATGATAGTCAGAGAGAG
Organism: Nyctereutes procyonoides; assembly: GCF_905146905.1. NCBI lineage: Eukaryota > Metazoa > Chordata > Mammalia > Carnivora > Canidae > Nyctereutes > Nyctereutes procyonoides. The sequence goes on along the minus strand of NW_026575035.1, from coordinate 5,069,440 downwards.
AGAGAGGCAGATACACAGACAGAGGGAGAAGCAGGCTCCATGCACCGGGAGCCCGACGTGGGACTCGATCCCGGGTCTCCAGGATCGCGCCCTGGGCCAAAGGCAGGCGCCAAACCGCTGCGCCACCCAGGGATCCCCTGCCTTAAATATCCTTAATAAGCCTCATAATCTAGACACTTTGTTTGACCATGGGACTTCACTATGCCTGAGTCCTCCATTTTTTAACTTTTACATTTATTTTGCTTTATGTAATTATGGAAACAATCTATTGTCAAAAAATAGAATGGGATGCTTTTGTTTAGTGGTCAAAATGTGATACAAGATTTTGGAGGAGACTGTTATTCTAGCGACACATGCCATCAGAGTAAGAAGGGACCCTTCCTGTGTATCAAAACAACCACAATTTCTCTTATATCATAGTTTGATATATTTTACTTTACCTCTAAATGTAGTTTGCGATCCAAACTATCACTTGCCAGTTTTTTAGGCAGAAAAGCTACCTGAACTTTTCTAAACATATTAAATAAATCCTTTAATAATAACAGTGGTTATTTTAGGGACACCTGGTGGCTCAGTGGTTGAGCATGTGCCTTTGGCTCAGGTAGTGATCCGGGGTCCTGGGATGGAGTCCCCATGGGGCTCCCTGTGGGGATCCTGCTTCTCCCTCTGCCTATGTCTCTGTGTCTCTCATGAACAAATAAATAAAATTTAAAAATAATAATAATAAGAGTAGTTATTTTGAAAAATTTGAAAAGGATTTTTTTAAAATTTGTATTTATTTATGATAGTCAGAGAGAGAGAGAGAGACAGAGACACAGGCAGAGGGAGAAGCAGGCTCCATGCACCGGGAGCCCGACGTGGGATTCAATCCGGGGACTCCAGGATCGTGCCCTGGGCCAAAGGCAGGCGCTAAACCGCTGCACCACCCAGGGATCCCTTGAAAAGGATTTAAATCTTATCCAAATGGGTTGTCTATCCGCAAGTCAAAGAAAAATCATATTTTTAAACTTCATGGTAATTTCTTTCTCAAAGAACTAGAATACAGACATTTCTTTATTATGCTATTTTATTTTACAATTGTTTTACATTTCCAGTAGATAGAATCTGACTTCTAATGAGTTTCAGGAAAGAATTTGTGACATTTACCTGAACTAAGTTGGATTTTTTTAAGTTCACATCTCGGGTCTATTGTCTTTTAGAGGGAGTGGTGTTTTGTGTGTGTGTGTGTGTGTGTGTGTGTGTGTGTGTGTGTTCTCAGGGTGGTTGGCTACAACTTCAAAAAAATGCATTTTCTTGCTTTACAATTCGATGGCTTGAGTCTTTAATTTGTTCTGTTTCATTTTTGTGAGATTTATACTCAAACTATTTAAAGTTATATTAGCCTATCACGTGGTGGGGAGGGGAGTGCTCCTACTGCAACACAAACAGCAGGTGGCTGTGTGGCCCCACATCCCTCACTTCTTTTTTTTTTTTTAATAAATTAATTTGTATTGGTGTTCGATTTACCAACATACAGAATAACACCCAGTGCTCATCCCGTCAAGTGTCTCCTTCAGTGCCCGTCACCCATTCACCCCCACCCCCCGCCCTCCTCCCCTCCTCCCCTCACTTCTTAAGGGCCACGTGTTCCCCATCACCTTTGAAGTGAGGAGCATTAGCTGGAGTTGCGGGTCCTGTGGCCTTCACTTTGCTGGTAGTGACCAGCGGCAGAACCAAAATCAATCTCTGTCAGGCTTGTAATGGAGCACCTCCCTAATTTATGAGACGGTTTTCCCATTAACAACAAAATCTTGAGAATTAAATAAAAACAGGCCAGCCCAAGTGCTGCCGTGTAGGTGAATGTGGGATAAATGTTGATAAATGCACGTGCCTTCTGCAAGCCTGACTTTGAAAAATTCTGTGTCAGAGTTTTAGGTCACATTTTGACAACAATTAGGAACACTGAAATAAATAGTTGGCAATTCTTCTTTGTTATGACAGGAGATGTAAAGCCATCTTTACCAAGAAAAAGCTTATTTTATGAATATGAATTGTATTGCTGCCGTGCCCAGCCATCTTGCTGTGACTGAGGATCTGTAGGCACTTCTATTATAAACCAGAGTAGGATGCTTTTGAAGATTTGAAAATTTTGGTTAAGCTGTTTTCACCTCATTATTTGTAAAATTCCTGTGCTGCTACAGCTACAGTTCCATGCTCCATAGGGAACTCACAAAATGTTTTTTTTTTTTTTAATTAAGTTAAATGTCAAAAGTTTATTTTTAGTGTGAAAAGAAATCTAGCTGTTTTGTGAAATGTTTTGAGAAAATCTAAGTGACTCAAGAGGACTGGCTGAAATGCTAAACTCTTTAAAGTTTATTCTAATTTTATCTATTTTGTAAACTTCAAAGATATACCTGTTGGTAGCATCATGAGGAATTCATTTCTCTGATTATATCATCTCTCTATGTTCATTGATCTATAGCCCATAACTTAAAATAAGAAAGAGATATTTAGGGATGACTGGGTGGCTCAGCGGTTGAGCATCTGCCTTTAGCTCAGGGCATGATCCCAGTTCAGGCTCCCTGTGAGGGACCTGCTTCTCCCTCTGCCTATGTCTCTGCCTCTCTCTGCATCTCTCATGAATAAATAAATAAAATCTTTTTTTAAAAAAAGATAGATATTTAATGGGCTGGGCTGGATCTCTATGGGTAGAAAACTATTAGCCCATCTGGTAAAAAATTTGAACTGTCTGCAGTTACTAATTGATTATTTGAGCTGAGTTTTTCAATTTATTTAAAAACTGATTAGTAACCCTGCATCCCATACAGTCATTGCATTTGTCTTCCCTAAGACTTCTCTGAAGAAAACAAATCAAAGCTAAGTGAGTAAGTAAATAAATAAATAAATAAATAGCAGCTTTTAAAAATATATTAAAGAATAAGAACAAAATTACTGAAAATCACAGAAATTGAAATGTAATATGCATAATCTATAAGATTAGCACTAATAAGAAACAAATATATTTATATATTTCATGTACAACCAGACACTCATAATATATTGTGCTAATTTAAGTGGTCCTGCGTACAGTGACAAATATGCATGTCTTGTACAAATATGCATACAGCACCTCACACGGTGTTCCTGGTTGGTGTAAATGCAAGTTTAGGGGATGGCTCTTCTCCACATGATGATTCATGGCCTTCAAGTACCTTCCATTCTGTGGTTTTACCACTCACTAGGGCCATATTATCCAGCCCAAGAAGAGCAAACAGAGACATGGAAGTGCATTCACATCCTAAGGGCCTTTTCCTATAAATGGCAGGTATCCCTTCCCATCTCAGTAGATTGACTAGGTGACAGTCACTTGGTCACAGCTAACTCAAGTCCAGCTGTGATATCTACTAGGAAGAAAAGGGCAACACAGATTTGTTCTGCTACACTTACACAATGACCAAAAATTTGTTTTCTTTTTTCTTTTTCTTTTTTTTTTTTTGCTTGAAACAATAAAAAGTTATTCTCTCACAGTTCTGATGGCTAGAAATCTGAAATTAATGTGTCTACAGGACTATGCTCCCTCTGACAGCTCTAGGGAAGAATCCTCCCTCATCTCTTCCAACTTCTGGCATTTCTTGGCTCATAGCTACACAACTCCAATCTCTGCCTCTGTCTTCACGGGCCTTCTTTCTGTGTCTCTGTTTCCTTTCTTCTTCTTATAAAAATGCCAGTCATTGACTTTCTGTCCTTCCCTCATCTGCTGTGATCTCATCTTGATACTAACTAATCATATCTGCATAGACTCTGTATCTAAGTAAGATCACATTCTGAGGTTCTTGGTGGACATGAATTTTAGGGGGACACAATTCAACCCACTATGCTCTCTCTTTACAAAATCATCCCCTGGGTGCCAGAATTACCTTTTTGAAAACCCAAATCTGAATACAACCCTCCCTGCATGAAATCCCGTGGTGCCTTATCATCAAATCAGATAACAGAATAAAGCCCAGATTCCTCAGCTTTAGAGAATATGCTCAGAAAAGTTTGGCTTCTGTCCTCATGGAGTTTATCATCTATTTGGGATTCAACTGATAACAATACAATGAAGTGACTAGAGAGTTTGATGTCTAATTGTATAGAACATAACATAATAGCAAATGCTTAAAAAATATGTGCCTACTATGTGCTAGGCCTGATCCCATTAACCCCCAAAGAAATGATTAGCCTTGTTAGTCCTCACAGACAAGTTATCTTATAGGATAGCTGCTCTTAGTACCTCCAATTCACATATGGGGAAACTGAGGCAAGAAGGGTCAAGAACTTGCCCTGGGTCATACATTAAGGAGTCAAGGAGAGTCCTGGGAATTGAACCAGTAAGGCCAACACCAGAGAATGTGCTTTTTAATTTTTAATTTTATTTTTTATTGAAGTATAGTTGACCAAAAAATTATAACTTAAATGTCTACCGACTCTGAAATGAACTAATTAGCAAACTCCTACAACTGAAATGCAGCAGTAATTAAGGAAAGAGGTGCTCAGAGTGTCTAAAATAGAATCTATAAAGTATATGAATTAACATACTTGCATTTTACATATAACAGAGCCATTAAAGTGGCCACACAGATTCTAATTAGTTTTTTGCTCCTTGTGTAGTCCTGAAGGGTGTTACTTGGATTCCTAGTCTACCATAAATTAAAAGAAAAGAGAATGAGAAAAAAAATAGATGTTTCCATATACATGTTCATTGAAAACAGCCTTCTATGCAAGGAAGACCAGATGACAGGTGAATAAATACACTGACAAATCAACTGATCAGCCAATCATAATAGTTTGAAGCTACTTACTATACAGTCAAACTATCTACATATCTTTCAAAAACATAGTTTCCATATTATGTCCTTCTTTAAGCCTTTCTTTTTTAAAAAGATTTTATTTATTTATTCATGAGAGACACAAAGAGAGGCAGAGACAGGCAGAGGGAGAAGCAGGACTTGATCCCAGGACCCCAGGATCACGACCTGAGCCTAAGGCAGATGCTCAACACTGAGCTACTTAGGTGCCCCCCTTTAAGTCTTTCTTGACTGTTTATCAGAATCATCACTATCTCATCTGGGCTCTAAATCTCTCAATATTTTTTACTTACCTCCATTATGGCATTTATAACATTCCCTTTTTCTAAACTGTAAGCTTTTGTGCAATAGGAATGGTTTATTCTTTTTATTTTTGAATCTTTTCCCACTCTCTGTTTTTAGAACAATGCTTGCCATAAAAATAGGAGAAATGGATGAATCAAACCACATTCCAATAATATTAGATGAAATCTTGTACTTTAGCAAGGGGAAGTACAAAAACTGATACAACACAATTTATAAATGGATGTTCAGATTACAACTTCATTTTCCTTAGAGAAGTAAATCTTGACTTAGAAAAGTTTATCAATATATAGTATATGTCAGTTATATATATATATTTAAATGGATATGTAATATTAAGTATATTATATATGTAATATTAAATATATTATCAATTTTTTATACTGTTTTGATATATAAAAATAGAAATAATTCCAGGGCCAATTTGAGTATTACATGAATTTCATTTCATCATAGTTTAATTTGAGCTTACATAGCATAAATAAAGTTATGGGAAAATTAAAGATTTCACTTTGGATCGTAAGCACCATATTTCATCACTATAAGAATGGTCCGAGAAAACATCTAAAATCTGGAAAGGAAGTTTTAGAATGTTCTGAAATTTATATTGAATTTGACGGTCCTGAGATACAATGCCTCAGTATAATGTCCACTAATAAGCCATTACCCTGAAAGCCTCAAACACATATCCAGAGATTAAGGGAGTCATCTGTGTTCAGATCTCCAAACTCCCAAGTTACCATGCTGTTTTTGAGACAAAGCAGCTTCATATTTTTCAAATCTACAAAGTGCAAACCAAACTTAGTCACTCGTTTAAAATCTGTGTGTCTTAAATTTTGCAAAGTGAACAAAATTGCCCGATATGGACTACACTTCTTTCTTTACATATTGTGCTACTATGTTTAGAAAGAGTTCTCTATTATGAATATCTCATTAAACGATCATCTTAGTAATTTTTCTATTTCAAAAAATATTGCTTCTGTCAAATCTCCGTTTGGTGGATAAACATATTTATTTAATCTTTGGGGCATAGAAGTCATCATAACTTCTGAAGATGAAAACATAATCATATATGCTATTCATAAAATGTTTAGGACATAAAAAACACCTCTATTGATACCACAAGTGAACTACATGTCAAATTAGTTGCTAAGTCAAAGATCCCATAAGAATAGAAAGTATCATTTGTTTTCCTGAAAATGCTGAAAGTATGGCAAGCATGGAGACTTCAGTTTTATTAACTTTCAAGGGCAGATATGTGTGAATCTTGGATGACACAAAGCCAGCCTATTCTGTTTCTTTAAATATAAATTAAAACTGCTAATTTATATACTCCCTGAAGAATGAGGTTTATAATATAAATAGAAACTGACCCTTAACTATAACGGCACTACCGGATGCCGTTATAATAAGCTCCCCTAGATGCCATGGTGTAAATGTATTAGCTGTACTAAGAGACCCACTCCTGCTATAATTATGTTAGGAACCAATAAGACAGCTCAGAAATCAATATGCTAAGACAGATAGAGTAAAGGACCATGGCCAGCCCACTGGGAATAGATTAGTCTGGCAGGTCCCTAGCTGAGTCATGAAGAAGGGGATATCTCTGCTGTTGTAGAAAGCCATTAATTGTAAATTTTCCCGAACAAGGAATTGAAGGGAGAGCTTAGACTGTGTTGTTCATACCACTCAATGAAAACTGCAACTCTTATTGATCAAGAGTTAAGCTTTTTATTCTTATTTCAAAATCCAACGGGGCAAAAATCTAAATGTTCAGAGGGATTTTTGAAGCTTTTCCCACAGTGCAACTGAAATTCTTCCTTGGTTATTAACTTGTCTGAATATTTTTAAAACTTCTAGGCTGGATCAATGCAATCGTATTTAGACAATGGCCCTCCACACTGACACGTTTACTGGTGTGACATCGATTATCTAAACAATTAATATACACATGTCATATAATATGACAAAAAGAAATACATTCTTTGCAAAATTTTCTACAAAATTTCAGGTTGGCAATTACCTGACTATTAAATGTTACTGTGTTTATATTCATAAAGACAAAGAACTGTTGCAACTTATTTTACTATATATCATTGAATTTCCTTAATACTGTTAGCCTTATCTGAGTAATTTGCTTAGTAGACAGAAGCAGTCTAAATTAGTATTGCTAAGAAAAAGAAAGGAGAAAAAAAGAAAAAGCAAGCAAGTAAGAGGGAAGAAAGAAAGGAGAAAAAGGAAGAAAGAAAGAAAGAAAGAAAGAAAGAAAGAAAGAAAGAAAGAAAGAAAGAAAGGAAAGAAAGAAGGAAGGAAGGAAGGAAGGAAGGAAGGAAGGAAGGAAGGAAGAAAGAAAGAAAGAAAGAAAGAAAGAAAGAAAGAAAGAAAAAAGAAACAAAAACAAAAGGCCAAGCTTTTGTGGTTACAGTTTGGCACATCTGCTCATGTCCAATCAAGCTTTCAAACACAGAGTAGTAAACAAAAGCAGCGATCAAGCAAGGACAAAGTCAGACACATAAGTGGTTTGAATGAGTGTGCAATTTCTGCCCATATGACCATCCTGACACAATTGCTCTAATTTTCTTTCCAGAAATGACTGATAAAAGATTTAGGTAATTGCTATGGAGACAGACTTCCTTCCATCACTAGGTATCTTGAATAATACAGCCTCAGGGTCATAAGATGGAGTGTCAGTTTCTGCAGAGTCCTAAATTAATACTTGTCCCTGCTTTAGCTACACTTCCTGTACATCTAATGAAGTGAATGTAATTTATTTTGACAATGTATTGAAAATCACTTGATCAAATGACTATTCCATAATGAACACAAAAGGCAACGTAGCCTTAGAAACTATAAACTCCAAAATAACATAAATACACATCAATTTCCGAAAGCATATTTTTTTCTAAAAACTGTATGCTGTCAGAATAAGTATGGAGCAAAATAGTTTCTAAACACATAATAGTTCATGCGAATGTAAAAAATACATGTATTTTGCTCTGATGCCTGAGATTGACCCATCTCCATTCAGCACATGACCTTGTCCCCTCTAATCAAACTTAATTTATCTGGCTGATCTTTGCATTTCTAACTATTAAGTAGCACACAGAAAAAAGACCAGAGAGCCACAAAATGGCTAGTACTTGGAAGGAATTTCTGAAAATATTATAGATCAGACTTGCCAGAAATTTTATCTTCACACATAAAGAGTCAATTTACAGGGGAATCTTTAAACACCTCCACTAAGACTTCATGACATCAGGCAAACTATAATTTGGAGGTCTCCTGAATGTTATGAAGTTTTCAATAGGTAATGAAATCAAGCTGTGGGCTAATGAAAACTCCCTATCCTGACATCATAAATAAACAGAGGGTTACATCATTTGTTAAAAGACACACGATGCCAGACTAACGTACAAGACAGTTTTTTTACCAACATGGAAAACATCCTTAGGTCTTGTGATGAAGTTTTTATCTTTCCCCCAGTGGAAAATATTACCTGAGATTTGAAAATATTAAAACTCTTGAATTAAGCATGTATGTACAATATGTACATATTGTATGCAATAATTGCATGCAAACATGTACTATGTGTACATAATTGCATATATGTACAATATGCAATTGTACCAGAACCAAATGCATGAGTTTTGTCTCCAGAAAACCAGTGGAATACCTTAGAAACTGATAGAGGTAATGCAATAGAAATTTTTCGTTTTCACTGAAAGGAAATGCCCTTGGTACCATCTTGGCAAGAGGGCCAAAGCTAGGCAAGTGTCTGTACAGTGGCGCTGTGAAAGTACAATGTAGTGTTTAAATACAGCCAGGCAGAAGCCAGTGGATAATGCTCAGTAATGGGTTAATCAATACTTATTATGGTTTTATTGGTTCACTAAAGAGAGAACAGAACCTAGTGAGCACAGAGTCGAAAAAATCACTGCATCTGATCTAGATAACATCTACTCTCCCTAAGGGATTTCCCTATTCAAGAATCCAATTTACCATGCCTGATTGACAAGGATTGGATCCTAGGGAATCACATAACTCTTTTTAGGACCCAATAAAATCCTAATGGATTTGTCTGACTGGCCAGGAGACTTCTAGTTTTACTAAACTGAGGTGGTTTGTTGCAATTAGCCTTTATTCCGCTTGCAGTTGAAAAACGAGGCTATTAGGAATCATCCCCCCCTATAAACACTGGAGTCATGCTGAGATGTGCCCACTAGACAGAGGGACTGTGCTGTATAAGAAGAAGGCTCTTATGATAGATTGGAAACATTTGAAAGCATCTGAAAAAAATGGTCATCGAACAAGATTCAAATGAAAAAGAGGAAAAGTCCAACTACATTGTGTTCTTAAAATCCATTTCTTGGTCAGTTATCCTTTACGATGCATTTCTCATTCAGGTAACGGACACAGAAAAGAAACTCTCTGTTTGAAAATACCTTGAAATGTGTACCTTTTGCTATCTGAGCTTCCCCTTTAATATGGGAAGTTTGAAAAAAAAATCATCCTGCCACAACAAAAATCTTGCAGATGGTTGTCCCTGTACCTGTCCTTTTTTCTCCTAGAGTTAATGTTTTTACTAAGCAGTTAACTTGTTCAAGCACACTGGGTTTTGATCACGGCATACTATCTCAGTGGCTCTTAAGAAGTCAGAAAACAGTGGGAGTGTGATGAGACTTGAAATCCAGACTGAAACATAGCTGAAAGAGAACTTTTAAATAATATAAATCATATTTTGAAGCAAACATTCCTTTAATATAAAAGCCACTGGTGCAACCCATTCCCTCTAGAATTGTGCTTGCTCTTTCATAGGCATAAGCAATGCTTCAAATGTGTTTAAATTGAATGGATTTCATAATCAGAAATACGTTCACTTATGAAATGTCTCTGAATAGACGTCATGATTTACTCCGTTCCCCTTAGAGACTTGGAGGGACTTTAGCGATGTTCAGAGAGCTCACATGACCAGATGCAGACTCTAGTCTGAGCGATGTTCAGAGAGCTCACATGACCAGATGCAGACTCTAGTTTCTAACCCCAAAATCTCCAGCAAAAGAAGCGATGCTAATTACATACAAAAGATCCATTTCTAATAAGAGATGTATGACTCTGTGATAATAAATGTTTAAACATATGGAAGGGACACATAAACTTCATATGTTGAAACATATGAAATTATTTAAATACAGGTGTAGAGTATTATCACATTTAACTGTATATACATTTTTTAATCATGACTTTCAAGCACAGTGACTAACACAGACAAAAAATGCTGTGTATGATAATTATAGAGGACAGACGAGAAAGAAGAGCATAGACAAAAGAAGGTAGGGATGTAGAACAAGAAAGAATTGACTAGAGTGATATTGTAAAATATTAGCATATGATTTTTTCTTTAAGTAAAATTATAAGTAGTTTTATTTTTTTGCCTTATTCTAGTTTTTAAATGAAGACACTTTTGTTGTGAAATAAAAATGAACATTTCATTAATAATTAAAAAGTGGTATGTGGTTAAGTATGATGATGTGAAAATTATATTTGTAAACATTGTAATTCTCAGGAGGCTGTGGGTAGCATCAAAAGTGTTGGAATGATATTGTAGAAGGTGATTAAAATTGGTCTTTCTGTCCTTACTGTGCTAGGTTTACATTGGGCTAATTTATGTAGAGTTCAATATTGTTTTATAAGTATCTTGTTACAGTTTGTAGAGTAAGTTCCAAATAATTCTGATGCTCTAAAAGCAAAATATCTTATCTGGAGCTAATATATTTATTTCACTTTGGCACGCAATGAAGTTTTTCCAGGGACCAAGGACTAAATTTAAAGATGTTAATACAAGTAACTGGGTTAGTTTTAATCAGAATATAGAAGAAATATTTTTGAAATTCTATCATACTATGAAGAGGGTTGTTTACTGGATCATTAAAATGTCCCTCATTAGGAATTTTTACATTTGTTTATAATTATGGTCCCTGTCGTCCCTCCAGGATTTAAATGATATATTGCTACTGGTTAAGATTTTAGCAGAATTTTCTTATTTTAGATAGCATTGATTGCTTATCCATATGTGATTTGCTAATTCATATTATTTAATTTTATTTAATCTATAATCTTAGATAAATATAGATAATCTATAATCTAATTTTACTTAATCTGTGACACAACTAGCAAATATTTCATCCATAAGTTACTACAATGTAAAGAGCAATATTTTCAATTCCATATGCTGTTCCAGAACTTTGCTATTCCCTCATAAAATGACACAGTCTATTTTCCCTACCTTGAAAATGTGTGGCTCTATTTCACTGTGCAGATATATAAAATATGGAAGATATAGTGTTATGTAACCTATAAGACTTTGTTAAAAAAGGTGATGTGGCTTTTGTCTGGCTCTCAGAATGCTTACCTATGGAACCCAGCCCCTACACTGTGAACAAACCCAGGTCAAATGGAAAAGCCATGTGTAGGTGTTCCAGGAACCACTCTTAGTGAAGGTCTCCACTGATAGCCATCAATGGGCAAATTTGTGAACATGTACATCTTCAGGTGGGTCCAATCTCTATCCTTTGCCCCCAGCTGATGCCAAATGGAAGAGAGAGAGAAGCTATTTCTGTTAAGCCTTTCACCAAATTGGAAAATCATGATAAAAATTAATGCTACTTTTGTTTTAAGTCATAAAGTTTTGAGGTAGTTTTTGAGTAGCAATAGGTAACCAGAACCATTTTTGTTAATTAGAAATAGGGTGCTATCATACTGAAATATAAGACATGTTGCTTGGGGCCCAGGTAGCAGGTGGAAGCTGAAAGTACTTTGAGAAAGGTGTTAGGGAAAGATAAAATAACTTGAAGTGAATATTAGTAGTTATTTTATGGCTTGGTGATTGATGGCTTAAGGTATATGAAGATATTTTTAGAGCTGGAGGAATAGAAACCCTTATTACATAGCAACAAACAGCATAACCACACTTGGTCTTTGTTAATATGGAAGGTAGAAAACAGACCTAATGACCTGTCTGACTTAACTATGAGGTTCGTAGACAGGGTACTTGCCATCTGAGTCCTTCCTACTGATTTTGATAAAATAAGAAAGCAAAGAAGTGAGTTAAAAAGTTATTGTTTGGGCAGCCCAGGTGGCTCAGCGGTTTAGTGCCTCCTTCAGCTTGGGTGTGATCCTGGAGACCTGGGATCAAGTACCATGTTGGGCTCCCTGCATGGAGCCTGCTTCTCCCTCTGCCTGTATCTCTATCTCTCTGTGTCTCTCATGGATAAATAAATAAAATCTTGAAAAAAAGTTATTGTTTAATCTTCAAGTCAAATTAAGGAGAGATATAAACTCTTACTGAGTTCAAAAACATTTTTAATAGATTTTTTAAAAGATTTTTATTTTTATTTATTCATGAGAGACAGAGAGAGAAAGAGAGACAAGCAGAGGGAGAAGCAGGCTCCATGCAGGGAGTCTGACATGGGACTCAATCCTGGGTCTCCAGGATCGCACCCTGGGCTGAAGGCAGTGCTAAAACATTAAGCCACCCAGGCTGCCCCCCACCCCCCACAAAATTTTTTAAATGATGATAATACTATTGGCCTCCCCAAGTTCCTCAAATGAAAATGAACTCCAGAGCAAATATAAATCCAAGGTGGAAATAGGCATCATTTCAATGCCTCTGCAGATTCAAAAATTGTTTCAGAAATTCCCTCAGTCAGATAATGTCCTCTAATAATCTTAAATATCAAGATGACAGGTCTTCTCTATGCAAAGCCAAAGATGGAAGAGAACTTACCCAAAACGGTTGTTGGTTATGACTTTGGCTGGATGAACAAAATAAAATTCATTTAAAAATCCGCTGAATTTTAAAGGGAATTCTGTGGTTGAAAACACTGCTGCCTTGTACTTAATTGAACAGTGACAGTACGAAATGAAAAATGACCTTTATGTCCCTGAACCACTGTAAGATAAAGCAAGCTGATAAAACTACTCAGCAGCAAATAATAACCATTCTTTATGGAAAAGACAAGATGACTCAAAAGGTAAAACCAAGAACCCAAAGGTCAGAACAAAACCCTATAAGGAATCATTCCTAGGCAGGAGTACTAAGCCCTACTAAATGAACTGGAATATGTGCTTGGATCGATTTCAGAATTATTATGGAACAGTGAATATAATGTGCCATCACTCCCCCTTCTTTTGGTGGTAATACATGCAAATTGCCAGCCACATGATGGAAGCCATCTTGGACGTGGGTCCTCAGCCCTAGTTGAGCCACTTCAGCTGATGCTATAGACATAAGAAATTAGCCATCCATGCCAAACATGGCCCAAAATGTCAATTTGTGAATAAGTAAATTACAATTGTTTTCTAAGCCACTAAAGTTTTGGCTTGTTTTTTTTTTTTTTTTTTTATCCATCAATACACAACCAGAGCAGCAACTGATAATGAGAACAACATATATAATAATAGAGGGGGAAAAAACAAGGCATTTACAAAAAAGTTAAAAATCAAATTGACTTCAGATTTCTCTTTAGCACACCAGATTATGGAATATATTAGACCAATGTGTTTCAAGTTATGAAAGTGTAATTTTGAATTGACAAAGCCCATCTATACAGATTGTAAGTTCTTGATCTATTTACTTTCAGAATTACGCTTTAGAGGATTTTCAATGAATTCAATATTCAACCAAAAATTAATATCTCATATCTTCCATGTATTTAAAATACTCTCCTTTAAGAGAGTAGGAATAATCTTAATGAAAAAAAAAATATTTTCCGGCATCGATCAGCTAAGGCGGGGTTAGTTAATGCAGGTGAAAACATGTACATTTAGGTGGCACATACTTATCTGCATGTATTCTTGTCACATAAACTAAACCAAATGGTAATACATGGTACATAATCAATTAATTTGCCATCGTACTACATTAGAGATTTATTCTTTTTTTTTTTTTTTTTGGTTTCTTGTTAATACCATAAGGCTGTGGATTTTTTCAAAGCTAATCCTGTGTCTTTCATAGTACTTTCCTTACAGATCTCAGTGTTCTGCTATAATAAGTAAAGACTATAAAAAATAAATAACAAACTAGGGATAAAGTAAGGAAGGTGATTAGAATTGGAAAAGGGGCAGAATTTCCTCAGACTGAAGCCATGTTTTTGCCTCCTTGCCATGTTTTTGATTGTTCAGAAAATGACACTAAGCATAGCATTCCTATCAGAGTTGCAGAAAGATAGCTCGTTTCTGAGCTTTACTTTTGGTTAAACCAAAGCACAGCTGCCTCAATACATCTAATTACTGCAGTAATTAAAGTTCTTACCTTACCTGTGTAGTCAAGGACACAAGGACTTCTAATGGGAACAAATCTAGATATAAAAGCTTGCTGTCAATTAGCCCTGATGGCTTGAAAAAATAATGAAGGACAATGAGGGTTGAGTTACAGCCCTGTACAATAACAAATGTAGTAATTCGGCACCTCTTTCTTTTCTTGGATTCTACCCAAGAGTTTGGGAGAAGAAAGACAAGATTATCTGGGTAATATGATCTTAAGACTATCAGTGGATAATGGTATCCTCCGTCAACTTTGTATTAGAGCTTACTTCTAACAAAAGATGGGACGGCTACAAATACAAGCCCTTCAATCTGGGAACAACACAACTGTTGAGTTTCTTGTCACAGATTCTGTCAATAGAATGCAGACCAAAAAAGGAGATGAGAAATGTGACTCTGCTGTGCACAGTTTCATGCTCAGCCCCCTCCCAGCAAAATCGCCTTTCCTGATACACCCTAACTTTCACAGGCAGGCAATATGTTGCTAATACCTTTTTGTCATTGCTGTTGTTTTAATCATGGCTTTTCTGTTCTGATAAGGAAATAACCTGTAGCAAATGGTGGGGGGGAAAAAGTCTTAGAAACTTTTCATTCTGAGAATATCCTGAAAGAATTGTGTATTGATCTGAAAAACACAGATACAATATATATTATTTGGAATGTTGTTGCTTCTGTAGGCGTTCAAACTTGCAGTTGGATGCTGAAGATAATCTACGTACCTGTCTTCTCTCCTAGATTATAGTCATTGAGATTACATTATGGATAAATCCCAGAGCCTTTGTGGCCGGCAAAATGTAGATGCTGTGTCTGGATCTGAACTGAACTTGACCTTTGCATTAATTAAATTCTCATGCTACTGATTATAATGAATGCTAAACATTCTGTTGGAAACAATCATTTCCACTTTTTCTGTTTGTTTGCCCTGTTCTTTCCCCCATTTTCTCACTTTTATCACACAGAGAAAAATACAGTAGTATATTGTGATGGTTAGCTTTATACATCAATTTGGCTGGGCTACGGTATCCAGCTCTTTCATCGAACACTAATCGAGCAGTTGCTGGGAAGGTATTTGGTAGATATAGTTGAGATTTGCAATCGATTGACTTTAACTAAAGGACACTGTCCTTGATCATCTTGGTGGGACCGCATCCAAACAATTAAAGGCTGTCAGAACAAAAGCTGAAGTTTCCCAGAGAAGAAATTCTGCCTCAAGACTGCAGCATTAAATCCTGACTAAATTTCTAGCCTTTTGATACATTTCTACAGATTTCACCCTTGCCAACTTCCACAATCGCATGAACCAGTTCCTTAAAAACAAATCTGTATGTTTGTATGTGTTTCTGAAGAATCTTGATTGATACATATGTTTAGGATACATGGAACTTTATATTATATACTCTAAACTATATAATAGATATTTCAGAAAATACTATGGGTTTTTTTTCTATGTCTTCATGTTTGCCATTACTTTTTTTTATGTTTTCGTGCCACATCTTTGTGGTCACTAATAGAAATGAAAACATGTATTTCAAAACTTTCAACCTAGGTACTTTAAAAGAGTAATATGAAAAACGTGTAAGTTAAACATTCTATTATACCAATTCTCCATCAAGGTGCACTATTTTGTGTTTACATATTGCCTCATATTTCTTCGATAATTTTATGTATTATTTCCTACCAACTGAAAATAATGTCCTTCATCATCGTACTATTTATTTTATTATTTTCAATGGCTAGGAGGAAATATACAGTAAATATTCAATAAATTGTGCTGGAATTAAAATGAAAAAGACTTTTTTCAAGAAAAGTTACTATACCTCAATTTTAGGAAAATGATATACCTAAGCTGCATTCAGTGGTTGTGGATAGTGGTAGAAAATTTGAGCATGGAATGAGCATAGTTTTCACAGTAATAACTGAGCAGGATAGGTTCAAGAGTATGAATGAGCAAAAACAACAACAACACGCGGTTAGGCAATTTGAAAATATTAACTTAACTGCTTAGAGAAACCTGAGAAAGTTGTTGGGGCACCTGGGTGGCTCAGTTGCCTAAGCATCTGCCTTTGGTTCAGGTCATGATCCCAGGGTCCTGGGACTCCCTGCAGAGCCTTCTCCCTCTGCTATTTCCCTTGCTTGTGCATGCTCTCTGTCAAATAAATAAAATCTTTAAGAAAGAAAGAAACCTGAGAGAGTTGTTAAAGTATATACAAAGTATAGTTATTTTTCATAGAAAAGATGTAAAAAGTTAAAGAACTGGTCATTTTAAGAAAATACCTCATATAAAAGCTTATACAGGTTTGGATCTCAGAGTCCTTGTACATTCAGAAGAATTATTGAGGACTCCAAGGAATTTTTGTTTATATGAGTTGCATTTCTTAATACATACCTCATTAGAAGAAAAAAACAGGCACTTTAAAAAGATTTATTTATTAAGTTTAAAACAGCAATCCACAATTCACTTTATGTTAACATAAATAACATACTTTATTTAAAAAACCTTTCCCAAAATTAAAGAAAAAAATAGGTTTTTTTTTTTTTTGGTTGTTGTTTTAGATTTTCAAATATCTTCAATACCTGCCTTAATAGAAGACAGATGGATTTTTATATCTGCTCTGTGTTCAGTCTGTTGTGATAGCACAAATCATACATAGCTTCTGGAAAACTCACTGCATTTCAGAGAAAATGAGTGAAAAGGCAAAATACCTCTTAGTATTATTATGAAACTAGTATTACCAGACCCTACTTTGAGAAACACTGACCACAATGCCCTTTCCCATTTGATGCTAAATCCATTCTGCCCATGCTGAAAGTGGTCCACATGCCATGATGACCGAACTAGAGGCTGCCTCCTTCTCTGAACCAGACTGTACATTAATATATATTTTTAATGGTAGTCAGGGAAAAAATAGTGGGTATAAATAAGTTCATGCCTTTTCTTTGGTTGTTCAAGCGTTGTCAAACAAAATCCAAACAGAAACTGCAATGCTTCTAGCTGACTACATGGAAAAGAGACCATTTAATCTTCCAAATGTTTTTAGACCCCAGAGCAGGTTTACTAATCTAGGGATTAGGAACATTACATTTGCTTCCTCCTTCAGCTGCCCACCTGAAGGCCCAATTGAGACATCATTCATTCCAAGGGACACAATTGCACCTGCCGCTTTTAGGATTTCTTTTAGCAAATGCTGAAACAATGGTAACATCCAGCAAAATTCTTCAGGTCACTTGAGAAGCAGTAGTGCCCTGTTCTTTTAAAGTTCTTAAAGGAGCAGAAATAGTAAGCAAGCATGATGCTTTCAAAGCCACAAGAGACTCTAGACACACTATGTTTTAATTCCTTCATGAAGTTACCCAACCTATTTTATGAAAGGAGCACAGAGTTATTAGTAGAGTCTGTTATAGACACAGTCTGTTAGTACCATTTGCAGCTTATAAGAAAGAAGGAAGAATCATTACAAAGCACTATCCCAAGTGTCCTCCTCGTGTCAATTTTTGGCTGTTCTAACCAAAGTTTTAGCTGTCTTTCAGGGAGACTCTTTTGTTTCAAAGAAACAGAGTCTATAAATTCATTTAAAGCAAAAAGAGAACTTGCTGTAGAAGTCCGTGGAATCTAGGGACCTGTTGTTCTTTTTTCTCTCTCGTGAGCCACATGATACCTTTTCTGTTTCAGAACTTCGATTTGCAGTGATTCCTTTTTGTCTCATGACTATTCCTATACTTATCTACATCCCTGTTCAACCTCAATATACTAAAGAATTTCCCAACATTCTTTCAGTACTTAAAGGATATCATTTTTCCAACGTTCTGACTTTCAGCTTTGTTATTTTTGTTGTCATCGGGAAGACAGGTATTGAGCTAATTTTTGCTCTTTTTATTTACTTATATTTTTTGAAGATTTATTTACTTATTTGAGAGAGAGAGAGAGAGAGAATGAGGGAAGGGCAGAGGGAGAGAATCTCAAGCAGACTTCCGGTTTATCAGGGAGCCCCACATGGCACTTAATCCCAGGACTCCAGGATCATGATGGGAGATGAAATCAAGAGTCAGACATGATGGAGCAACCCATACACTCCCAATCTGTGCTGTTTTTAGAGTAATATATATATATATATTCCCTCATTGGTCTTTTTAACATATTCTCTCTGTAATTGCTTACTTTGAATTTTTCTCTACCTTTCTTTGTACTTATTCTGCATGAGGTTCACAATGATTCTTGAAGCTTGATGTCACTTATCAGTTCCAGACAATTCTCACTAGCATTATATTTTCAAACATTGCTTCTGCTCCACTGGCTCTCCCCTCTCTTTCTATAACTCCGCTTTCATATATGTAAAATCTTTTCAGTATTTCATCTCTCCCTTGTGCTTTTTTAAATGCATTTTCTATCCTTTTGTTTTTCCATGCTTCTTCTGGATATTTCTCTGTCTTAAATTTTATACAAATAATGATCTCTGAATCTATGTCAAATCTAACATTAAACACACTCAGAGTCTTAAATTTTATTTACTGTATTTTTTGGTTCCTAAATTTTTATTTGCCTTATTTTTGCATATTCCAGTCCTCTGTGAAAATTCTCCATATTCTTGGAAATCCTTAAACTTAACAAGTTCAGCCACTTGAAGTCTGTGTCTCATGACTCCATTTTCTGGAACTACCTAAATCTATATTTCTACTTCCATTGTTTTTCTAAGGTTCTAAAACATGTACTTTTATTATATTCCTTGTTATTTTAACAAGGTGCCAGGATTTATAATGTTTAGAAATAATTTGAGGTCTAAAACGATTATATCTTCCTTCAGAGAGAATATGCTTTTGTTCTTGAAGATAGCTAGGGGCACTTGCAATTTCAGATCATAGAGTTCATTGCAAGGAGATGGGTTGAAACTGTGCTTCAGTCCATGTAATGACTAAACTACTTCTGATTAACCCTTACTCCTAGTTTATAGACCCTGAGGACCTAATATAAAACCTGAGGGCCCTGGATTAGGTTTTCATCCTCTGGCTCCATAAGGCTTTGTCCCACTTCTCAAATTCAGTCACCCCTTCAATAGTCCACAAAATCTGCAAAGAGAAACAAAATCTCTTAAGTGAGAGGAGCCTAAAATGATGGGCTCACCTTTCAGGCAGGGTTCCTTTACTTTCCAACCTTCCTAGATCTTGACCCCATAATTCCTTGTTAGCTTTTTAACTTTCCAGTGTCTTCAGATTTATTTTTCCAGCTTTTTTTTTTTTTTTTCAGTGTGTGAGTTTTCCTGTTTCCTATTCCACTATTACTGGAAGTGGCACATCTCAAAGGAAATTTTTGAGTAGACAGATCACCAAGTGAATAGAACAATAAATAACAGGTAAGATGAAATAAAAATATAAGCTAAAAATGTGAGTCATAATGATTGAAAACCCACCACTCATTAAAATACAGACTTTTTAGCTGTTCAATAAATCATTGCTTCTATTTAATGCAATTTCTTTTTTTTTTTTTAATTTTTTTTTAATCTATGATAGTCACACACACACAGAGAGAGAGAGCCAGAGACACAGGCAGAGGGAGAAGCAGGCTCCATGCACCGGGAGCCCGACGCGGGATTCGATCCGGGGTCTCCAGGATCACACCCTGGGCCAAAGGCAGGCGCCAAACTGCTGCGCCACCCAGGGATCCCTATTTAATGCAATTTCTTTAGAAGAAAAGTTAAAATGACAATTAAAAATTCTTCTAATATAATTAAGGCTGGAACCTGTTAAAGAATCAATTTTAAAAAGAAAAAAAAGAATTATTGAAAATGAGAAATTTTCAATCCCATTCTTTCATGGATATTTTATGGAGTACCTAAATTCAAATTTTATTTTGAGATAAACAACCAAGATATTAAATTAACTAATGGTAAACATATAAGCATTATAGTTCAAACTGAAAGAATAATCGAAGGAATACTGAAATTAGAAAGAATCTTTCTAAAAGACTTGAAGGACCTCAAAGATAAAATTATGGAAATGACTAAAATAAATTATATGTTATTATAAGTGGTAATTCTTTCAAATTATTGTCTGATTGACTATTTAATCCCCTATAGATAAGAAGGTTCAAAAGATGACCTGTAAATAAAATTGTTTCAATTTCATAGTTGTTAAATTTCATGGGATAATACTAAGTAATAGGGTCTTTTATTGTAAAAACAACTCAACCTTTTGGTACATTATGAGGTTTATATAAGAGGAAATCAATATTTGCTAGAGCTAGTTAAGGAAGAAAGTATGTATATAAGAAAAGACTAATTTATCTTGACTTCCAAAATATTAAAAATATAATACTTGTCCCAAATTTCTCTGATGGTATGATCTTTATAAACAAAAGTAAGGATAGAGTTGAATGGCAAGTGTGTATGGATAATTTCTTAGTGTGATATCAAGGCACATATTATAGCATCTTGATATAATGAAGAACCTGCAAAAAGCAAAGTTATAGCAGTATTTTAGGCATGTTTATATCTAGTAGTTCAAACTAGGGTCTAAGAAGTTTTGAATCTAAAGATTAATGCAATAAAACCTTTCTGTTTAGAGAGTTCAAAAGTAAATCTGGTATCTGCTTAGGAGGAAAGTCAGAAAGAGCATCACTCCTATGCATATGACAAAATAATGTTGCAGAATGTTAAGTTCACAGGGTTTTTTTACATCCATCACAACTGAGGTTACAAGTCAAATAACTAACCTAAAATTTAAGGAAACACAATGCACCAAAGGTGAGACACCGATGTGAGTACTTGTTTATCTGGAGTAGATGATGCTGGACACCATGTAAGTGGTGTAAGCTCTTCACTTAGATTATTTTTTAACAAATTGCTAATTGCCTATTTTTGCATAACAATATCATGCAATGTTAGCATAACAATGTAGAAGCTTGCATGACAATGTAGAAGCCCTAATAACTGCAGATACAAAAGAAATTTACACCCACTGTACGGGCTCTACAGGTTCTTTTCCACTGACCTCATTGGTACTTGCAAGAAAAACTGAGGGCAAAACAAAGATCCTGAGAAAGTATCCCTTTTGGTGTTTTGTTTTGTTTTGTTTTGTTTTAAAGTATCCCTTTTGATACAGGCATGGGGAAGAAAAATTGTAGCCACTGCAGGAAAGGCACAAAGCCCTGCCCAGATCCATTTTCCCCATCTTTCTATGAAGCAAAAGCCTTCTACAACTGAGAAAGAGCTGATAACTGTGATGCCCTCAAGGCACAATAAAATGAATTGAAGCTAAAGGAAAGGAAATGGAGGGAAAATTTTTTTTTAAAAAAATTCTTTACCCCTGCAGAGAAACATGAATTTATCCTTAACATAGACCACTGGTAGTCTCCTATAGTAGTCAATAAGACAGGATGACTGATAAGACCCAACACCAAAGAGACCCAGGAAAGCAGTATATGCTTAAGATTAATACACACTCTTAAATCAGAACAACAGAGGACATTCTCCTCCACCTTCATCATCAGGCCAACAAGCACTGAATTAACATGTGAAAGCAGGCTTCTTCTAATAAAGGGACAGGAGCAAGGAGAGACTCAAGCACAAAGGGAAGATTTACAGCTAAAAGCAGATTAGACATTGAGAAAAATCCTCTGGCACACCAGCCCCAGCTCTAACACAAAGTAACACCAAATATTTTAAACCTGTGATGCGCTGAGGGTAATCATAGCAACAACAAAAGCCATACCCCTTTGGAATAAGAAAATTAGTATTAGACAAATTCTTCAAGGAATATTGCCAAGGATGAAAGAAGGGCATTATATATTAGCCAAAGGTCAAGTTTTCAAAATGATACAACACTAAATGTCTATGCACCTAATAAGAGAGCCTTAAAATGTAAGATACAAAATCTGATAGAACTGAAAAGGTAAATAGACAACTTTACAATTGTATTCAGAAACATCAACATTCTTCTGTCAGTAAATGGTAGTGTAAGTGGTCAGGAAATCAGTAAAGATATAGACAACTTGAAAATTATTATCAACCAAATGGACTTAACTAGCATCTATAGGACACCCTATTAGCAGAATACGTATTCATTTTAATTTGTACGTGAAATGTTCATCAAGATAGATAATATTCTGAAGGTAAAAAAAAAAATCCTTAACAAAATTAAAAGAATTGAAATTAAGCAAATTATGTTCTCAGACCACGGTAAAACGAAACTAGAAAATTAGTAACAGAAAGTTATATGGGAAGTCTCTAAATATTTGTGTGATAGGGTCAATTATGTCACCCCAAAATTTATGCGTGAAATCTCTAACCCCCAGTACTTCAGAATATTGGCTCCAAATATGGGGCCTTTAAAGAGATAATTAAGTTAAAATGAGCCCAATAAGGTGGGTCTTAATCCAATCTGACTGGGGTTCTTGTAAGAAGAGGAGATTAGGACACACAAAGGGAAAGCATAGGTACACATACAGTGGAAAGACCATATGAGGACACAGAGCAAGGCAGCCAAGGAGAGAGACAGCTTAGAAGAAACTCAATCTACTGACATGGATTGATGGATATCTAGCCTCCAGAACTGTGAATAATAAATTTCAACTGTTTAAGCCATCCAGTCATTTGTATTTTGTTATAGCAAAATATATATAGGGAAACTAAAGGATGCTCCATTAAAAAACTGCTTTTTTGTTCTTTTTCCTGTTTCTGCTCTTGTTAGGACCTACACCCCCACCTCACACATGCCTTATATAACAATGTACGCTCTCCTTGTAAAGGTCAAGGAGTTCTTGATTTCTTTGGGTCTTCCAGCAAAATGATAACATCTAAGGAGCAACTGGGCAGGGTCATCATGAACATTTTCCAAGACCATCCACTCACCAAAACCCCTGGCTCCAGGGCATTAGTGACTTATGGAAGACATCTAAACACTTGTCTTTGATCTCGGATGCATGAGAAGACATTTCACCAAACCACAATCCTCAGTAAAAAGCCAAACCCCAAGCAAGGGTGACACTCGTTCTTCTTTCCTTTCTGAGTCTCCCAGATGCTCTGTATCTACTCTCTCTCTCTATCTCTTCAGTAAATTTGCTTAGAAGAAATGCATTAACTGTGTGAGGACACAAATTGTGTTATATCTGGTAAAGAAAATGAATTGAAGGGCACCTGGGTGGCTCAGCGGTTGAGTGTCTCTGACTTTGGTTCAGGTTGTGATACGGGAATCCTGGGATTAAGTCCTGTATCAGGCTCCCCATAGGGAGCCTGCTTCTCCCTCTGCTATGTCTCTGCCTCTCTCCTTGTGTCTCTCATGAATAAATACATAAAATCTTTTTTTAAAAAAAGAAAATAAAATGAATTGATAATTGAAAACTTTCTAGCAACAGATAAAGAAAATCCCAGGTAAGATGCCTTTATCTCAGAAGAGCAATAAGGCAAGGAAAAGACATAAAAGGCATTCAAACTTAAAAGGATGAAATATAAATGTCTTATGGTCAGACAACATGATTGTCTACACAAAAAATTCCACAAAATATAAAAAGTTGCTAGCACTAGTACAGGAAGTTTAGAAAGGTCAAATACACAGGGGCACTATTCCAAAGAAGACACTTACTTTTCTTTCAAGACAGATAGTTATGTATTTCCCTAATTCATATTATATGGAAAGGACCTTTAGTTACTCTTCAAAATATTTTTCTCCTAAGCTACCAAATAAATGTCACCATGACGTGAATTTTGATTCCCACATAACCCATTAGCAACTCCATGTTTCTACTTTCAAATAATTTACCCTTTTACCTCTATTTCCACAGATACCACCCCAGTCTACATCACCATTAACTCTTCTTTTATGTTACTGAAATTTTCTCCTAATTGATCTCCCCATCAAGTAACCCTTTTTCAATTAGTAACCAGATTGATTTTTTAAAATTTTAACTCAGATCATATGATTCCTCTTATTAAACCTCTTCAAAGTCTTCAAAATGCTCTAATAATAAACTTATTTTGACCTGTGTCACAGTGCAGTAGTTCTCAAAATATGCTCTGTCGACCCTTGGGAGGCTCCAAGAGATGATTTGAATGCAATGGGGTCTGCAATGTCAAAAGTATTTTCATGGAGCAAAAATAATTGGAAGTAAAATTCAGAGCCTGCTTGTTTCCCAATTCGTAAAGATGTTTGTAATAAGAGAGGGGATGGTATTAATGGATATTACTTTAACATACAAGAAAATAGGACAATATTTGAAGCACGTGCAAAACTCAATGAACTGTTATTTTCCAAAACACCAATGCATAATGATACAACATAATGCATGGGCAAAGATTCATTTAAAGTGCAAGATAGACCAGTGGATTTTAACAAAATGCAGTGAGAATAGTTGATTGGTATAGATTCAGATTCGACACTGCAACTAACCTTGAAAGGACTACAACTTAGTTTTCATATATGACCAAAGAAGAATATTCACAATTATCTGAAAAATATTGAAGTATGACTTCATTTCCAACCTATTTGATTTTTCTCTTATATATGTTAACCAAGACAGTATATTATGACAGAGTGCTTGTAGGAATAAACACAAGAATTTATTGTGTAAGCTTTTAACAAGTTTTGCAAGAATCTACATAATGCTAATCTCAGCAATTTTGTTTTATAAAACTCAGAATTAAAAATCTTATTTATGGTAATATATTATGGACTTATTGCTATTTCTAAAATTAATTAAAATAAGTAGATATTTTAAAAATTCATGGTAAATATATAGAGATATAATCCACTTACTCAAAACTTTAGGAGTACTCAATTTTAAGAGAATTGAGAGGTTCTAGAGGCAAAGAATTTGAGAGCTGCTTTCACAGTGTAACCTGTCACCTTGGCTGTGTAATCATCTCACAAATTTGTTCCAGTGCACAAAATATGCAAGGAATATGTACTAGTTTACAAAATGGTTGAGCAGCCTTTGTGCAATGCCCTTGGATTTAATTAAAAAACCTAGAAAAGGAAAGATATTCATATCAAAACATTTTGATGTTTTTATTTTTATTTTTTTAAAGATTTTATTTATTTATTCATGAGAGACACACAGAGAGAGAGAGAGAGAGAGAGGCAGAGACACAGGTAGAGGGAGAAGCAGGCTCCATCCAGGGTGCCTGACATGGGACTTGGTCCCAGGTCTCCAGGATCACACCCTGGGCTGAAGGCGGCACTAAACCACTGAGCCACCCGGGCTGCCTCATTTTGATGTTTTTAAAGAAAAGTCATGACATTTATTGCTACTATTTAGGAATAAACGGATGTTTATTCTACAAATTTTATTAAAAAAAAGCTTTTTAATCATTTGCCATTTTATAGTGATAAGACACTAAAGCTTGAAACGCATACACACACACACACACACACACACACACACACTCCAGTTTATCCTCTTCTCTTGTACAATCTTTTCCTGTATGATCTTGTTTAATATCATCATAATGAGAATGAGAGAAAAAATATACCTAAAAGTTTACATTCTTGCAATTAGGTCATTAGAGATCTTTTCCTGGTTGTATAGGATCTAAGTCTATTCCAGTACACTTGTTAAAATTGAAAAGCCAGTCTCTGAACATTCCAGAATCCATTGAATCCTGCCTCCTTCTCCAATTACTCTTAAGATGGCATGATCTGACTTCTGCATATCTTTACAGCCTCTTGCTCTCTACCCTATCCATTATTTATTAGATTTTGGCTTCTTTTCCTATCTCCTTCTTATGGACTGAACTCTTTCTGTTAATCACACGAGACAAGCTGTTTATTACCTGAGAACTTTTGACCTTCCTATTTCTTTTGCATGGAACAGCTTCCCCCAGCTCTACAGACTACTTTTTTCTTCTCATTTTTCATTTCTAAAGTAATATATTATTGCTTAAAAGACACTATCCTTGACAATTTTGTCTATAAGGTGCCAACCTTCTCCCCTAGACCCATCAGTCTCTCTCAGCACTCTACTTTTTTCTTTCAAACCTCTTTGAAATATTCTGGTTTGTTTGTACATGAACTGATTGTCTTGCTCCTACAGTACCATGAGTATTCTCAGGAAGGAGGGATTTCGCAAGTCTTTCTTGTTACATACATCTCATTAAATAGTCATGGGATAAATAAATTGGTAAATTAATGAATCAAGATTGAATCTGAAAACAGTATACTTAAGTTACAAAAGCAAATCTTTTTTTAAATTTTTTTAAAAATTTATTTATGATAGTCACAGAGAGAGAGAGAGGCAGAGACACAGGCAGAGGGAGAAGCAGGCTCCATGCACCGAGAGCCCAATGTGGGATTCGATCCTGGGTCTCCAGGACCGCGACCTGGGCCAAAGGCAGGCGCCAAACTGCTGCGCCACCCAGGGATCTTGCAAATCTTTTTTTTAAAAGCAAATCCTCTATTTACTAGATTTACCTTGTGCAAGTCACTTAAGCTTCCAGATTCTCAACTATAAAAATGTAAAAAAATAAAATCTCCAAGTTTCTCTGAACATTTACATAGATAATTGAATATCTTAGAGTATTTTCCCAAAAAAAGAGTATTATTGGAATTGGGTGAGTTAAGACACCAAACTAATAATATACTATTATTATGAATACATACAATTTAGGGAATATATAAAGGCTAATAATAATAAAAATTCATAATAAATTAGAAAGGTATGACTTTTCTGTGAGAATAAAAACAATCTGTGACTCTAGAAATAATCTGTAAACATGAAGGTATTCATTTTAAACAGTGGTTTTCCACTAGTCATTGGTATACACCTTTCACCATGTTGCCTTTTATTTTTTATTTTTTTTAAAGAGTTTTCTGACTTTTTTTTTTAATTTTTATTTATTTATGATAGTCACACAGAGAGAGAGAGAGAGAGGCAGAGACATAGGCAGAGGGAGAAGCAGGCTCCATGCACCGGGAGCCCGACGTGGGATTCGATCCCGGGTCTCCAGGATCGCGCCCTGGGCCAAAGGCAGGTGCCAAACCGCTGCGCCACCCAGGGATCCCCACCATGTTGCCTTTTAAAAGGTAACCATTCTATATTCCAAACTTTTTGAAACTAAAACATACACTTTTTTGCCTACTCCTCCACAGCCCACAATCAAGAAGAAGATAATAATAACTGTATATTCCTAGAAAAGGAGTCTTGAGAAATACTAAGAGGTCCATTATCTATTTTAAACGTGAAAGAGAAAAAATATCTGTAATTCTTTTGAGATTTCAATTGAATGAAAAAGATACATCTCAAAAAAGGATTGTTGTTTCTGTAATGAAAATAACAACATGAATTGTATTGGAATTGATTAGTTTAGACTCTATTTCTTTCTTATTCAGGAAAACAATGTGAAATTTTTACTTTAATGTTTTAAAGAAAGGAAGACTCATAAGATTACAAAAGTAGGGAGACAGTTTAATAATCATTGAGGGTGATGGATTCCTATCTGAGATTCCAAGGCCTCTAAGAGATCTTCAACTCATTTTTTAAGTATTTTAATATACCAAATACCTCCCCCCACAAAATAGACATTTACCCACAGGAAGTTAACTAAAACATTGATTTTTTCCATTTGGTTGGAATTTTTTCAACTGAGGACACTTCAGCTTGCTTACCATTGAAAAATACTTGTTGAATTAATAAAATATATAAATAAATAAAAATAAATATACACTAAAGTAATCACACGTAAATTGATTGAATGTCTTAAATATTGTGGGATCTCAATTAGTTGTAACTATAATTGTAATTTTTAACTGAAAAATCTAGATATCATTGACCAGTTTTCAACATTGTTCATATTCTCAATGGTGAAATTAAATAGCTCCAAAGAAAACACTCATTAAAAACTTTCTTCATCAAATATCTTTTTAGGGTTCTAGCAGTTATTTACATTTAATAAAAAAATCTCCAAGTTTCCATTATTCCTAAAACACATATTTAGTGATATGCTGGCTCAAACTCTCTAGGATGAAAAGCTATGGTTTGCTGTGTTTTTCTTTTCTGTGGTATAAATTAACCTTAATTGAACCCTAATCTCTCAGATACCACAGATAGAACAGTTTTTTTTTTTTTTAATAAGTGAATGAATTTAGGAGACTATGTCTAGAACTATTTAGCAAGATTAAGTTAGTTTCAAAACATGATAGCTGATTTAAATATATGAAGCTTTCTTTTATTTATTACATGAATATAAACTGCATGCTGATTCTTGTATTTTTGGTATCATTAGATATCAAAACAGATAATCATATCAACTTACATACAAATGCTGATTCATGGTAATGGGAACAGATACATTATCCCAACTGGTTGAAGGTAATATTATACATTACTAATCCATAATACTGCAATCATTTTCAAAATGAGTTATACTTGTTGAGTCCCCTGAGTCCCTGCTAAGTACAAAGGTTTAAATATGAAGATTATCAAACATAATCTCATAAGCCATCATTTTTGATTTCTTTTGGTATTCCAGGCTCTTTTTCTTGCTTTTACATGATGTAATTTTGGGTCCTTTACAATTCTGGATTCTCTTCTGTAGACATGGTCCAGTTAATTAATATTGTTTTTAATATGTACTTTCCTAGAAACGAATAAAATGTCAGATAAGATTTCATTAGAGTAGCTTAAAATAGGACTAGATTACCACCTCTCTTGTTTGTGGTGAAGAATTTTCAAAATTCCATCTCCAGAGTGACAAAAACAAGATGGCAAACTAGAAGGCACAGATCATCCTTCTTCCACAGAGACACTGACTTAGCAAAAATACAGAGTAGAATACATCTATGAGATTTCTAGAAACCAGCCGAGAAGCTATAGTACTCAGGTCATTATAAAGCTAAAAAGGGATTCCAGCAAAAGAGGTAAGAGTCAGGAATCCCTGGGTGGCTCAGCAGTTTAGTGCCTGCCTTTGGCCCACTGTATAGTCCTGGGATTGAGTCCCACAGCAGGCTCCCTGCATGGAGCCTGCTTCTCCCTCTGCCTATGTTTATGCTTCTCTCTGTCGCTCTCATGAATAAATAAATTTTAAAAATATAAAAAAGAAAGAGGTAAGAGTCACAGCATTTGGCACATTTGTCTAGGCCCTTCCGCCTACATGGCATAAGGCAGAGCAACCATGAAAATACCCTCCATACCAGATTAAGTCCATCAAAAACTGTTATAAGAGACAAAGAAGGTCATTATATAATGATAAAAAAAATGCCTTTTTCAGGAAGAATATACAACAATAAATATTTATGTATGAGGCTTCGGAGCTCCTAAATATATGAAGTGAACTTTGACAGAACGGAAGAGAGAAATAGACAGAAATATGATAATTACTGTAGGAGGCCTAAATATCCTACTTTCAATAACAGCATAGAATAATCAAACAGAAGATCAATAAGGAAAGAGTACATGAATAACATTGTAGACCCATTAGACCTAATAGACATGTACAGAACATGCCACAAAAGAAAGAAGAAAGAAAGAAAGAAAGAAAGAAAGAAAGAAAGAAAGAAAGAAAGAAGAAAGAAAGGAGGGAGGGAGGGAGGAAGGAAGGAAAGAAGGAAAGAAGGAAGAAAAACTTAGAGGATATGGAATAATTGAAGCCTTCATGAACTGTTGGTGTGATTGTACAGTGGTACAATTGCTATGGACATAGTACTAAGTTCCTTAAAAAATTAAAATTTGAACTACCATATGATCCAGCAATACTATTTCTGTAAATATATACAAAATAATTGAAAGCAGAGTCTTGAGGAAATATTTGCATGCATCTATTTAAAGTAGTACTATTTATAATAGCCAAAAGGTAGAAACAATTCAAATGTCCATTGATTAATAAAGGGATTAATATGTGGCATATAGGACAGCCCGGGTTGCTCAGTGGTTTAGCGCCACCTTCAGTCCAGGGTGTGACCCTGGGGACCTGGGATCGAGTCCCACGTCAAGCTGCCTGCATGGAGCCTGCTTCTCCCTCTGCCTGTGTCTCTGCCTCTCTGTGTGTGTGTGTGTGTGTCTCTCTCATGAATAAATAAATTAAATTTTAAAAATAAATAAATAAATAAATAAATAAATAAATAAATAAAATATATAAATAAATATAATATGGCATATATATATATATACACAATGGAATATAACTCACTCTTAAAAAAAGAAGGAAAAATTCTGTCAAATGCTATAGCATGGTTTCAGATTAGCAGGATAAAAAATTTTTGGAGACTTATTTCACAGCAATGTGAATATCCTTAACCTAGTAAACTTACCCTTAAAAATCGTCAAGATGGTAAATTTTGTGTTATGTGTTTTTTAGATCACAGTAATTATATTTATAAAAGAATTCTAGCTCTGGGATGCCTGGGTGGCTCAGTGGTTGAGTGTCTGCTTTCAGCTCAGGGAGTCATCCCAAGGTCTGGGGATCAAGTTCTGCATCAGACTTCCCTCAATGAGCCTGCTTCTCCCTCTGCCTATGTCTCTGCTTCTCTCTGTGTGTCTCTCATGAAAAAAAAAAAAAAAAAAAAATAAATAAATAAATAAATAAATAAATAAATATTTTTTAAAAAAAGAATTCTAGTTCTGCAAAGCCAGAAAGCTCATGATATTTCAAATTGACTCTTAGATTGTTGGTTGTTTTTGTAAAAATCCCATTTCTGAATCTTGATTGTTGTATTCTTTGGAATCTTACATTGGTTCTGCACACAGTTACAGTTACTCTTAATTCCAATTTGACTTCTTTGGTTACAAAGCCACCCTGTTCTTATTCCCAACTGTCTCAAGAGTGTTTCAAACTACAAGGTCTTCTATGACTTGAATTCCTTGCTGGTTTTAAGTGGTATGGACTACATTGAATCTTTTCCCTTAGTGTACCAGATTTATCATCCCAAATTTGGGGATTTTAAGTACTTTCCTAGATCATAAAGAGAGCCTATGTTTCCAACTTTGCTGCAACTATCTGCCTGCTGAGCTGGTGTCTTATAAATGTCACATGCTATAGTTTACCACTACTTCACTTTTATAGATGAATGTATATCAATCTTTATTGCTTGGACTCATGACATGAAATTTGAAACACCTATCATTGCAGTCACCTAACATGTCCTTCATGGTACTGGGGGAAAAAAAAAAGCTTTAAAAAAGTGCAGGTAATCTTATTTCTCCTAGGATTATGTCCTTAAGTAGTTAATATTCATTAGCTAAGATCATTAAATGATTGAGGAGTCTGCCCATCACTATTGTAATATAGTTTATGCAGTTCTATCTTGCACAAAAGAAGAGTGAAAATACCTTGTTAATCCAGATGGGCTATTTCCATTTGAGTCCTCTGGACTACTGACCTAGTCAACATGTCAACTATAGGGAATGAAGAGTCTACCACACCTTATTCTTGGTGAACGTATGCTGACTACTGCTAATCATGACCTTTCTCAGTGCTCAAAACCATCCATCCATTTAGTATTCCCTTGAAATATTTTACTGAGCATAAATGTCAAGATCCCTGGTCTACAGTTTTAAGACACTGCCTAACCTTTTCAGAAACTTGGGACATTTGCCTTTCTTTATTCCCATGGCAGCTCTTCTATTATCAATAACTCCTCAAAGATTACTGACATTGATCTTATCTTCAAAATTACTCAGTGCCCTAAATTAGATATTTTCTGAGCCAGAAAAGTGAAGTCATCTGGAGAATTGTTTTACTTTTCTTCTCTTCCTATCTCTTCATGACTTTAAATTTTAATTCCTCTTCACCATTTTAGTTTTGCTCTTCCACATGAAGATTATTCTCCTTGACAGAAGAGATGGGAACAAAATTGAAGTTAAGAAGGTAATCTTTCCCTCTTTTGCTTTATTCTCATAGTATTTAACATAGAAGAATTTTCACAATCCTGTTCACAATATAACTAGAAAGCTTTATTTTCTTCAAGGACTTTGAATATAATAATTGCACTTTGAGAATCACTCTATTTCTATTCTGAAATACACTCGCTAGTGTTTTCTCATTTTCTCTAACTCTTCTCTATATTTTTGGTATATATTTTTTAAAGATTTATTAATTATTTTAGCAGTGGGGAGGGCAGAAGGAGAGAAATTTGAAGTAGACTCCTCACTAAATGAGGAGCCTGATACAGAACTTGATCCCAGGACCTCAAGTTCATGACCTGAGCTGAAATCAAGAGTTGGCCACGTAAGCCACCCAGGCACTACTGGCATATTTTAATTTTTAATTTGTATTCATAAAGAATGCCATACAAAGCCCTTTGGTCTTTGTACACAGTGTCCCATATTTTTTTCCACCAAGGTCATTCATGATTGTATGATCAAAACACCATTTTGAGAGCTTCTTGTAGAACAATTTTTCCAACTTCATTTATTCACTTATAATAGTTGAAAGTATCACTTAGAACAGCACATATAATCACATATGATGTAATCAGTTTCTCTAAAGTCACATCACTGTGATTTCATATAACATATTCTCCGTGTTGATTTATTTAGATCTATATTAGCAGTTCTCATTATTTTTTTCCTTTACCTTCTGAGAGATGAAGTTGTTAGCAAAGGAAAAAAAATCAACATTTTCTCTTAGTGTCTAACTTATATTTTGAAGTCCCCATGGAATTATGTGCTCTTTGCTGCTCCATTTTGTGATCTATATCTGGTCAAGTGTTTGTAGTAAAAGTTCCCACATGTCCACCTGCAGGCAGTTTTAAATTTTTCTAAAAACTAAAGCTGGTAAAATCTATAAATTCTAGAATCTAATGGAGAAGAATTAGGCCATGGCTATGAATGTCATTTTAAACAGCCATGTTTAGGTAACATTCATTAGATCACACTCCCATAAAAATTTAACTTTTATTCTGCCTAGATT
Source organism: Nyctereutes procyonoides (assembly GCF_905146905.1). Classification (NCBI taxonomy): domain Eukaryota; kingdom Metazoa; phylum Chordata; class Mammalia; order Carnivora; family Canidae; genus Nyctereutes; species Nyctereutes procyonoides. The sequence continues at coordinate 5,036,163 of NW_026575035.1, read as the reverse complement.
TTTTGCACCCATATATTTTTGTTCATGTTTTCACTATCAAATTTAGGGAATTTTTACTTGATCTGATGTTACTACCATTCTCCCATTGATACACACACACACACACACACATATACATATGTGTGTATATATATATATATATAGTTATGTTGTTCCAAATATTTTATTTATATATATAATATATATATATATATCGTATTTAGTATCTTATTCTTCTTATTTTTTTACTAATCTACACCCAATGTGGGGCTCAAACTCAACACCCTGAAATCAAGAATCCCATGTTCCTGTGACTAAGCCAGCCAGGTGCCCTCAGGCATATTCTTTTCACAATGATTATAAGTCATTGCAACCCTCTATTTGTGGGTCTAACTTTATCAAGACAATCAATACCCATAAAGTAAAAAATATCTTCTTTTGAAAATATTTATCTTTTTTAAAAGATTTTATTTATTTATTCATGAGAGACAGAGAGAGTCAGAAATGCAGGCAGAGGGAGAAGCAGACTCCATGCAGGGAGCCTGACACGGGACTTGATCCCGGATCTCCAGGATCACAACCTGGACTGAAGGCAGCACTAAACCACTGAGCCACCTGGGCTGCCCTGAAAAATTTTATCTTGTTCATTATTTGTATTCTGATCACTTTTGTTTGGATATCTCTTCTAAGAAATTATTTGTGGCCTTCTTCATTCATGTGACATTTCAGAGAATCTGATTTACACTTTTTCAATCTCCTTTTGTTTTTATTTTCAAGCTATCTCATTTAGATTAACAAGTCTCCTGGGAATTATATTATTCCTAGTCTGTTTTCTTGTTGTTGTTGAAAATCAATTGAGAGAGGATAAACACAATCTACTAATACAAGAAATAAAAGTGACCAGGAGAAAAGTAAGGTCCTCAAACCATTACAATTTCTGAGTATCCCATAAGAGAAAAATAGTACTTTGCTATTTTTGTAAATGTGAATAGGCAAAAACCTAAAAGCTTAAAAATTACCTATAACACTTTTTCTTGCCTTATAAGTCTCCTTTTGTGGCCATAGATAATTACATAAAGTAGAGTTTATCTTTAGATAGAAAATTATTTGTATCTCAAGTCACCCAGGTGTAGCAAATCCAATTAATTCCATTAACTAGTGGATATTTCCTTCTCATATTTATCTTTCTTTTCCAAAGTTTTCATTCCTTTCCCAAAATTTTGTTTCCTGCTCTCAATTTTTATTTTGTGCTTAGAGTCTTCCAGATGTATTATTTCTACTCTTATTTTTAAAAAGGAAAGTTTTGGAATATTTGGCAAATCTGAGTTTGGACAAGGATTTCCATCATTGCATAGATAGCTCAGAAAAACAATACCCTTCAGCTCTACCTATGAACATATTTACACTCTAACCAAAATTCATTCAAAACTTTCATTCAGAATTTTCCAAGGGTATTGGTTGGGAAATATCAGAGTGCACAAAAAGAAAAATATGTCTACACAGAACACACAGTCTAGACTAGAATTTAACAAATGGCCAGAAATCACCACACAATGCAATAAATCTATGATGAGAAAATGGAAGATGCTTAAACATGATAGAATAAACATCAAAACTACCTGGTCAATGAGCATGATACAAGGTCAATCATAGATTTCCCAAGATTCCCCATATGTAAAGCAAGAATCCATATTCATCTTCTCCACAAAGCTAACAACATTCACTATCTATGGAGGAAAGTCTCATATGCATCCGTATCTTTGCTTTTATTTCCCCATGTCAATATATGCTTCATCATGCATACCCCTGGCCTTAATTCCCTGCACATCCTTTATCTCTTTAAGTCTATTGTTTGATAATATAATAACTAAAGTATCAAATTAAATAGTGAGTTCAGGATTTCATAATAATAAAAAAATAACTAAAGTATCAAATTAAATAGTGAGTTCAGGATTTCATAATAATAAAAAAAAATTAACTTTATTTGTATCTCAGATAGACTTTACAATCATGAGATTTGCATCTCCATTGTACAGATGGGAAAATTGAGGCAGAGAGAGGTTAAATAGGTTGCATAAGATAATCCAGCTAGTAAGTGGTAGAAGCAGAATAGTATGAGGATTTATGCTTTTATCCACTATACTATGCTTCATCTCATATTTCAGGTAAGAAGAATATCAAACAGGAAAGTTACTATAATGGTAGAATGATTTGAACCCAGACTAACAAAAATTTTAAAATCTGTATATGTTTAACATACAGAAGAGACAGTTGAGTAGGAAAAACAGTAATCAATCAAATATTTTTAAAAATGCCATGTGGAATAGGAACAATATTATTCCAAATCATATTTTACGTCAAAAGATGGGAAGAAAAATTTAAATATTACAGATACGTTAAAAGACAAATATTTTGAAAGGAGCAAGTAACAAATATGTAGACTTCTCAGGTATCTATTTATGTCCATCAGTGTATTCACATTAATGAACATATGAGACCATGATGGATGGGATCTCTTTGTTGAGACACAAAAACAATACTGCTGACAAGGAAAAAAAATCTCTATAAAAATATGCCTGCTCTACAGTGTACCAATGTCATATCATATTTGTGCTAGTCAAGTGAGAAATTTCCTTATTTCTTTCTCCTGCCTGAATTCTTCTTCACAGTTGTAGAATCTGTTCTTAACAATACATAAGACAGAATTCCATGTATGTTTTTTATGATAGATTACAATAATCTTACTGGTTTTAAGACATATTCCAAAATAATGCATACTTGCTAACTTGGAGGTTTTCCAAAAATTTAGCAGAATCAATCTCTTCAGTAGTATTTTAAGCAGTGAGAACCTCTTGAAGTAACCACTGCTAAGAAAATTAAACTCATTACTATATGTAAGCTCTAAAATATTTCATATTTCTAATTACTTGTAGTCATGATATATAGCGTATATACATATATGAATACCCTCATAATTATGGTTATCTTTATATGTAGCTATGTTAGAAGAAAAATGTACAAATGTTTCTGTAAATGTTTAGAGATACACTATTATACATATTTTACCTATTTTTGTTAGGGGATGCAAATATATACAATGCACTTTTACTTGTCATACTAAATGATAATTTTAGTATTTATATTTAATAATTTAGCAATAATAAATTAGTAATAATAATATATTTATTTTCGGTGCTGCTAAAATAAAATCTTAAATCTAGAGCCTTCAGACCAAAACCTATTTTTCTTACATGACAGAACTATTATACAAATCTGACATGCTCAAGTTAATTTGATGCCAGTGCAACAATGAAACTCATACGGAATTTTGTATTTTAAGAGGTTGCTTTCTGAAAGCTCAGAGTCTCCTTTGAATTTATCAGAATAGCTACCAGTTACTGAGTACTTTATTTTTTTTAATTTTTATTTATTTATGAGAGTCACAGAGAGAGAGAGAGAGAGAGAGAGAGAGAGAGGCAGAGACACAGGCAGAGGGAGAAGCAGGCTCCATGCACCGGGAGCCCGACGTGGGATTCGATCCGGAGTCTCCAGGATCGCACCCTAGGCCAAAGGCAGGCGCCAAACCGCTGCGCCACCCAGGGATCCCTACTGAGTACTTTACTGCCCAAGCCTGAACCAAGCGTATATCAGATCTTATTTTTATGTAATCCTTACAACCAACCTTTTTGGACAAGTGTTACATCCATCTCTATTAGATAATAAGTTTTGATTTGAGAATACTTTTGCAATTAAGCCACAATACAGTTCATACAGGTGGAATCTAGATTCAACCACAACTATCTGAATCCAGAATATTTACCCTACAACATATGATGTTGTCTACACTGACATTCTGTATACGTAAGCATGTACATGTGTGTCTTTATTAACAAACAAGGAATTGAGCACTTGCTGTAAATTTAATTCTGTTTATCCTAATAAAGCATCAGATTTTTAGTATTTTCTTTTAATTTTTATTTTTATTATAAAATATACAAATACTTGGAGTTAAAAATTGGGAGGTTAAAAATTACTATCGGCAACTAAAATAACATTTTAGTTAATTCAGACCAGGAGAAAAGAAATAAAATAACATTTAATTAATTGGAGGCAAAATATTACATTTCAAAGTATGATATTTCCAATTATGATAAGTATATTCCTATCAAAACTGGTACCTAGCTTGACACCAGTGTTCCTTATTTTAAAAAAATACTCATTTAAGCCTTTTCATTTATTTATTAAGATTATATTTCTGAGAAGTATCATAGACTTAGGATATTTATTAATGAACTTGTGTCATGTTAAACTGCTAATGTTAAAAGTCTGAATAAAAACCATACAAAAAGGGATGTCTGGGTGGCTCCTCAAGGGATACTCTGCCTTTGGCTCAGGGCGTGATTTCACATTCTGGGGGATCAAGGTCCACATCAGGCTCCCTGCTAGGAGCCTGTTTCTCCCTCTGCCTATGTCTCTGCCTCTCTCTCTGTGTCCCTCATGAATAAATAAATAAAATCTTTAAACACACACACAAGATCTCAAATATTACTTTAAAACATCTTTATTTTGATACATATTTTGAGTTTGTTTACCTAAATATGAGGTTCCCTTGCCTATTGACAAAAATACTCATATCAAAGGCAAAATATTTTTCCAATGGAAAAGCATGATTCTGAGGTTCAGTACTAAAACTATATATTATTTTTCTGTTGGCATATCAGGAATTTTTGTTGATATTAACTTGGGAGTATTTTTACCTCTTATACTGACCTAATAAAATTCTAGTTTCCAATATAGGCATTTTCTACTCCTTACAATTTAATGATAGTTACTTGAGATTTAACAAACTCTTGGAAAATGTCCATGAAGCTTCACCAATTAATATTCAAACCGTGAATCTGGGCTTGGATTCTAATTTGCTTCTGATGCAATATTAAAGCAAAATATGTATAAAATATTAATGTTATATTAGTTCTGAATTTATTTTTTTATTTTAGAATAAAGCCTTCTTACTTAGATAATTTTATTTTGAAAGACATTTTTAAAGGGCAATCATGCTTCTTAATAACCTAAATAATAATTTAGGCAGTGAGTAATTAAATAATAATTAAATGTAGTCATATTAGTGAGCATAATATCTCATATGTAGTAAAGTATTTATATTAAAATAAAAGTATTATGTATTGAATAAATGATACAATATTATTTTCACTTTTGTGGAAAATCATTTTGTCTTTAAATTTTGTGTAACAAATGCTTACAATATGTAGTTTATTGTATACTATTTAAAAATTATTATTTGTTAAATTCTTACTGTAATACTGTTTTTGTATAATGAATGGTTTCAGAATTTTTTAAGGAAGGTGTAAGGTTTTCCAACATCATTTTAACAAAATGAGGAAATTTCACTAAGTTTTACTGAAACACATCCATTGCCATGAATTATATAACTGTGTTCTTAAATTAAGTCTTCTGTTCTCAGACCCCATGCCTATGACTTATGAAAGTCATAATTTTTAAAGTAGATCCTGTGACAGAAAATGGCTATTTACCATTTCTGATTTGATTATTTGCAATCAAATTATATTTTTCTTTTACTCCCAGGCACACATTGAGACCATATTTCTTAGAATTCTTGTGACGAGACATGGCCTTGCAGCTGAGTGCTGGCCATGCTAACATGAGCAGGTGTGTGTACATCTTTTCCAAGATGGTCCATAAAACATTCTCCTGACCTTTCATTCTTTATTTCTAGTTGCCTGCTGAATGGAGAAAATACTTAGGACTTTGAAGAGTGAAAGGACTCTAAATATCTGAATCCCTGGGGCACCTGGGTGGCACAATGGTTGAACACCCACCTTGACTCAGGTCATGATCTATGGGTCCTGGCATTGAGTTCCACATCAGGATTCCTGCAGGGAGTCTGTTTTTCCCTCTACCTATGTCTGCCAATCTCTGTGTGTCTCATGAATAAATAAAAGCTTTAAAATAAATAAATAAATAAATAAATAAATAAATAAATAAATAAATAAATGTATATATGTATGTATGTCTGAATCACTGAGTAGAATGAGATGCTCATGATCTGATTTGGACTGTTTCATGAGGGAGAAACATTTGTTTTGTGAAGATTAAAATTATATTTGTTGTCATTACAGCAATGACTTGACCAGGATATTGCAGATACCAGTAAGCTTATTCCACACACAAAAAGCTGGTCAAGGTAAATTAGAGATTTAAATGCAAAACAAAAACAAAAACAAAAAAACCCACAAAATTTGGAACTTTGGTGAAGAGAATATAAGAATATATCTTTAAGGGCTTCAACGTCAATATTTCCTAAGGTAAACATTTATTGAATAGAAAATTCTCAGCTCACATCGTCTTGACTTTTAAGCAGCATAGATCATTCATTCTTTCTTGATACTTTTTCACTTGGAATCTGGGACACCACACACTTTTACTGTGTCTTCATTATCTCACTTGACTTCAAAATATTGGCTTGTCCTATGTCTTGCTTCTCAAGCTTCTCTCTCTCCTGCACTCATGGCTTTCTATGTGCTGAATACTCCAGTTTATTTGCTCTGATCTAGGCACCCATCTGCAAATGTCTAGTGAACATTTCCATTTCTGTGAAGAATAGACAACACAAATTAAAGTAGCCCAAAACAAAGCTTCTCCATTCCAAACAGTCTTCCCCCAATAAACTATCTCAATAAATGGCAACTCCATTCTTGTAGTTTCTCCTGCAAATCCTATCAGTTGGCTAAAATTATCTCCAGAATCTGAACACTATTATTCTTTACCTCCACAGCTGGCACCATTGCCTATACCACCTTCTTTTCTCTCCTGGATCAGAATGAAAATTTTCTAAGTGGTCTCACCAATTCCACCATTGCCCCTTTTTTATCTGTGTTTAACACAGAAGCCAAGGTGAATGTTAAGTCTGATCATGTCTCTGTTCTGCTTAAAATCCTCCAATAATTTCTCATCACAGTGTAAAAAGCAAAGATCATAAAATAGTCTTCACAGTCCTACAGAATCTGACACCACCATCCTGACCACCACTCTAATTTTTTTCTAACTACTTTTTCTTTTATTTACTCTATGACAAACCAAACACATTCCTCCCTAAGGAACTTTTTGCTCTCTCTTCCCGTTGAGTTGGACACTCTTTCATCAGAGACCTGAATATCTCAATCCTCACCTTTTCTAGTACTTATTTAAATCTCACTCACTTCCTTAGGATGGCTTTCCCTACTCATTCTATCTAAAGATACACTCACTTATTCCTATAGCCATAACTCCCTCTTATCAGTTTATTTTTCATCCATTTGATATCTCCTTCTAACATTTTCTACATTTATTGATTGCCACCATCTCCAACACACATTTACACACTATGAGCTATTTTCTATAGCAGCAGAGATTTCTATCTGCTTTGTTTCAAGATATAACCCCATAACCTACAACACATAGCAATACATACATTACCGAATATATAGTGAATAAAGACACAAAAAACATCCACTTTACTTCACTCAACCTAAAAGCTTACAAAAGTTTAAAGCTACTATTAAAAAGTTAAGACAAGCCATAAACTGAGGAAAAATATTTGCTAAAATGATAACAAGCAAAGGGTTAGTGCAAAGAATAAAAAAATGAATTTGTACAATAAAGAAGAGAAACCTAGAAAAGATCAATAAAAATTCCAATCAAGTAAGGGCAAAAATCCTGAACAGATATTTCATAGAAGATAAGACATGAATGATCAATAAATATATGAAAAGTACATCACTTCAATGATAACTAAAGAAATATAAGTTAAGGGATGCCTAGGTGGCTCAGCTGTTGAGCGTCTGCCTTTGGTTCAGGGCATTATCCTGGAGTCTTGGAATTGAGTCCCACATCGGGCTCGCTGTATGGCGCCTGCTTCTCCCTTTGCCTATGTCTCTGCCTCTCTCTCTTTGTCTTTCATGAATAAATAAATAAAATCTTTTAAAAAAAGAAATATAAGTTAAAATCAGATTATCATAGTATTTCAGTAACCAGATTGGCAAAAATGAAAAGTTTGACAGTACCAAGTGTTAACATGGATGTGGAACAGCAAGATTTCTTATGCAGGGCACATGTGTTTGTAAAAAATGGTACTAACCCTTTTGAAACACAACTGCCATCACTCTAGTAAGATTGAAGAGCACCACTGGGTAGTGCTCAACAGGCCTCACCACCCAGTGCCCCATTTTATCCATCATACCATTCTGCTTTGAAAGGTGATTGCACCACATACAGATTAATAAACATTACTGATTAAATATATTCTATTATTCAGCAATTTTAATCCTGGACATATACCCTAGATAATTTTTTTTACAGGTATGTAGGATGTGTTATATATAGATTGTCTATAGCAGCCTTATAAATAATAGCAAATCTGGGAAATATCAAAGCTATTCTTTAATGGGAAATGTATAAATAAATTGTGAAGTACATATACAGGTATAGCATGTGGTAGTGAAAATAATAGAATTGCCACTACATGAGTAAATATAAATGAATATCACAAAAATTACATTCAGTATAACAGCAAGTTATTGAAGAAGATATAGAGCATAATATTTATACAAACTCAAACATATATAAAAGAGTACAAAACACACATATATGCAAAACAATTATAAGCAAAAGTTATAAATATAAAGCAGAATATTGTTACCCTTGGGGGTAAGGGAAGATTGCCAAGGAACCTACAAACATCTTCACAGTCATAATCATGTATTTTGACACATGCTTCTTTCGCTTAGAATGATTTTTTTTTAATGTGTGGCATTATTTGAATTTATATTTTAAGAAGAGTAAATGATTTCTTAATTTTATCCAGTTATTCAATATATTATGAGCATAGTATGTACACATCTTTATGCTAAGTACTTTGAAAGCAGAGATGAGTGCCATATATCCCATCTGTACGGGAAGTTACTATTCAGAAGTTTTAAAAAGAGGTCAGTTCACAGATGGTGAATATGTGTCATGCTGCCTCCCGCCTCTTCAATGCCCGTGGCCGACAGCACTAAGCGGACAAGATCTTCACTCTGACCCTGAATACAGGCAAGAATTTTCAACACGATGCTCCAGGCTGCCATTATTAATTGCTTAGAGTTGACACTCAATTTTAAATGTGTGCTTTCCTGCCTCTTTCACATTTATAGACTCTGGCTCTTAAAATGTATCATTTCCAGATTTTTGAGAAAAAGCATGGATATGCATGTTGTATGAAGTAAAAAATAGTTTGCAGTAATCGTTTATTTTCCTATAACAACACTATTTTCCTATTACATTCGAAATCTGCTAGAATGCTTTTAAAGATGGGATTATATTTGTGACACAAGTAAACCTATTTGAGAAAGATTATTGTTGAAATATAACAAGCACGATATAAAAATAACATCTAGAGACACCATTTTCTTTATAATTGAGAAGTCTCATTTTTATGCATGCTTAATATAGCATTTTTTACAAATGAATCTTGATAAAGGAATTTTTAAATATGTAACCTGGGGATCCCTGGGTGGCGCAGCGGTTTGGCGCCTGCCTTTGGCCCAGGGCGTGATCCTGGAGACCCGGGATCGAATCCCACATTGGGCTCCCGGTGCATGGAGCCTGCTTCTCCCTCTGCCTGTGTCTCTGCCTCTCTCTCTCTCTCTCTCTCTCTCTCTCTCTCTCTCTGTGACTATCATAAATAAATAAAAATTAATAAAAAAAATAAAAAAAATAAATATGTAACCTAACAGATTTGATTCACATAACAAAACATAAAACATACTATCAGAGCCTAAATGCAAAGTAAAAACAGTAACACAAAGCATCTAACATATTTTTAATAAATTACATTAGCCAGTTATTAAAGGTGCATCACCAGAATTTACTCCAGAATTGGATGTAGGATGTTAAAGAAGAGGAGTAAAGTCTGGCTCCATGATTTGGGGCTGAAAAATACTAAGCGAAGTATAATTTACTAAGATGGATAAATCTATGAAAGGCCCCAGATGTTCAGAAATCAAATGTTAATCTAATATCACCACTAAAATAGTGCATTAGTTGAGCATAGTAAAAGTACTTAAAATCATTGAGTACCATAGTATTTAAAAACATAGGCCTTGAAAGCATACAGACTTAAAAGATTGAACAATATTTTAAGTTATTTCACCTTGTCCAGTTAGCTTTGCCACCAAGCATGAATTTCCTTATTTGGAAAAAGGGGATATCTCTGTCTTGGAGTATTTTTTGAGAATTAATGAAATAATGCATGCCAATAATACATCACAATGCCCAGTAGCAAATATTAAGTGCTGTTATTATCTTTTTTTCTCTTATCACCTAGCTTGAATTATTAATTCGGCCACCAAGACACTGAGGCATAGATAGTCGAAATAGCATTCACAAAAATACCTAGAGGATATGTCAGAGTCATGAGGGAGCTTATTTCATATTGAAATTGTACTCATATTCTCTGTTGTTGCTTTTTTAAAAGCATTTGCTTTTTTAACAGGCCAACTTTTTTATTTAGAGAGGGAGAGAGAGAGTGGTGGGGAAGGGTAGAGGGAAATGGAGAGAGAGTCTTAAGTAGACACTGCACTGAGTACAGAGTTTGATATAGGGAGCTTGATCTGATGACCCTGAGATCAGGATCTGAATTGAAACCAAGAATCAGATGCTCATCCGACTGCACCACTCAGTGCTCCATTTTATCCATCATACCATTCTGCTTCTAAAGGTGATTGTACCACATACAGATTAATAAACTTTACTGATTAAATCCCAAAGCACATCTATCATGTGCTCATTTTTAAAATCCAGAACCACAAAGTATTCTCTTTTCTCATTCTTTTTTCAGATAAAGGCAATAAGGAATAGAATAAAAATAATCAGATCTAATATAAAAATTAGCCATAGTACTAGTAATAATTTTTTATAAAGACAAGTGTAGGTTTATTAATATTCACAAAATAAATAACTCATCAATTTCCCCAATATTAATGACCTTCAGAAGTGCCACATTCATCACATTCATGTTTAGAGGAAATGTACATAACCATGAAATACTTGAGTCTCTAATTTTGAATTCATGCATCATCACTTTTGGTTAATTTATATTTGAGAAAAAATGTATACAATAAATTTAAATATTCCATCCTGGCTTGTCAGAATGAGAAAGTCAATTAAAACACTACCTTATCAAATCAAATGATCAAGAACTGTGTGTGCGTGTGTATGTGTGTTTTAATTAATTGGGACTTGTTAGTGGCCATTGTCAAGTCTCTATTGTTATACTCTGTGTGAGAAGAGAACATAATTAAGGTGATTATCCAGAGAATTCAAAGATTTTCAAAAAATAAATAATGTGGATGAGTGCATGCACAAATACATGGTCAAAAATATAAGGAGTAATACAACTTAAGAGGCCCACAAAGAGTTATTTAGTTAACAAACATGATTATTAACTAGATCTTCTTTCTTATTTTTCTTATAACATACTTGTGTCTATGTAATCATTGTCAATAAGAATATATACCAATCATACATACTGATTGCCTTACATTTCACTTTATCTTTTTTTTTCCCATAAGTCTTTCTAATTTACATGAAGAAGAATCAATTTTCACCTGGCATAGGGAAAACTCAAGTTTCTAAATAGGCATCCTACCTTAGCACTTGATATTTAATTGTTATCTTTGACAGCCTTTGATTCAGAATTAATTAGATCTGACTATATCAAAGTTAAGAATTACATTAACCTAAATGTGAGCTATTCCAAATTAACATTTGAGTTCCCTTTCCCTTCTGAAAGTAATGAAAATAAACCTCATTTAGGTATTATACTTTTTCTTAGGAGAAAAAAACTTACTTTTTTTTTTTTTTTTAAGATAAAGAGAGAGGGATTGGGGAGGAGCAGAGGATGAGGAAGAGAGAATTCTATGCAAGCTCCACTCCCAGCACAGGGCTGATCTCATGACCCTGAGATCATGACCAGGGCTGAAATCAAGAGTCAGGCACTTAACTGACTGAGGCACCCATGCCTCCCTCAGCAAATTTACCTTTAAAGGAGCAACTTTCTTCTTACCTGAACTTTAGTCATACAATTTAGAATGTTTTTGGATACTTGTGTTTTTCTGTCAACATTTTATAATCACAATATCTATGATAAAAACTTTCTAATTCTGACCAGCCTGGGTGGCTCAGAGGTCTAGCACCGCCTTCAGCCCAGGGCATGATCCTGGAGTCCCGGGATGCAGTCCCATGTCGGGCTCCCTGCATGGAGTCTGCTTCTCCCTCTGCCTGTGTATCTGCCCTTCTGTCTCTGTGTCTTTCATGAATAAATAAATAAAATCTTAAAAAAAAAAACTTTCTAATTCTATAAAAGAAGGAGAATGGGACTTTACAACTTAGACATAAAATTAAAATAAAAAAGCTGCTATAGTTTACCACAAAGCTCAGAACCAAATTCATCTAAAAATAAGCTACAGAGGGAAAGATCTCTGGTTTACCCAGATAACACTGCCGATCAGACTGTTGGGTAGTTTGAACTGGGTAACATATTGCTTTAATTTGAGAGTATACCAAAAATTATAATAGTTAATTTCCCCCAATTACCCAGTAAATTTGAGGTATACCAGTCACTCTTTGTTACACACCAATGCTATTTTTCTGAAGGATATGATGAGTAGATGATAAATATATTGCCCTTTTGAGTTTCTAATGATCAGAGATGAAAGACTTTGAGGCCAATTACCGTTTCTTTTCCTATCCGAATCTTTTATACATAACTTTTTAAATAATAGACCATATTTTTATGTGTATTATGGAATCATGAAGGGAATATAAAATGAACAAGAAACCTTTCCCAAACTGCATATATCTTTTATGAGATTATTCATTGGTTTTCAGTGGACTTGTTATAAAGTCTTCGGGCATTCCTCAACTCACAACCTAAAAGAGGAAATGATCTAAACATTAAAATGAAACACAAAAATAGTACACTTTTAAATAATCAGATTTGTGGCCAAAATTTTACATCTTCCTCCTTTGATTCAATGAGACCAGAATCTCCAATATTCTAAATAAGCTCTATTATGTGATCAGAGTAACTGCAAGAATATCATATGAGGTATCTTAAAAGGAGTCTGTCTGGTCAAAGGAAATGTTTTAATACTATTGACGCTCTCTCCACTCCTTAAAACTTGATCTCTGTTGCTATATAATTTTCTAAAGCACATGAAAAATTTATAGTCAATAAAAATTTTCAAAACAAAAACATGCTTAGTATTACTGTTAATGGTTTCTCCTTTCCCTCAGTTTATAGAATATTATTTTATTGGTTAAAATAGAGCATTGATTCCATGTGCTAAGCTCTCAGATTTTTCTCTTTTGATAAAGGTTAGTTTAAACGCGGCCAACTATTTCCGGATCCTCAAGTTATTAAAAAAAAGAAGGAAATATTATTATCCACAAAATGTACTTACTATAGAGATTTCAAATGGTAGTGTATATAATATGTTCTTATAAGACACAGGCTCTGATAAAAGAGATTCTTTAAACAAGGTGGTGATTAGACTTGAAGGCAGAGTGTTTTAATATTTTAGCAGAAATCATTAAAGTATCAGCATGTTCCTCATGCTATAAAAAGCAATAAATTTAATAGCTCTTTCAGTCTTATTTATTATTATTATTATTATTAATTATTATTATTATTATTTTGCAGACTTCAGTTTGGCAGAAAATAATTTGTGTCCAGATATAATTTTTTTTCACTTTTGTGTTCCTGAAATAGACCATATATGGGTATATTTTCAGTTATTGAATTTTTTAATGACTTTCCTTTTAGGAACAAAATAGCATTACCACTTAATACCAGATTACAAAGAAAAGCCTATTTTTGAAGGAATTTTTATTTTATAAGGGTAGCAGTGTCTAGGAATTACAAGAATGGGCTTCATTCTCCCTTTCGGGTCTGAGTGGATGAGAATAAGATGTTTCATGTATGGAAGAAATATCTCGCTCTACTCATCTCCAACTCAAGTTTCCTTGAATAGAGAGAAGTAGGACTTGTCCCAAAGAAGATATACAACTATTAAAATGTATTTCTGTTACACTACTTAGGTAAATAAGCATGTATCCAATTTTTTTTTCTGCAGTTTTAGTTAAACATGTTATTGTGGAAATTTTCAGACATATGTGAAGGAGAGAGAATAATATAATAATCCCTCCACACATAACTGTCAGTCATCTCTCATCCAGCTTCCATAATTACAAACATATGCTTCAAAGACTTTACCTATAACCCTTTCAACCTCCTCCCGCCAATTATTTTGAATAAAACTTTGGGCCATATACTTCTAACCATAAATATATCAGTGGTATATTTCTAAAATGAAGGGCTTATTGAAATGTATTTCAATATATTATACATCTAAAATGTTTTAATTCCTTGATATCATAAATAGCCAATCAGTTTACATAGTTGTCCCATAATATTTTATTTTTTTAAGATTTTATTTATTTATTCATGATAGACAGAGAGAGAGAGAGAGAGAGAGGCAGAGACACAGGCAGAGGGAGAAGCAGGGTCCATGCAGGGAACCTGATGTGGGACCTGATCCCGGGACTCCAGGATCACCCCCTGGGCAGAAGGCAGGTGCTAAACCGCTGAGCCACCCAGGCTTCCCTAGAAAAAAATTAAAAAAAAAAAAAAAAAACTTGATAAGATTTAAGTTTTGGGGGAAAATATTTTGTAAGTAATGTGGTATAATTCTAAGAGAAAAGATACAATATCTGGTCTACTCCCTTACTGAAGATCATTGATTGCCTAAATTTATTTATTAAATCCAGGCTAAAAAAAATTTTGTCAATTTTGTGCCACCTCAGCCTGGGCAGGGTCTCTGCTGACCCCAGGGCTAGGGATGGGGTTGCTTTGCGTGACCGGGACAGCAATTTTCCTGTCATCAAGATCTGCTGTACTATGTATTATGATTTCCTATGTATGCAAATATATGAATTTACCATTATAAATGAGAGGAGTAATGTCTGGCCTTGGTGTTCAAAACAGACAGCATTGTATCTTTGCTTTTAAATCCAATAATAAAGCATGAATAAATGCTTTATCTTTGTAGACTCAAAAATTTTTTAAATCTTTTAATCTTTATGCAGTAGTTAGTTGAGATATTTCATAATGAAAAGACTGTCTCAACTACTAGTTAGTTAACCCAAAGAACAGTTATATTCTGTTTTACTCCATTCAATTTTACTTTATTTGCCAAGTTTTTATTTAATATGCTGGCTTTCTGGCATTACTCAAAGGTAAATTAAACACATAATTAATTGTCTAAACCCAGACATATTTTAAGTAACAGGGGACACTATTTACTATACTGGGACAACAGAAAAAGCCAGAATGCCTGCCCTTGGTAAACCAAAATGTATAGTCAGTCTGATTAAAGATGACCAATGGGGTCTTAGGTTTTGATCTCATTTTTCTTTTTAAATAATCATCCTAAACACTTTAGTCAAATATATTTCAGTTTCAACATTTCAATAATATTGCAATTATTTTATGCATTGATGCTCTGATAAGGTTTGTGGCAGAGTTCTTTGGTTATGACTCAAGAAGTCCTTATAATCTCTTTTACGCATCATGACAAGATTTTCTGGAATCACCTTGTACATTTCATGTTCCAAATTTGAAATCAGCATTTTTCCAAGGAAAATGCTTCCTCAGTGTTGGAAAGTCATTTAGACACCAAAATCTGATTACTGAGTGTTTATTATTACTGGTTTGTTTTGGTTTCTAACCAGACCAATAAAACATGGAACTAAGATTAATATATTTTATTTCTAAAAACTATTTCTAGTAAAAACTAGAATCTTACTTCCCTATTCATATTCAGGACTTAGGGTTTTGACTTAACCTCCCTAATCTTATTGTTGTATTGTGTTTCTTCTAAGTGGAAACCCACTTTCCCAATGACACCAACACTTTGTCAAGTATATAAACTAGGCATATTTAGCAAATTACTGGATTTTAAAGTGTTCTTGGAATTGTTCCTCAAAATATCAACTATATATATTATTAAATTTGTTTTATTTTGCTTTAAGTTTTTATAGATTACACTTTTTAAAAGTATTTTTAATTATATGAAATATCTATGCTACTCCAAAGTCAAAACTACAAAGTACATATATTCAGAGGTAGGAAGTAGGTTTAGCTTCTATTGATTACACAGATACACACACCCTCTTCATTTCTCTGTTACATGGATAACCATTTCTTGAATACTGTAGTTGTCCCTCCCACTTTTTAAAATTTTGACATAAGCAAATGTGTCTTGTGTATTTGTATATACCAATCTGCCTTGAAAAAAGTTTCATGGTATATACATTCTTTGCTTGCCCTTTTGTTTTAACCAATATGCATTGGAAGTATTTCATAGTCATATTTTTTTAAACTACTTAGTATTCCAATATATGGCTGTAGTTTCATAGATTTCAGACCACTATAGATGGTACCATCATAGTACTACAATAATAGTCTCCTGCATATATTTTTCATATATTTATCACTAGAAGTTAAGAAGAGATTCCCAGAAGAGAGAGGACTGTATCAAAAAGCAAAAATGCATCATTAGTATTACTAGATATTGCCTAAATACCTCTCCATTGGAATTGTATACTCTTCCATGGCCACCTAACAAGAATGTTGATTTTACTACAGACTCAACATTTTCTTTTGTTAACCTTTGGAATATCTTGGATCTGGCATACTAGTGCACTTCTAATTTGTATTTCTCTTATTATGAGTGAACTGAATATTTATTAATATAATTTTGGGAAATCTACATTTCTTTTTATAAATTATATGTATATATACACACACACACAAAGTTATCAGTTGTTTCCCTTGTTATTTATGGATTTTAAAAATAGTTATGAAATGTTTTCCTATGCCCATGTTATAAAGAGAAGCACTGATGTTTTCTTCTAGGACCTTTATGCTTTCACATTTACATAGAAATTTTTGATGAATTGGAAATTCTTTCTCATTTGTCATGTTATAAAGGAATACAACCTTATCTTATTTTTAATGTGACTATACACTTATATTACCTTCACTGATTTTAGAAACCACATTTCAATATACAACTGAGTATTTTTCTGACTTTTTGCCACATTGATTTTGCAAGCTAGGAATAGGCTAGTATTACACTGTTTAACTATGATGTCTTTATATATTTTATAATACCAAAAAGGGTTAGCCATCCTTCATTGCTTCTCCCTGACTTATTTCTAGGTCAGGATTTTCATGGTTGTCCCTATGCATTTCTTATGAAGTTCATACTTTAACCACCATCTGTGTATCATTCATTATCATCATCTATAATATAAAAAAGGTCTTTTCTTCCATTTTAGGTTTTATCCTTTTTTGGTAGTATACATGAAGACTTAATTTTTTATATTGACTCTATAAACTACCATTTGATTAAATTATCTTAGTTTTGTAATAGTTTTCCCCCATGGATTCCTTTGGGCTTTTCAGATGTATTATCCCATTATGCTAAAATACAGCATTTCCTCTGCCCTTCTAATTCCTATGCCTCTGATTTCTTTCTGTTTTCTAATTAAATTCCTTAATATCTACAGCACATATTCTGGGGAATTGGCTTCTTTGTCTTTCCTGACTTTAGCAAAAAACCACATTTTGGTTTTTATTCTAAGGTACATATCTGATTATGTTAAATAAGAATCCTCATAATTTTATTATACTGAGGGTTTTTAAATATAAAAGGGTGATGAATTTTGCCATATATGTTTCCTGCAGTTACAGAGATGATTGTATAATACTCTTCTTGTTTTGTTAATTCAATGAATAATATTAATGGATTTTCTAATATTAAGCTCTTATTCATCTCTGAAATAAACACCACTTGAATATGCTGTATAATTGGCCATGTTTTATTAGGGATATTTATATTAATAGTCATCAGTAAGATTGAGCTTCAGCTTTCTTTTCTGGCCCTCTGATCTTTAACAGATTTGAGAAATCTTTGGTATAAACTCTAAGTAAAATAAATTTGAAAATTGTATTACCTCTATAGTATAAAAGAGTTAAAGTAGAATTATGATTATTGACTTTTAAAGGCTTGTTGGAATTCATCTGTGAATGCATCTGGGCTTGTCGCTTTTTTTGCACATTTTTTTCTCTTTTTCTTCTATGGTAATTTAATCTTTCATCTATTTCCATGTGAATTTTGGTTAACTTACTCCTTTTGAAATTTTCTTTCATAAAGTTTGCAAAGAAGTATTTGTAGTCCATTCAGGCTGCTATAAAAAAAAAAAAAAAAAAAAAAAAAAAAAAAAAAAAAAAAAACCTACATCCCAGGTGGCTCACAAACCCTAGAAATTTCTTTCTTACAGTTCCAGAGGCTTGAAGTCCATGTTCAGGTTGCCAGCATGCTCAGGTTCTGGCGAAGCTCCTCCTCCAGAGCAGACTGCAGGCCTCTTGTGTTGGAGTGAGGAAGGGAAGCGCACATTGCAAGATAGGGCAGGGAAACTCTCTCGGGCCTCTTGGATAAGCACAAAGCTCCTTCATGACCTAATCACTTTCCATGGGCCCCACTTTCTAATATGATTACTTTTCCCATTGGAATTCCAACATATGAATTTTGGGAGTGCACAAGCATTCAGACCCTACCTAGCAGGAGTCTCACGGTTTTATATTTTAATTTTTAGTCATCTTCATGAGGTATAATTTGCATAAAATAAAACATACCATTCTATGTGCACAGTCTGATGAGTTTTGACAAAAACTCTCTCTCTCTCTCTATCCATCTCTCTCTTATTCTAATTTTCCAGTGTTTTTAAAAATTGGCCTTATACTTTATGAGGGCTGCAGGGTCTGTGTCCTTCCTCCACTTTTTTTGAATACTTTTCTTCCTTTGCTTCTTTTATCTCTGACCTTTTCAATTTGGATTGCTCTGCCCACAAACTTTTCTCAGTACAGGCTTTCAATAATACAAGGCCACAGTGATGGAATATATATGATTACATGTGTGATTATGTGATTATGTTGCATAAAATTATAGTGCCAGTCTTGCTGGAGTCTCTCTCCCTTGGTACCTCACATAACCCATACCCCATTTCTACTGTTGCTAAAATGTTACATCATCATGGTACAATCTGTCACCAGTTTTATTACTTTTTCCTTAAGGTCCTTTTTCTGACCTAGGATATTACCCAGGATACCACATGACATTTAGTCATTATGTCTCCTTAGCCTTTTTTGGACTGTGAAAGTTTCTCTTATTTTTCTTGGTTGATGATCTTTAAAGTACTGAAGAATATTGGTCAGTTATTTTGTAGAATGTCTTTCAGTTGGGGCTTGTCAATGTTTTTCTCATGATTAGACTTGGGTGATGAGTTTTAAGAGGAAGATCGCATACATCAATCATATAACTATTTCAGTATTGATTCATAGGTATCTGCTTTATACTTTGAGCAATAGCCCAATATGACATTGGATATTTTGTTGCTCAAAATATCCCAACTTTGTCCATTGAGAGCTCTTTCAGGCTATCTTCTGCATCCCTTTGGCATGCCCCAATACTTCTGGTGTTTTTAGTGCTTGTATCTTTATTTTAAGACACTACAAGATGACCTTGACTCATTCATGTATTCCTTGGCCCATCCCTTGACATAGCCATATCCAAGGAGCCCTGGTTCCTTTTATTGGCAAATTATACTGAAACCAAGATTGGAGGGATGCCTGAGTGGCTCAGTGGTTGAGCATCTGCCCTAGGCTCAGGGTATGATCCCGGGGTCCTGGGATCAAGTCCAGCATCGGGTTCCCTGTAGGGAGCCTGCTTCTCCCTCTGTCTGTGTTTCTGTCTTTCTCTCTGTGTCTCTCATGAATAATAATTTTTAAAAAATCTTAAAAAAATGACTTTGGACCTATGCATCAGATGGCCAATCATTTATTAAAAAAAAAAAAAAAAGAAAGAAAGAAAGAAAAGAAAAAGAAACCAAGATCTGGAAACTGAGTTTGCTCATTGTTACTGAGTATCATGACTTCTATGTCCTCCCGGTGGACAGAGTTAGGAAATATATGAGGTATGAACTCATGTACACTTACATATCTATTGTTATTTCTGTACCTATATGGCTATATTTGTAGCAATCTAAACATGAGTTTGTACAGATATCTTTGCTCCAATGCAGTACAGTCTGGTTCATTCTAGCCCTTTTCCTTTTGCCTATCCACACCTCTCTTTCCAACAGTGAGAAGTCTGCCTTCTATCATCTACCATCCATTAATTGTTCAATTCTAGTATACACATACAAGAGTTTCAGAATTGTTAACCCATATAGACATGAGAAACAACTCTGCCAACTAGAAAACAGTATCTATGTGTAGTGTGCTTTGCCTTTAGTCTCACAGTTCACAGTCAAAACACTGTTCTCCAAAGTTACTCAAGTCAGAGTTCTTGTTTCCCTACTCCTCAGTAATGTACATTGTGTTAAGTTGCTAAGTTTGTGGTAATTTGTTACGCAGCAAGAGAAAACTAATAGATCTTTATCTTGAGAAGTTTTCGTTGGCTAGTTTTGAGATTTCATGGGTCCCAGACCACTTCATAATTATTCAACCTTACTGCAGTTTCCTTGCCTCCACCACACATTGGAGGTGTGAAGCCCACCTCTTACTTCAGCTGCTGTTCTAAGCAGTCCTCTGGGCCTCACAGTGCAACTGCTGGCAAATGTGTGGTCTGCCAGCCCTTGATGGTCTTTCCCTACACCGTAATATTGAGAGTTAAATACATACTTACCCACCTGCAATTACTGTTAAAGTTTGGTGAGTTTTGATTTTTCTGTCTTATTTCTCTGTTTCTTTTTTTTTTCTCTGTTTCTACACGTTCTTGAGAAGGTTCAAAAAATACACTACTACCTCTGCCACCTTTCCAAACTTTTGTTTTTGTTTTTAAACAAAAGTATGTATGTATGTCTTTATTTATTTATTTAAGAGTTTTTATTTATTTATTTAAGAGTGTGGCCACGGAATCTCTTTCCAAAGTGTTCTTTTTATAGGGAAGAAGTCTTTAAACTCTTTTTTTTCATATGTAAAAGAATAATTTTCAAATTGGAGTCTAAGTTGAAAATTCTTTCTCCCCATTTCACAGAAAATCTCTGCTATGTGACTTCCTACATAAAACTATTAAATATACTTCTGCATTACCAACAATATTTAGTTTTAACCCTTGGGGTTACAAAAGGATTTTTGTCATCAATAACAAGACATTAAGAAACAACTGAGTTCCCCAAAAGATTCCAAGATACCATAGTTAAGTTACAAAGACAGAATTAGAATCAAGGACCCCAGTTTAGTAACATAACTACACTCATCACACTCATCCACTGCCTCTCCTACATCATGCTGAAATTTCTTTTCTAGTGCAAAATAGGATTGTTGTTCTCAAGAGGCTTCCAATTGTTTTAGGAAATAAGTATGGATTCCAAGGAGTAGGATTTCACTAGCAAAGGCAAGTGAATATGGCATATCAAAGCATTCTATTTATGTTGTGTTTGGTTCATTTTTTTTATTATGGTGATTTAATTTAATGCCTAGAAGAGTAATTCTCATTGTGTATGGGTCATTTTGAGATTTTCTTAACATTCTGATCCATTAAGTTTTAGGTAATACCAAGAATCTGTATTTCTAATTTCTAGAAAGCCCTCAGGTGATGCCACTTCGAATAGCAAGGACCTAGAAGACTTATTAATAGGATCCAAGTAGCTGTACATTCTTTAATTTTAAACAATGGTTTGAGATATATATGCAGAGAAAGACAAAGACACATACACACACACATACACACACACACGTACACAGAGAAAGAGTAAGAGACTTTTTTTTTTGAGATTTAAAAAGATTTATGTCCTAAAAATGTTAAGAACCTTTAGTCTACAAGATAAAGTTCAAATTCCCTAGGATAAAATGTAAAGCCTACATAACATTCCTTATTGTATTTTCCTCCACTGTCTTTTAAGTTTCTTGCTGTCTAGCTATGCACAGAACTTTTCAAAGGGTTTAAAATCATATATAATTCTTAATAGCTGCCACTTAAGGTAGAATTAGAATCTTCTTTTTTCTCATAAATCACCTTCAGATAATTTCATTTGTTCTTCAGCTAACATTTATGGTAAATGTTATTTGTATATTATATTTTGTACCAAACCTTAGGGGTATAAAAATATGCAATAGTCTCTACTTGTGGCACTATTGTAATTATTAGCTAAAAGATACTTCAGTCTAATAAAGTGCTTTTCTTGAGCATTTGCCAAATGTTGGTTGGTTAAATTAATAGGGGAAAAAAAGAAGAAAGAGAAAGGAGAAAGAAAGAAGAAAGAAAGAAAGAAAGAAAGAAAGAAAGAAAGAAAGAAAGAAAGAGAAGAAAGGAAGGAAGGAAGGAAGGAAGGAATAAAGAAAAAAGAGAAAGAAAGAAAGAAAGAAAGAAAGAAAGAAGAAAGAAGAAAGAAAGAAGAAAGAAAGAAAGAAAGAAAGAAAGAAAGAAAGAAAGAAAGAAAGAAGAAAAAGAAAAGAAGGAAGAGAGACAAGGAGATGGAGGGAGTGAAGAGGAGGAGAAGGAAAGGAGAAAGGATGAAGAGATGAAAATATAAAGGGGAAAAAAGAAAGAGAGAGAAAAGAAGAAAGAAAGAAAGCAGGCGATGAGGTGAGAAAGAAACAGGGTGGTAGGTGTGGAAGGGCTGGGTTGGAAAGTCCGAGGAGTATGAGATATAGTGCTGGTAGCTGGAAATACCACAACTTGTTGGGACTACATCTAATAAGACATGTTATTACTATTATTTTGAAGATTAATCTATTTATTTGAGAGAGAGAGAGAGAGAGAACAAGGGATGGGCAGAGGGAGATAGAGAACCCTAAGCGGACTCCTCACTGACTGTGGAGCCCGATGCAAGGCTCAATCCCAGACCCCAAGATCATGACCTGAGACACAACCAAAAGTTGGATGCTCAACGAACTAAGCCACCCAGGTGGCCCAAAATATATTATTTTAAATATTTTTTAAAAAGTAATGACCCACAGAATCAGAAATATATATAAGGGAAAATCTTATTGGGAACCATCACAACATTATATTTATTTCCTGTCATACATATTGGTTATTGACACTACAGGAGAACTATTAAGAATAAAAATTAACATCAGTGTTTTTTCTAAATTTCTGATTTAGAAAGATACTATCTAATAGGGTAGATAGGTAGCAGACAAATAGCACATGTTTAAGATGGGTTGCATGAAATTGTCCCTGTTTTATTGGTACAAAGCATTATTTGGTTTTCTTAAAAACATCTGATCACTAGGTTTAGACTAGGGTATCAGGTAAACTTACAAATATCAGCTTACAAATATTTGTAAGGGGTTATTTCCATGATAGTTGGTATTTGGGGGAGGTGTTGCTGCTGGACATATTCTTTTGTCATTAGGGTCCTCACAGAGCTCTGAAAAATAGAGGCACAGTTGGAGAAACTGGCAGAAAGTTTTGCAGTTTGATCCACAAAACCCTATCAATGGGAGATGTCCCTTTGCTTTGAGAATCCCCATGGTACATATTCCATGAACTCAACTAAAAATAATTACTGCACCTTACTAAACCCTGTGAAGAAGTGCAGTGAAATGCAGATTGATAAATAAGAGCAATGATAATCCCTGAAATAATTTACCAAGAGCTTGCAAAAAAATTACCCCAATACTTATTATAGACATTTGAAGTTTGACCTCATGAAGGAGCTGGAGAGAATCTTCCTTGTCCACCTCCCTGGGTTGATTCCTTTCCACTCACTGCGCCAAAGTCTGGCCTCATCAGATGCATGTGATTCCTGGTGAATTGAAAAGAAGGTGCATAGATACCTTGCCATTATTAATCACTGCCTCTATTGTCAAAAGCTATTTCCTGATATTTTATCTCATTCTATCTAAAAATTATTCTGATGTATTTATGGTTTGCTCTTCTTTTGTACTACAATTTGGCATATGAAAATGGTGCTCTACAAATCAGAGAGTAGTGAAAGTAATAATTTGTCCACACAAATTAGACTCTGATGTACTACTATTCTCCAATGTCTCTCATATTCGCCTTTGTATTTCCAACCACTGTGGATTTTTTTTAGATGTGCAAAGAAAATTGCAGCTATTTAAAATAACCTAGAGAGGGAGAACGGTAGGCAATATCCTAACTACCTTAGCCCTTTACATTTCAGCAGTCTTGTTGCCAAGGAAACCACTTGGGACTTTAGGGAAATTTGTGGATATTTAAAATGGATTGCGCCTGTACATAGATAGACACTTGCACAATTCACATTGCAGAATAAAAAGCTTCCAGTCTTGCAATATTAAGCCTGGAATTTCAAGGTCTGAAGATGGGAAATAACAAAATGCAAAGGCTTATTCACTTCTATGCCAAAGAATGTGTTGTATATAGTATTTCAGATTATTATTAGGCTAAGCTGTTAAAAAAAATAAAATCTAGCTGGAAGAGTAAAGAGTGCAATATAAACCTTATAAACATTACATTTTCATTTGTATTTGT
Organism: Nyctereutes procyonoides; assembly: GCF_905146905.1. NCBI lineage: Eukaryota > Metazoa > Chordata > Mammalia > Carnivora > Canidae > Nyctereutes > Nyctereutes procyonoides. The sequence goes on along the minus strand of NW_026575035.1, from coordinate 5,011,534 downwards.
GATTTGCAAGTTTAACACTGCATCAACATTTTAACAATTAATTCCCAAGATCTATTTCAGGTTTTGAAATCTAGAAAGGAAAGCAAATGCATTCCTTGCTGATGCCCTGTTGGAAATTGGCTGAATTCTACATAAATGTAGACGTGAATCTTTTCTCACAATTCTGTGAGCAAAGTGCAGATATTAGAGGAGGATAGAGATAGTCTAATGCATCAAAACCCCTGAACTAGTTTTTCAGTTTCTGTACAGTTGTGTCTGTCCTCTTATTTTTATCCTTTTATAAATTTCTGCTGAAGATGCGCTATTCCTAGTGAGACAACAGGCTGCAGAGTAGAAAGCAGATATACATATTACTTCCAAATATTCTTTCCACATATTTTCATGGTTTAATTTTGAACCAATACTCAGAGTCTTACTTGCCCTCGACATACAGGTTGAATATTCCATACACTCTTATCACATGAAAGATTGGGCTTCATAGTGAGTATATAAGGTATACCATAGTCCCTTCCTATGCATCTTAATGGACTCTGGAACATCTGTGCAAGAGGTCTGCAAAGCAGCAAATCTCTGCCCAGACAATGTATGTGCTTTGTTTAACAAAGATTTAACTGAAGTATGGTGATATAAGAGTTTCTACCTTCCATAGTTTCAGAGTGTGAGTAATGAAAATCCATGAGGTCAGAAATAAAGGATAAGATACACCGCAAAAATATAGTTTGTATATCTCCTAATAACTTAACACTATGAGGTGTTAAAATTTCCGTCACATGCATTTATGGATATGTGTTTCCAATGAAAAATAGACAATTTTATAAACTTCATTTTCACATACTAGCTGAAGATTCATAATGAGCCCAGGTTGGCTAACCACTTTCCTGTTCCAAATTTCTTATAAAATTAGAGGAACCATGTATTAATACCGGAAGTTAATAAAAGGTATTATTAGACTGAAAGTAACACAGAGAAATTCAGCTAGATATTATCTAGATAGAGTTCAACTGAAAATTTTTTTAATGAGTAAAAGCAGAATGACACACAGAAAGACAAGAGATAATTATTTGGATCCAATAGAAGCAGCTTAATTGATAGGCGCACAGAGCTAGAGACAAGGTTGACCTGTGGGAAATGCAGAGAGCCTTGAGATCTTTTTCTCTTTTTCTCTAGGACAAAGAACATTAAAAAGTAATTCCATGGGGATGCCTAGGGCACCTCCAAAAAAAAATTTAGTGGGCATCAATGGCGTCGACCCCCCACCATATGACTGGGCTTTTCTCTGCATTCTCGGGCTTACTACCAGATACAACGGCCACTGACACCAATTGGATAATGAGAAAGAAAAGGTTAGCATACCCACTCAATTTGGGGAAAATGTTGGTAATTGGTGTTATGCCATCATTCAAGTTTTGGTAACAAAAGAAATCATAGTACATAGCTTATAAAAAGATTATGGCTAAGATGAGGTGAGCACAGCACCTCAAAATCAGGGAAAGAAATGATTCTCAAAATAAAATACTAGAGAATAAAGAAGTAGATTTTAGAAAGTGTCTGCTTTGTCTTGCAGGAAAAAGAGAAAGAAATGAACACCATGAAACAAGAGATGAAAGATGAGAGGATAAGACAATAGACAGAGATATAAAAAGGAGCAAGCTGGGAGCCAGACAGAAGGGCAAAAGGAGCTGAACGAGATAAGAAAAAAATGAAAGGAGACGGAAGATACAATAACTAATTTTAAAACTGCTTTGAAAGCAGTAAAGAATCCATACTGTAAAAACTGAATCAGGGATGTGAAAGCTTAAATTTTGAGTTGCTTAAAGTGTTTACAATTTGAAAACAATTAATTGCTTATGGTTTCATTCAATCCTAAAAATTATAAGGGTAATCAGAGGGGAAAAATAAGTGAGGATTATAGCAGAAGATGATACATAGTTTTTTAAAGAAATCTAATTAGTAAATTTAAAAATAATTATCTCATTAAAAACAACAGAAAAGCTTGCCATGGAGAAGCTCCTAAATAGAATTAAGTAAAAAAGAAAATACATAAATTTAAGAATTTAAGTACATAAATACATAAATTTAAAAAGCTAAAAATGGGCAAGGGTAAATAAATAGATATGCAGAAAGATAAGAAAGGAATGCCCAAACCAATACTTTTAAAAAGCTTACTGAAATACATAATGTTTTAGAAAATATATAAACAAAACAAACATAAAAGATTCCCTGAATTTCAATGATCTTGAAAGGACAGTTGCCACAAAACACTTTTAGTAATCAATATTCTACATTTCCTTAGGACAGTTTTCATATTCATTTGCTATTATAATTTCTTTCAAATTTACAAGAAACAAATAATTGTCTCCTGGAAATAGTTCCAGGCCATAGAAAAAGAAAAAAAGCCATGTTAATTTGTTTCCAGAATATAACAACACCCTTTAGCTAAACTTGACATAGAAACTAAAGATTGAACTCATCTAATACTTAAGAAAAAGAATACTGTTAATGGAATGCTAGCAAAATAAATCTAGAATGTTATTAATTAAGTAATGAAAACATATCCAGATAGTGTCTATTCTAGTAAGATTATGAAGAATTGGTTTTAGAAACCTTATTAATGTGTGGTCATATGTAAGAAGCGACAAAAATTACATAAACATTATAGGTATTGAAAAGATATTTAATAATATTAAACATTCATTCCTGAGATAAAAGTGGTTTCAGCTAAGAGAAAAACAGAATCTTCCTTAAATCAAAGTTACATAGGGACACCTGGGTGGCTCAGTCAGTTAAGCATCTGTCTTCAGCTCAGGTCATGATCCTAAGGTCCTGGGGAGCCCCTAGTCTGGCTCTCTGCTCAGTGGGGAGTCTATTTCTCCCTCTCCCTCTGCCTGTCACTCCCTCTGCTTATGCTCTCTCTGCCAAATAAATAAAATCTTTAAAAAATTACATAAAACCCTTAAAAGTGTAGAGTGATGCTTCTCTTCAAAATTATCTACATATTCAGTTAAACCCTAGTAAAAATCCCAATGTGTGTGTGTGTGTGTGTGTGTAGAAATGGACAAGCTGATTCTAAGGTGTAGATGAATAAGCCAATATGGGAGAAAAAGGTGATTTTATATTTTGTGATTTTGTATTAATAGGATCCCAACCTATACAAACCTATGTAAAAAAAAAAAAAAGGAAGTGTGATATTTGCAAAGAGACAGACAAATAAAATAAGGGAATGGACTATGTAGTTCAGAAGGTAGGGGAAGAATTATTGATTTTTTTTTTAAAGTTAGGAGCCAAAATTTCTAGGATATTCTGAGCCCTTGCAAGGACTCTGCCTTTACTCTAAATGAGTTTGGAAGTCAGTGGAGTACTTTTAATATAGTGACAAAATCTTATTCATACTTTAAAATGATTACCTTGGCTACTGTGCTAAGAACAAATGATAGAAAAGACAGAGATGAAAGCAGTGAGAATGGTTTGAAGGCTAGCATAGTAATCATGTTGGTTTGTACCATTGGATTTGGTAAAAGGTAGTCAGGTGCTGAATTTATTTGGCAGGATTTGCTGATGGATTAGGTAATATAAGAGAGAAACCAAGGACCATTCTGAAGTCTAGATCTTAAGCTACAGGACTAAGCAAAATGTAAATTACTGAACTGGAAAATATTGTGAAAAAATATTGAACAGAAAATCAGGAATTCCTTTTTAGATCAAATAAGTTTGAAAAAAGAGCACCCAAGCTGTTCAGTCAGTTAAGCCTCTACCTTCAGCTCTGGTCATGATCTTAGGGTCCTGGGATTGAACCCCACATCAGGATCCCTGTTCAGTGGGGAGCTTGCTTCTCTCTTTCCCTCTGCCCCCCTCATGCTTTCTCACTCATTCTCTTGCTCTCTATCTCAAAATAAAATCTTTTAAAAAATAAGTTGGAAATGTCTATTGGATAGATGCAAGTGAAGAAGACGTCAAATAAAGAGCTATTAGATATCTGAATCTGGTCCTCAGGAGAGATGTTATAAATTGGAAGTCATTTAGCATAATTTGTGTTTAACCTCATGGTGTAGTCTCTCATCTAGGGAGTAAGAAATGTGTTGAGTTGGCCCTTGGTCACTTCATAACTAGAGGTAGTACCCGTTCTGACAAAAACAACCCACTTTTACCTCAAGGAGAATGAAGAAATGGGATTGGCCATTGGTTTTGACAATGTGGAGAGCACAGTTACTTGGACAAAAGTTGTGTTGGTGTGGTGATGAGAACAAAGGACTAACTTGCATGATTTTAAGAAAAAAATAGGTTTGAAAATAGATTTTGTTATTAGATGATGTTAGTGCATATATTTAATTTTCTGAGTGTAAAAAAAAGCATGTGGCTTTGTAACTGAATATCCTTGTTCTCAGGTGACATGCTGATGCAGTAAGGGGCAGTCATGATGTCTGCAACTTTTATTTAAAATATTCAGTAAAAAAAGGGCATCCAGTGGGGTGGATAAAGCAAATGTAGCAAAAAAAATAATAGGAAAAAAAAGAATAAGGGACAACAGCAAGTTTTTCTTTAAAGGAATTTAATGTGAAGGAATAGAAAGAAAGAAGAAATGAATGGAAAAGGATAGTCAAGAGAAGATCTTTAAATATAAATGCCATGACAGCATTTTAGACTCTGTGGGAGTAAACCAGGAGAGTGTAAAACTTGACCATGTAGTGAGAGTGGTACAGTGGCTAAATCAAGACAAGATGTGATCAAATCTAGTGCAAGAGAAAAGGCATTAGTCTAATTTTTATTTTCTTCTTGAATTTCTCCACACTTCTAGGTTTCCTATAATAAATATTTATATATTTCAGTATCACTTTGCGGTGTCTGACATAAATCCTATTTTATAACATTAGATTATGCAAATTTGTTTGTATGTGTTTTATCACCTTCCATAAACATTTAAAAGCAGAAGCAGCAAGGAAGTAATTTTTTTAAGTGGAAACAAAAGTAAAAAAGATCTAACAACAAAATACCAAAAAAAGAAATGCCAAGTAATGTATTATGAAATTACTTTATGCAAAGTAAAGCATGTCGAGAATGCACGTTAGATAAAACGGTTTGTGGATAAAGGATAAACTCAGGGAGAGCAGAGGTCTGCAAACTTCTAGCCCATGAGTCCCATCCGCCTTCTGCTTGTTTTATTAAAATTTTACATGAACACTTCTGCCCTCATTCACTTCCATATTGGCTATGGCCATTTTAACACTAAAAGGGCAGAGATGGGGACATATGCCTCAAAAAGCCTAAAATATTTGCTAGCTGGCACTTTATAGAAAAAACTGTGAACAATAGAACCTTGTTATTAAAAATATAGTCTCTGATACTTACAGCATTAGCACCAATTGCTCATGCATGAGAGGTGCAGGATCTCCGGCTTCACCCCAGACTAGGTCAGAATCTTCCCCATTAACACACTTACCACGTGATTCAAATGCACATTAAAGTTATAGAAGTTCTTATGTAGACTGCATCCTGAGATAGAAAATATATTCTCTTCTTGTGCTCAGGTAAAGAGACCTGAGTTCTTTGTCAGCCTTATGACCAGTGTTCTTTAAGGTTTTGGTTTATCATCTAGTAATATCAGATACAATGTTTTAAACTCCTTACTATTCAGTCTGTAATGTATCTTGGATCATTCGTGGCTGAAAGCCTCAACAGAAAGATGCCCCAAAGTGATAATTTTCCTAGGGTTGTTGGTTATAGGAAGACCTCCTAACACCTGAAGCCCAGACTAAGCCAGTGAATGTTGTTCAACCTTCCTTGCTTCAGCTCTTAGGCTTGACAAATTCACCAGGCTGAATTCCAGAATCAAAATTTCAAAGGCTTTCATCACATTTAGATTCCCTAGTCTGAACCTTGTCCCCTCAAACACAAACAAACACAAAGTATGCAGCATTCCAGCCAGAGCTGTAGTTGAAGAGGCAAAACCAGAATCTGCATAGATCCATCCAAATCAGTTTTTAATTATCCAATGGGAAGTCAAGACTGCCACCTTTGTTTGATTTCAGGATGTGATATATACAGCATCAACGCAAATTTACCTTCCTCATTATATTCTGTGAAGGTCCTATTTTAATGGCATCACTGTATAGAGTACATGCTAATTCAAAGGTTCAGAAAGATGCAGAGCAACAGATTATCTCAATACATAGGTAATTAAATTTAAAACAAATATTTGCTGAACTCTACACAGGACAAACTAGTGAGCACACATTAAAGGAATGACTAAAAGTTAGCAGGTTTATCTATACACTGGAAATATTTTTAAGTTCTGTTTAAGAATATAAGAAGTCTTAAACTTTAGTATATTTCAATACCTTGGAGTTGTGAATTTTTCTTAAACAAGTAGAATAAATTAGGTAGTTTTAGGTCAAAATAATAATTTAGAGTAGTGACTTTTTGATCTTGCAAAAGAAGTCAGAAAAGTCTTATATATATATATATATATATATATATATATATATATATATTTTTTTTTTTTTTTTTTTTTTTTTTTTTACCTTGGATAAGGAAGAATGACATGGCTACATCATGGCTGTGGCTATGAAGATCCGTAGCACTAAAACATAAAGAAAATTGTAGTACCTAAAATAAAAATATTCTATTTAGAAGCAATTTTGCCATGTCATTAATTTTAATTATAGGTAATTTAACAAAAGCTTTTATTTTTATTTCTAAGGTTTAATGATCAACTTGAAAAAATACAGTTAAGTTCTGTTAAACATATTAAATTGAAAAATCGTATGTTTCAATGTTTCACATTGTCTAGACTTCTCTGGGATTTCTTGGCTTTTAGTTAGCCATTTTCATGTTACTTTTCACTTTAGTTTCTTTTCAAATGATTCCTATGAGGCCTTTGTATTTTAAAATATAATTTAAATATCAAAAAATAGTGAATAAAGCTAACGAGTGAAATTGTGGCATATTTAAACTTAATCTAGGTCCAATTGGGAAAATCACAAAAGTGAAATGTTAACTTGGCAAGTCTTGTTTTTCTGAGGTACAGAGAGTTGTAGGGCTCTTTAAACGTTAAACCCAGAAGAATGAGAGAACTAGAGTCCAGGCCGATGCTATCATGCAGACTCATCAGTTTTGACAAGGGTTTATACAACAGCCATTAACACCTGAGAAATAATTTTATTTATATTTCATTCATTTTTAAATTGCATAGTAGTCAATGGCCAAGGTACCACCCATGGACCCAGAACAAATATCTTTCCTTCTTAGAACTTGTATTCTAGTGAGTGTCAATGGTGGGTATTTATAACACCAACTAAATACATCAGTTATACCGATGCTAATAGTCAACTGCACCTTGAAGATAGTGAAGCAGAAGTCAAATTTGGGCAGCGGCATGAATTATGTGAATGAGTGATCCAGTAGATTGCCTATGAAAATACATTTTTTGGCACAGAGAAGATGAGGTGAAATGGCCTTAGAGCAGGCGTGAGCTTGGTATGTTTGAGGAATGACAAAACACATATGACTGAGATACTGGAAGGGACAATAGGAGAAAATAAGGTCAGAGAAACAGGCAGGACTCTGACCCTACATAAGACTTCTGGGTTGGATTTCCTGTGCGATTGAGATGCGTTGGAGGATGGGAATAGGGTGTAAAATAATTTGATCTATATTTTCAAAATCTGCTCTGGCTGCTTTGTACAGAATAGGGAGTAGAGTGCAAAAGTATAAACTGGGGACCGAAGTAAGAGTGAGGGTACATTGTTCAGATGGCAGAGAATGGGCTGGAAGGTAGCTGGAATCTGTGCTGGGAAGATGCCGATGATGGGTCAGAGGTGTGGGTTGGAGCAGATTCAGGAGAAGGTCTAAGTGTTTGGCCTGACAGTTAGAGAGGGGAGAGTTCCATTTAGTGAGACTAGGGGACATTAGGAGGGCTAAGTTTGAGGAAGAAAACAAAAATCTCTATTTTAAACATGGTCTGTTGAGATCCTACTACTCCTCAAGTGGAGTTTACAGTTCTAGGACTCTAGGATAAGAGCTGAAGTGAAGGAAGTCATCAAGAGTATATAAACTGTGGAGAGAAACAATCTGAGGCCCTAGACATGAGAAAGGGGAGAGACCCAGCAAAGTGACAGTATATATGTGACATGGGAAGAAAACTATAGAGGTGACTTAAAAACATACTGAGCAAAAGCAAAGCTTAAAAAAAAAATTCTCAAGAAGAAGAAAGAGATCAAACTGTCAAGTGCTGCTGAGGTTGAACAATGTGAGGCCAGCAAGATGAATATTAGATTTGGCAAGTGGATGTCATGAATGACCTTGAAAAGAGAAGTTTCTGCAGAGCAAAGGGGCAAATTCCTGATAGAAACGTGTACAAGAGAGAATGAAGGATTTCCATTTCTAGTCGTACGGTTGACTAGATTTTGCAGAAAAACACTTCCTAGAGCAGAGCACCTGAAACAGCTTCCTAAAATATAAGAAACATCTCTTTATAAACATGGCTGAGCTGTCAGTAAAGTAAAAGAAGCAACAACAACAACAAAAACAATAAAAAATAAAGAATTATGATTACAAGGAAGTATACCCTAAGACCACCACCCATCCAAGAAGCTTAAGAGCATGGATTTAATGATCCACAAGCATTAGGAGACAAAAGGGAAATCTTGGGGCCTATGCAAGTTGAAAGCCAGGTTAGAGATCTATAAAACCAAGATACTCTAAAACCAAGATACTCTCGATGGATAGATCAGAAAAACATTCACTCCAAAGAGTACAACTAGTTTATTCTGGACTTGATCATAGGTTTATATCTTTAGGGGAAAGAGTTAGTGTGCCTTCAGTTACATGCAGAATAGTTGTATTATGTTAGGTACAAGTATGACTTCATTATTGTCTTTATTTGGAGATTAAACACAGATTCAGGAGATGCATACAGGTACCTAATTGGCAAGGAGTGAATTTGTCATTGTTAATTTTATGTCTTAAATTGGCTAGGCCAAGATGCCCAGATAATTGGTCAGATGTTATTCTGGATGTTTCTGTGAAGGTGTTTTCTGGATGAGATGAACATTTAAATCAGTGGAGTTTGAGTAAAGCAGATTACTCTCCATAATATGAGTGGGTCTCATCGATCTGTTGAAGGCATTCATAGAAAAAAAAAAAAAAAACAGAGCTTCTCTGAGCAAGAAGGAATTCTGTCTCTAGACTGCCTTAGGACTCAGGCTGCAACATTAACTCTTCCCAGGGACTTCTCTAGACTCTTGGCCTTCCCTAGAGATTTTGAAATTGCCAGCCCCACAACCATGTAAACCAAGTCCTTAAAACCTTAATCTGTTGATGGAGATGATAGAGATAGATAAATAGATACATAGACACATAAACAGATAGACACAGAAAACGGAGAGGAGAGGAGAGAGAGGAGAGAGAGGGGAGAAGAGGAGAGGAGAGGAGAGGAGAGGAGAGGAGAGGAGAGGAGAGGAGAGGAGAGGAGAGGAGAGAGAACGAGTAATTCAGTAGATTTCCTAAGGAAAGAAGTTTCCTGACATAGAGGAGATGGAATGGCCCCTAGATCAGGGATGCACTTGTAATGTTTCAGGAATAGTGAAAATCTTTATCTCAAGAGCTTGTGAAGTTTGAGGAATAGTGGAAGTTTTTTACATATGTTTATATATATACATATACATCCATTAATTCTGTTTCTCTGGGGAACACTGACTAGTATAATACTAACATTTATATTAAAGAAGCCAAAAATTCCAAGATAAAAGGATATCTACAATGTAATAAATCTACAAGTCTCCTAAGACATACATACATACATACATAAATAAATAAAGTTTCGAAGTGGTTAGAAAAAAAATTCTACAAATGAACAATAAAGTAATAACTGACTTCTCAAAGGCAACAGGAAGCAAATGAAAACAAATAAGATTTCCAAGTAAATAATTAATATAAATTAGTAAATAAATTGTCTTGAAAGTCCTGAAAAATTAGCAGTGAACACAGTACTATATATTTTTAAATTGTAATTTGAGGAAAGAAAATAAAACTATTAGAAGAGAGAAAGAGAGAAAAAAAAGATCCTGAATGAGTTTACTGCCAAAAGACCTTCACTGAAGGAAAATCTAAGGGATATACTTCAGGGGAAAAAGTGGGGATGGAAGGAATGATCAGAAGAGGAAATCTGTAAAATGTTAAAAGAAATGGAGAGAAAAGTACATTGTAAACTTGCTGATAACATCAAATATAGCTGATTAGATAGTAACAATGATACCTAATTTGTGAGCTTAAAAAAAAAAAATTAAGACAGAACAAAGAATTTTGACAACCACAGCAAATGAGTCAGAAGGGAGTTGGTAATAATAGCAAAACCATTTTTCAAGATGACAGTAAAGATGTTGATGAGACTACATTAATTTAAACATGCATACAAAAATTTCTAAGAACACTAGCGCGTGTGCATTTCCAACCCGCAGGGAAATGATTTTGAATAAGAAAGGAAAGAGTAGGTGAAAGAGAAAACACAAAGTAAGCTGATGAAAATGAATCTTAGCACAGAAATAATTACAATCAATTTAAGGCATCAAAATTCAACTGAAAGATTAAAAAAAAAACAACAAAAAACAAAGGCCAGCAATGTGCTGTGTACAAGAAACATATTTTCAAAATAAGGATTCATAAAGAATTTAGAAAAAAGATAAAAATTAAAAGTTTGGGCACAATTATAGGACTGAAACACAAAGTAATTGGAATAAAAGAAGTTTAATACAATGAAAAATTATGATGAAGCAGTAACTATAAAAAATGTAATGAGAACTCCAAAAGAGTCCAAAGGCATAGAGAGTACCCAAGAAAGGGTTGATTTGGAAGGAGAAAGAGCACCTCAAGGCTGGGAATCAGATCTCATGGAAGAAGGTGTGGGTGGGGCCCGGGGATGGTACAAGAGTTTACTAGATTTCTATTTCATTTATCCCTAAGCACTAATGGAGCACAGAGCACAGAGCACAGGGGTGCAATGTGACTATGTAGCTAGGTTGATACTTTCACCCACACTGAGCTTACTTTATAATGTTTAGCCCTTCATAGGGGTAACAAGCAACACTCTAGAATCAAGACTCTCATATTGAAGACCAAACCAAACCAAACCAAACCAAAAGCAAATCCCTTATTCTCTCATTTAGTTTAAACATCACAATTTATTTATTTTCATTGAATCAATTTTCTCCCTTGAAACACCTCTGCTTCTCTTCTGTGAATCATTTCTAACCCCTTTTGTATGTCTCTAGTGCATTGAACATTAATAAAACACACAATTAAAAGACTAGTTTTATCATGGCCATTCTTAAAAGATCTGTCTTTTAATGGATTTGAAGTACATTAACCTTTGTATCCAAGCAGTTCCTTCCAGGCCTACATTTTTTGTGCTTGTTTCTCTTATTCCATCCTACTATGTACATGTACTCTTAATTAAAGAATTCTTGATTTTTCCAGTAATTGAAATGCTAAATAGAATAACTCTTAAGATATTTGATGGGGGAGGACACTCTTAAACTAGCATCCATATTAACCCAATTGTGATTCTAAGCCATTACCTTTGAGTTCAGCCTTCAAGCTATGTATATGAATTATCTAAGAACAAAATGGAAAATACTCCAGAGGTGGGCTGGGTAATCAGAATGTCATGGGGCAGAATTGAAAGCTTCCTAATATCAATCTTTTTCACTTCTTTATGCCCCTTTGCCATTATAACCTGTGAGATGTGTTCTTTACAAAAATACATATCATATCTCAGAATTTTCCAGGTGATCACCGGATTGTATAATAATTATTCCGTTGTCTTGAGTCATTCTCAGAGAAACTGCTCTACCTGTGATTTACAAGTTTCCTTCCTTTAATAAAAATGGAAACAACAATCTTTTCCTCAATTCTTCCAAAAATTGTCAGAAGAAAGAACTTTTATCATCTTCCACCTTCGAAGTAGCTTTTATTTTAAAGCTAAAGCAGTTAAGATGTCTGGCTTTCTCTATTTTTGTTTGGTTCTTTTTTGTAAACCATTTGAATCGGAAGTTATCTTTTTTTTTTTTTTGTTTTTTTCTGAAACAAGTAAGATAATAAAAGTAGCAACCAGGTGTTTACTCCCTGCCAAATGCCAAGAATTTTACTACATGATTCAAGTACATTAAACTTAATCCCTCTGACAATGCATACAAGTACTTTCATACTTATTTTATAGTGAAGAAACTGAAGTAAATAAAAGCAAAGAAACATGTGAGAGAGAGTTACAGAGTCTCATGCATTCTCTCTCTTCCAGGTTCCATGTTCGAATTACTCTGTAACTAATTTTTCCTCACACTTTTTTTTTATCACCTTCACTTAAAATACTGGAGGAATGCTTACATTTTTTGTCATCATGCCTCTGGTAATGGCACACGTATAACACCTTTAATAGCTTTATTCTTAAACTCCAGACACTTAAATTATTCCTTAGAATCTATTTACTTAGTTTTTTTTTTAATAATATGTTATAAAGAGGATATTGTGTCTACCTTCAAGGAACATTCACCAGCATTTTGTAAAGAATACCCTAAGAGTATGTAATACATGTGACTAAGTGACCTGCATTTTCTTTAAGGCTCAGTTTCCTCCTCTAGCCATGAGAGGAGGTGGCCTTAATAGTCTGAAATCCGTATTAGCTCCAGGGTTCTGTGTTGTTTTGTACTTCCTTCATTTAGACCAGTGAGTTATTTTCATTATAATCATAGAAGGCGATTTCGTTAGGCTTCATCTAGTCCAGCCACACCACTGCCTAGGCCAGGATATGTAGATAGAGTCCGGTGGATCCGGCTACCAATAACTGACAGCAGGACAGGACCTTTATGTGGATCTTTGCCTTTCACACAGCATGTGGGCAAGTGAAGAAGGTGTATTTTTTATTTGATCAGTCCAGAGCACAGCTATGTTTGGTGCTCTCATTGCTCTACTTAAAATTCTCTTATGTTCTTGTCAAAAAAGTGACCTGTTCTATTTTATATATGAAAGCTTCACATTAAAAGAATATGAGGTAGCAAATATCTTTACTGAAGCGCTGTTGGCAGCTGAAATCACTGACAACTTCCTGGCTGTGATTCATAATCTATATTGGTGCCTTTGAGACAGCAGGCTATTGATTTTTCCCTGTCTATAATCCAAGACCATATACAGAGCTTGTTAGACATCTGTGGGAATATAAACTGAGTTTTGATACAAGTTAGGAAGGTTCTCTTAGCGGGGCATGCAGTTTTTGTCTTAGAGAAAATCTTTACACAACTGTAATCTTGGTGAACTTTGTAAAAACAAACTATTCAATATAAGTTAGGTTGCAGGCTTAGAATAGAGAACACTGAGATTTTTTGTTGTTGTTTTTACTTCTCTTTGGTTTTGGCTTGGTTTGGGTTTGGTTTATTGCTTTTTTTTTCTTTTTGTCTAGAGTTTAAATAAAATAATTTTCTCTGGTAATTACTACAGTACCTATTAAATAATAATTGGGCTTTTGCACTTTATCATATCTGAGGATAGTTTTTATTTGATGAGACTAATTAGAATAGATTTCAAGTACTTTAGGGAGATAAATGTAGGGCATAGATCTAAATAAAACTGTTAAAACAGTCATATGGAATCAGCTATCAAGCCATTTCTGAAGAAATGAATAGGATTTATCTTTATCAAAAGTCTTGTAGATACGAAAAATCTATAACTATTTCTAAATCATTGCATATTTATCTGGCCAAGAAATAAATACAAATGGCTTTTTTTTTTTTTTCCCAAGTAGACATCTCAGGGAGAAAAAAGAAAAGTATAGGTTTTTCCCTGAGGTGATTCTTTAAGTAACAGAGTAAATAATGCTTATCTAACCCTTCCACTTTAGAAGGAAAAGCCACATTACAAAGTCAAATGTATACACATTTCAGTATAGATGCTGAAAAAAATGCTATTTGATATATACTTATTAAAATGTCAGACATGCTTTCAAACTTAATATTGTTCTAAAATATATAATTTCTGGAGAAAATTCACCTAAAATATGCTGTTTGCACTTTTTTATGTGGTACTCATTCTAATTTTATTTTTTCTCATTGATTTTATTTAATAAAAATAACATCTGATATTTACAGATAAAACATTATGTATGTGCCAAGAACTCTATTAAATGCTTTATCTGAATTACTCATTAGCTTCTCACAATAATCCTGAAATGGGGATAATAATACTATTATATGAATATAATATAATGCTATTAATATAATAATATGTTATATTAAACCTAATGTAACAATGTATAATTATTAACAATAATATTTCTATATCATTATTATTTAAATATTTTATTTATTTATTCGTGAAAGACACAGACACACAGAGAGTCAGAGACACAGGCAGAGGGAGAAGCAGGCTCCATACAGGAAGCCCAGTGTGGGACTCGATCCTGGGACTCCGGGATCATGCCCTGAGCCAAAGGCAGATGCTCAACCACTGAACCACCCAGGCATCCCTATTATTGTTATTGTTACTATCCCTACTTCAGATGTAGACAATGAGGCACAGAGATGCTAAATGGCTTACTGGTCACACAAACCCATAAAGATTGGAATCAAGGTTCAGACCTTGGCAGTAAAAATCAGGAGCTTATATTCTTAAATCCAACTTGTCTAATTTCTCGTCTGGTATTTGAGCTATTTAAGGGTAAGGATTTTTATTAATTCATCTTTGTATAACCTGTGGTATCTAACATATTACCTTATACATACATGATCAATAAATACATATTAATATAAATTGAATCTCAGACTAAATATTTACAAAAAAGGAAAATTAACTTAGAGAAATAATTTGTATTTGATCCCGGTCCAGGTCACTATCGTAGTGACCTGAGACACAGCACTTTAGAGTCATGTTTCTCGCTTCCTTTAACCAAGACTACATTCCAATCAAGCCTTCCATCTCAAGATGTCTAGTGTCTGCAAATTTTCTATATAATAATATATTTTTTTGAGGTTTGAATAACAGGAACAATAGGAATGCTGTTCCAAATATATCTTTAAAGTATTATGTCATCTTATCCTTCTGGCTGAGAATCACTTACTTAGCTTCTCGACATGGACCTCATATGAACACTCGTCTACTTTTACCAATGTGTTTATGGATTTTTTAATAAGTGTATTAAATTATCTGCTGAAGAATAATAATATGCAAAACATCTTACTACCTAATATTTATTTTATGTTAAAAAATGTAAATGCAGAAAAAATTTTAAAACCTAAGAGGCAGTTGAAATTCATCAAAAAGCTGAACAGAACAAAAAGATCTTACCTAAAAAGATAATTCTCCTAATGCAAAAAAGAGTAAACCAAGGGGGAATAGCAACAACAACAAAAATTGCACTACCACAGAAAGAAAATGAATGCTTCCAATTAAAAGCCAATTTCTGAAAATTATTCACCACAGGAACCAGAAAAAATAATTTTAGAAAACTATCTTAAACTCTCCATGGGACTTAGGAAAACTCAGTCAAATAGATGTGTGAAAGCTATAATAAGAGAATGGATTGAGATGAAAAGACCAATTGATGACTTGAAGAGGAAGAAGGGAGATATTGAAAAATACATATTTGAGTAAAATTAAAAATGTAGAAGCAGAATTAAAATCTTAATTCTAAAAAGAATCTTAATTTGAGGCACTGAAGAGTAAAATAGACATACACAAATAAATTATAGTAATAAAATATCCTGTATAACCCGACCGAAAGAAATTTGAAAAACGCAGCTAAAGTAAATATCTCAAAATCATGTAAGATATCAAGAGTGACAAAAGAATAAATGGAAATGTGAATAAGCTAAATCACCAGAAAGATATTGCAATAAAGAAATAGATACCAGGCTTTTGTAGGTGAGTGTTGCAAATGTCAAGAGAGAAATAATCTTTATTTTATGAGTTGCAACAGAAAATATTTATAACAATTAGCTAATATAATTCTCCAGGTCTGGGAAAAAAGGCATGGTGAGGCAGCACTTATCACAAAAAGAGAAGAATAGTTCCACATTAGAAAGTTGTAATTTAAAAAAAAAAAAAAAGAAAGAAAGTTGTAATTTATCATTACAGTGAATTAAGGACACAAATTCTGTATCTGTAAAATATTTGCTATAAAATACTATATGTTTTAGTAAAATACTAAGTATTCTATTACTTATAAAATATATTTATAAAGTTTAAAATTATAAAGTTATGTAAACTTTAAAAATCCATTTCATTTTAAAAGATGATAGCACGTGAAGAGTACGAGGAACGCAAGACAATTTCCTGAAGGTCCATCTCACCAAAACTTGCAGCAAACATACTTAATGAGGAAACTTTAGTCACATTCCCTTTAAGATGAGAATGAAAACAGTGATAACATTCTGACTACTCTTTTATTAGAGCACAGGAGGTCCTATCCCCTGTAATAATGACAGAGCTAGAGAGGAATTAAAAATGAGACCCAGATATTTGCGGTTCCTGACAAGACTGTGAAAAAAGCATATGCTGCTGATCCCTTTTCTGAATTCTAGAGAAACGATTACGGAAAATATGGAGCCAAGGAAAAAAATAGCAGCAAACTAGAAATTTCTGAGGCTCTGATATCTCCTCTGAACTAGCACATGTGGAATAGGGCCATAGTAGTTAGAGTTGCTGAACACAGCCTTGAATTTTACACGGTGCGCAAGTCCAGAGAACACTATTCACATAGTGTTCACATAGTGAACATAGTGCACATCCTGGGTGCAGGATGATTCCTAACTTTATGTAACCCAGATGCCTTAATGTCCCCTGCAACTGGGGACAGAGGCTGAATGACAATGTTCCCAGAGTATAAACTGGAGAGAAGCAGTTTGATTTTCTTCTCTTTTTTCTTTACCCACTATTACCTCTGCCCATAATTTCCTGTTCCATTCCTGCAGCAATGTAAAATCATGGCTCATACTTCTTGTGCAGCTGTCTAGATCAGGGCAGTACAAAAGTGTACCAGAGAAGCTGGGCAAAATAACCATATTTCTTGCGCATTCACCCTTTCATCTCCTTCACCCTTTCGCCTCTACGCAGGCAAGACTGGTGGAAAGAGACTGCTCTCCTAGGCTGCTTCCTTTTGGGGATCTGAAGGGGAGATGGTGGGTGAGAAGACTGATTAACTGGAATTCTGTTGTGCTTGAGCACCTCCACCTAGAGGTCAACTCTTTTTGTCTGTGTGCAACAGAGACTAGGGTCTCTGTCTAATTTCCCCCAAGCATTTTCCAGGGCAAAGATGCCTCTAGTCCACCAAAAACCTATTTCCATAAGCCAAAATACAGAGACACCACAAATCAAATGAATTGTGTAATCTGAAGCAGAGGTATTGAAAAGATGGATCAAGAATATAAAACAAGTTCAATGGTTAACACAGAAATAAAAAAGAAATATTAGCAAAAAAAATGAAAACCATCATCTATGAGATTTAGATATGAAATATTAAGCAGTTGATAGAATCTCTTATAAAGAGATATAAGTTGTTCTTATCAGCAAATGATATGAATATCTACTTATAAACTCCAGAATAACCAATGAGCAAATAAAACAAATATGAGATTTCAATAAGGTTGTCAGATACAAGATCAACTACAAAATTAACCATCTAGAAATTATAACAGATAATAAGACTCTCTAAAAACTAACCTAACCACAAATCCACATGTCTTTTATGATAAAAATTTAAGACTATTAAGGAACATTAAAGAAGAATTAAATAATGAAAAGAGACATGATGTTCATGGATGGCAAAACATAACATAATATAGATGTCAATTCACCCTAATTAATCTATAAATTCAAGTAAATTATAATAAAAACCCCAGCAGGATTCTTGACATTACTTAATAAACTAATTCCAAAATTTATATGGAAAAACAAAGTTTCATTAATGAGGCAATTAAAAAATTAAAGAGAGATAACTTGCCCTATTGGATATCAAGAATATAAAAAAATTAAAGTAGTAAAAAATAAGTGAGCTATTCATGTTGGAAATGATAAATATATCATTGAAATAAGAATGGATAAAGAGGTAAAAACTTCCAGTTATAAAATTAGGAAGTCACAGGGGTGAAAAGTATAGCACAGGGAATATAGTCAATAATATTGTAATAATTTTGTATGGTGGCAGATGATAATTACATTCATTGTGGTGAGCATTTTGAACATAATTATTGATTCACTATTTTGTACACCTGAAGCTAATATAATAATATATGTCAACTATATTTCAATAAAAAATACTCCAAAAAAAGGAGAATGGGAAACAAAAGAATGGGTAGCTATTACATGACAAATTAAGAGGAAACATATGACTTCGTAGATGTTATTGAGAAAATAATAAAAGATAATTTCAAGTGAATTAAAGACTTCTATAGACAAGATAAATGGAGGAAAATATCTTTTTCATCATGGAATAGGAAAATATTTCTTTTTTTTAAAGCAATGTTTTTTTTTTGTTTTTGTTTTTGTTAAAGATTTTATTTATCACTCAGGAGACACAGAGAGGGAGGCAAAAATATTGCAGAGGGAGAAGCAGCCTCCTCAAAGGGATCCCAATGTAGGACTCAATCCCAGGACCCGGAATCACTCCCTGAGCCAAAGGCAGATGCTCAACCACAGAGCCACCCAGGAGTCCCTAGGAAAATATTTGTTAGTCAAAACTCATAAATCACACATCAATGGGGTAAAGTTTATTGCCCTTTCTAAGACACAGGAATTCAGTTGAAAACTTAGATAAATTTAAAGAATAAGAGATAAAAATCATTTTTTGCTATGTCTAAAACTTATTTATTGCAATTAATATAAAAATATCCAGGGAACTCCTTCAGATCAACAAGAAAATAGAAAAAAAAAAAAAAAGCCTTGACAAACAAAACAAAACAAAAACACGGTCAGAGTATATAAACAGATGGAGTCCAAACAGATAATTTTCTTATAAATAAAGAAGTGAACAACTTTACTAGTAATTGGAGAAAGGATGGGTAGGGGATGAGAGATATCAGTGAGTTCATACTTTTTATCCAACAGGTTTGAGATCATACTTTTTATCCATCAGGTTTGAGGAAACAAAGGCAAATCTTTGAAAGAACTGTTGAAAATCTAGGGTCCAAGAGCCCTCATACTATGGTGGTGGCAGTATGAACTGGTGCATTTTGGAAAGCAATCTGCAATACTTAATGAAAGTAAGTACACTTACATCTCTTGAGCCTAGCTAAATTGAGCCAGTATATATTCCCCAGAAAAGGTAGAGTGTGTATGGTAACAGTGGATTTGGAGTGGAGAAACCTGATGGCACTACTTCAGCTATTGATAAAGGTCAACATCAATATATATAAATCATGTTGATAGTATGTACCCACAATAGAATGTGATGAAAATGGCACTTTACCTCTGTGATGTTCTTCCCCAAAACCCATAACTCCGGTCTCATAATAGACAAAACAACAAATTCCAATATGGAGGCATCCTACAATATATCTGAACAGTACTCCAAAACTATAAAGGCCATCAAAAAGAAGGAAATTCAAAAAAAAAAAAAAAAAAAGAGAGAGAGAAGAAGGAAAATGTCCCATTCAGGAGGATCCTCTGGAGACATGGCAACTAAATGTAACATAGTATACCAGATAGGATCATGTGGAGAAAAAAAGAGGACATTAGATTAAAACTAAGGAAACTAAATCAAGCTTGGACTATAGTTAATAACAAAATATCAATTTTGGCTCAATTCTAACATGTACCATATTAAATAAGATGTTAATAATAGGGAAAGTTTTATTGTGGGTAAAGGAACGGTATCTGTACTGTTTAATTTTTCTGCAATCTAAAGCTATTATAAAATCAATCAATATAAAAACATTAAAAATAAGTAATATAGTAGATACTGTACCTGGTACAGTTTCACACATAGCAGGTGCTCAGCAAAGTTGATACCAGTCGTTTTAATTTCAGACAAAGACAACAGAATAGCCTGAAATGAGGATGAAGGAAGCTTCCTAAATTGGCAAATTGTTAATCATCTCAAGTATTGAATTGCAGATTATATTATTTATGGAGTAGAGAGTTGTGCTGTGTTTGATTAGTTTCTCACTAAATGTAAATATTAATGTGATTTTATCCAAATTACTGACATTAAGTTAATCTCAAAGAAATGTATTGTTGCTGTTATTAATTCCTACTTTGAGCTATCTTCAAAGCCAATTTTCTCTGTAAAATAATTTACCTAGAGATAATGTCACCTTTAGTGGGTAGAAAAAAATCTATGTGTGGTGAATGGAAGTACATAAAAGGAGTCTGAAGGATAGGGTAGACTTCAAACGGAAAAACAAAATAGGAAAAATTACTTCCAGCTAGTAAATGATTGTAAAACTTTTTGTTTATTATATGCAGAGTTCCAGATATGCCCATGACAGCGAATTTGTTTTTATCCTCAAATCTGATAGAAAGAGGCCACTTGATTAAAATCCCAATAATTTCCTCTTTATTAGAGAAAACGGTAAGTGATAGCACATGAAAAGTTTGGATCCAATCATACACATTGTTCTGCTCATCAGGAAACTTATTCTCAACTCTTCATAGACTTCTCAATGGAGTTGTTATCTCATAACCAATCTATGAATATTGGTGGGAGATTTAAGTTTTTATTTATTATTTTTTTAAAAGATTTATTTATTTATTCATGAGAGAGAGGCAAAGACATAGACAGGGAGAAGCAGACTCCTCACAGGGAGCCCAATGCAGGACTAAATCCCAGATCCCAGAGTCATGCCCTGAGTTGAAGGCAGACACTCAACCGCTGAGCCACCTCATGTGTCCCAAGTTTTCATTTATTATTATTATTATTATTATTATTATTATTATTAAACTTGCCCAGGGTCAATATCTAGTGAGGGGCAGAGCCCTGGGCTTTTTTTTTAATTTTTTTTATTTATTTATGATAGTCACACAGAGAGAGAGAGAGAGAGAGAGAGAGGCAGAGACACAGGCAGAGGGAGAAGCAGGCTCCATGCACCGGGAGCCCGACGTGGGATTCAATCCCGGGTCTCCAGGATCGCGCCCTGGGCCAAAGGCAGGCGCTAAACTGCTGCGCCACCCAGGTATCCCTTCATTTATTATTTAAGAAGTTCTAGAATATCACTTATTGTGAAAACAATTGTATTACATCAATGATATAATTAATTTGTCCAAGTAGAGAAGTTCAGTTATGAGAAAGCTCCTTATGAAAAATATGACTGAATGTCTGAGGAATAAGAAGAAAGGATACAATTTTTTAATTCCTCTGTTGAAAGTTAATCCCTTGTTTATATTATTTAAGAATCTGAAAAATATTTAAAGTAGCAGTTCTTAGAAAATGTGTTGGCTTACCTAAGGGTATAAAAATAAATTAATTCTCACTCTATATTTAAAATAATTAATATTAGTTGTCTCTTTAATTTAGAACTATACTTGCTAATATATGAATAACGAGGCATTTTTCATAAAGTTAACAGAGAGTCAGTATCTGAATAGCTTTTATCTTCAAGTGGAATTTACTTGGATCTCTAGCCATTTTATAGTATGAATAACAAGAACCAATTTTGGAATATTATCCTAAGATCATATATTTCTTTAATGGTCACTATGAAACAGTACCATTCACATCCAAGTCATAAATGTTGGCTGTTTCTGAATTTGTCTGCTTCATTGGGCACAAATGGGAAGAGCAGAGGGATTCAGCAAGGCTTCTATTCTTCAGAGATTAAAAAGACATGCTTTATTCTTTCTCTCTCTAGTTAAATCGAGAACATTCTTTTCTTCTTTTTTAAATTTTTTATTTGCAGGGCACTCAAGAGAAATCATTTGGCCTTTTTTCAAAACTGAAATTCACCAAGCGACAATGTTTCTTTGTCAACTTCTAATTATATGTCAAATATATGCGTATATATTATATCTAACATCTGACCTCTTTCTAGAAGACAGACCTTAAAGAATAGTAATATATAATTATATAAAGAGAGAGAAAGAGAGACAAAGAGAAACAGGAAGAGACAGAGAAACAAAGAAAGCTGGCCCTTTCTCTGTTGTGGTCTTGATCTGCTTTGCATATCTGTGGATGCGTCGCTATCTCTTATTGTGCCATTCTGCAACCTACCACCACACTCACACTAAAAATAAGTCTAATTAACTCTTGATCCCTTACCGCTCATCTAAGACCATGCTGTTTGCTGTTGCATGTGCTACATATCACAGAATCCTTACATCAAGAAGCCTGTGATCATATTGAAGATGTAAGGTTTATATGCACACAACATAACAGATACTACATTATAGTGTCATAAGTAATATAGTGGGAGCTGAATGAACCTCTTTGTATTTCCTTTTTCAATGATTCCTCTTTTTGTCTCTCTTGGATGCCTCAAATGTTCTTCTCCCTTCTTTCCTTATATTTCCCTTTTCTTTTGTATGCAATTGAATTTTATTAGTGATTTCAAAGGATATAGTACTAAAAAAGTACTGTATATTGTATAGATTACAATGTGTATACTCATACACACACACACACACACACACACACAGGCACACCTCTACTTAGCAAATAAAGTTTGTGTATCAGTCCAGTGGGAAAGACAGTCTGCCTCGAATGCTGTGGTTTTTAGTAGGTCTCATGGAATATTGGCTTTCAGGCAGCCACATCCCTACTTTCAATCAACCTTTAAGGCTAGGGAAGGGGAGACACTAGTAAATCAGGGCAACTAAGACTCTATTCCACCCTCAAGCTAGGAGTAGAGTCAATTCTATATGAGCAATGAGAACTGACTCTAGAGGATGGGCCCCCATACAAAATTAAGGGATGTTACCAGTTCTTGGAAATTAATACTGTGTTGTTGTTGTTGTTGTTTTTTAATCTACCTTCACATGGTTTGTGAATCTGCATGGGATTATCTTCTTCAGACCCCTCTCCTTGTCCTCCCTTGCCACTCATGACGTCCTTTCACTGTCTTTAGGCACATTAATCTTCATTCAGTTTCCAGAATCTCTATGCTCTCACCAACTGGTCAACTTTTGAATGTGCTTCTTCTTCCACTTGGAATTATCTTCCTGCCCTAATTCCCTACGCCCTATTCTCTCTATCTCTCTAGGTGACTCCTCATTTGTTTGATCTCACATTAAAATACAGTACCTCAGACTATTCATAACCTTACATCCAACTGCAGCTCACAGTAGTACTTACACTTTATTCTTTAATAACACCAATGCACTCCTATAATGTACTTGTTGCTGTATTAATATAAATACATAATTTGTGGAATCAGTGGGATTATTTCAAAGGACTGTGTCCTCCACAATGTCATAAGCTTCAGGAAGGAAACACTTTGTCTTTTTTGTTCACTCCTTATCCTGAACTCATAGGAAAATGTTTGCTCCAGAGAAACTGTGCTCAGTATATGTTGTTGAATGCAAGAAGGAATGGAGTGTTAATATTAATGAGAAAGTTAATACAATTTTTTTGCAAACTATATGTAATGTTTCATAAATGCAAGACTTTGTTTTTATCTTCACGATTATTATTAGCTATGTTAGCAATAAAGCTAACTCTAGGGCAAATCAACAAATTTTCATTGACATTTCGAGATTGAATAAAAAGGTAAAACATGGTTATTGTGACTTTTATAGCATCTATACATTGTTGTGGGAAAAACTAAAAACCTTAAACTGTAGGGAGGTTTGTTGTTTGTCTGTTTAACTAATGTTTTCATTACATAGCTCCAAGTAAAGGTAGTAGAGGAACAATCTTAGGGAATACTTAATAAAATAATGAAGATGCAAAATAAGAGAAAAAGTATTTAAATCAAGGTAGCATGATGTCAGTGACAGGGAATACTTTTATTAGTGTGCTGGGCTCCTGCAAAACAACATCAAATCAATCTTCAAGCAATAGTATTATGTCACTCTGCTCAGTATTTGCTTTCTTTAATCCTGCTTCCTTTTTCCTCAGTTTTTTTTTTCTCATTCGTTCATTTTTGAATGTCATTCCACTTCTAGAATGACATGTAGCCCTACTATATCCAATTAAAGCTAGTCAGGCTTACATTAATTAACACCTATGGTGTTATCTCAAGGCTCCTCCCTATGTCTTAGAATGGATCCTGTACGATTTTCCTGGCACACATATCCTATCATCACCTTCTTAGTTTTGCTCTTGTTCTGTCCAAAGTGATACCTGTACACCCTTAAATTGGTGAGAGTTGTACAACCACTATGTTACCCCTCTGTTAGACACCACAGAGTTTGCCCTCGAGTAAAATCATTAGTACATTGTCATAAGCTTCAGGACAATCTGTGCCATCATGTTGGGATATCACCACAGAGATTACTTTATATTTTTCCTCCAAAATATTTATTGCGTTTATCTTATTATTCTAATCAATAACATACATTTCAAACTGTATTTCACGTTGCGGATATTTATTGGTGTGAAAATTGGCATTCATACAGTTCTGTTTCAATGCCTGATTACTTTCTGTACCAAGATGACTATTCAAGTGTAAAACGCACTCTAATGCAAATGGGAGAGCTGGGTCCTCAGGCACTCCTCCACCAGAAGCGGGGCCAGCCAGGAGTCACTGACCTCTCTTGAATTGTTAATTCTCCTCATGTGAACCAGGTCTCATCTGAAGCAGGTCTTGCTGCTTTAATGTTCCAATCTTGATTGATCCTATGAGTTCTGCACCTTCACTAAGGAGGCTTCTATATAGGACAGAAGACTTCCAGACTAAGTTGATTTGACGTTTTGGTATTGTTTTCTCTGTCTTGCCATGGAAGACTACATTCTCCCTTTATAAAAAAATGGTAAACTGGTGCCCACTTTACCAGACTGTGGTATTAGCAAAGCTAATTGCAAATGAGATCATTTTGACAGATATAGAGTTTCTTTTATTTTAACTTTTTTCTACCATAAAATTTTACCTATCTGTATATTTCACATGTAAATAATATATATTAACTGTATATAAAAAATTTATATAAATTATTACATCAAACTCCTGATTTATACATGTAAATATTTAGGATGAAGCTAAATATATTTAAGGTTAAGACATGAGTAAATCCCCCAAAAAAGAGTGAGTAAATCCAATGAAAATTACTGAATGCATATATTTTCTTTATCTAGCATTAGTGATACTTGTATATGGCAAGAACTTTGAAGAATCTTCTCAAAAATCTGAAGAACTGAGATCCTGGGCTATCCATTTCAATCCTAAAAGACCCAAGAGGAGCCCAACCTGTTAGCTCTTTGAGGCTTTCTCCTTTCTCCTATACTCTTCTAATGCTGTGTTCCAAAGTTTCAGAGGCCATATTTGGTCTTTCGTGTCGTCCAATCTTTCACTGAGACACAAAAGAGTTTGTTGATGATGTTTGTTTTACCTATATGTATGTTTGAATTTATCATTATTAAAAAATTCCCTGCTAGCTTTGCTTCATTGGAGAATATAACACACACAGCCCCTTCAACATTAGTGGGTTTTCTACACTACTGAATTTTACTGTGACTTTGCCCTATCTCTAAAAATGGATCTGACAGCATAAGCAACACCACCACACAGGAACTGACAGTCAGTGACAGTTACTGGGAGGAAGAAGGGGCAGTGGAATGTAGCATTAAATAGAAATCTTTTTCAGAAATACATCGGCGAGGCTACAAAAGGCTTCATTGTTTTAGGGCGACATCACTTCATTAATGGACAGAGGGTTTGAAGCTGAATTCAGCAATATTTTGAAAAATTCAAGTTCTCTTCAGTAAATTATTTGTGTCTAAGTTTTAAGGGATTTTTTTAAAGGGCCATTTCACTGCAACTTTTGTAGATAGGGTAACTGAAATTCATTATCTTCTCAGCCCTATACCCAGACTAACTTTAATCAAAGGGAGTTTTATACTGAAGACATACAATTTCTATTTAATTAGATGGTCTAGGGCATATAGATGAGCTAATATTTCTAGAGGCATCTCTAAGGCTTTTTACAAGGGCCATTGTGTTTTACAGTGTCACAGAAAAAAAAAAGAAGTTAAATCATGATTTTTACTAGGGCTGTAGGGGGGAAAAAAAGCAATTGCCTTGCATTGTAAACAGGATTATTCAAACCCCTTCTGCCTTGAGGAAAAAGTATAAGGGTAGCTTTTAATCAGGTTATTATATAAAGGTTCAGTATGTTCTAAGCTTTTAGAGGATGGAAATCTAATGCACTGTGAAGGTAAGTTTAAGAACAATATCTAGATGCTCAGAGTGTATTAGGAAGCAAAAGAAATGACCTGATTTCAGGTAACTATAGACATTGAAGATATAGTCTGGTGTCTTCATTTTTACATATGTGTGGTATCTATTTGCACTTCTCTGTTTAAGGTAATCTTAATGATGAAAGAAACAGAAGATACTAAATCAATATTGAATGGAGTTTGATGAATTACAAACTCCACTTTCCCTCTACTTTCCCTCTAGTCTTTACGGTATCCCTCAAACAGCTTCCTGGAGTTTCTTAAAATGTTCTGCAGTTACTGTAACATAAGGGATGCTCACAAAACCAGTAATATACATTAGTGTTTTATGTGTATTATACTTGTTCTAAACCCATCTTGATATTTCAATCTGGCTACTCTACTGATTACAAATCATTCTGGAATTCTTTCTGACTTCAAAAGTTATTAGAATAAATCCAAAGCAATGCTTGTGTATTGGGAGGCCAACCGAACCTCTGCTTTAAGATTTCATTTAAATCAACCCTCTAGCATCTTCTCTCATATTATTTATACTTCTTTCTTTATATCTGACCTGTAAATTTAATTTTGTCTCTGTTTCATGGGAAAGCAAGTATAATGTCTTTGATAGCTCTAGTAGCATCTACTGTATTGTTAGGCTCAACTTTGTCTTTACTCTTCCACGGGAAATCCTGTCCTTTTAGCTTCGTTTAGTCTTATTACTTTAACTTTCAAAACAATGATGGGATCTTTGCTAAGAAAAAAGACAATTGACTTTCTTTTTTCTTTTAACTTAATACTAATGTAAAATGTGGAGGAAAGTTGTATTAGCCAGTAAACCAATTCAAGTTTATTGAGCACCCAGTATGTGTCAATAGTCATGCTACAAGAAACATATACAATATTGCCAGGTGTTAACCAACTTCTTGTTGGTTTGGAATATGTCAGTAAAATATAATATGATAAATGGAGAATATTTTAAGACTATTATCGAAAATAAGATGATCTGGAGAAAACTGATATAAGCTGTGAAATTACGAGTAAGATAAGGACAGGTGGGGGCAAATTACATAGGGCCAGGAAAGATAGAAGAAAACAGAACAAAGGGGGATGAAGAACGGAGATGTAAAGAGAGTAGAGTTGGTTAAGGAGCATCTCAAAGGCTAACCTGACAATCACATCACCGAAAATGTGTCTGAACTCCTTAGCCTCTTGCCAAAAGAACTGTGGAATTACTAGAAGGTGGGTATTATTGGAATTTGAGTTTGCTTCCACTTGATGGTGCTATTTTGTTATCCAAGATCTGCCTTCTAAAATTACTTGATTACATTTAGAAATAAACATTCTAAAGATAATTTTGTTGTTTTATGAATAAACTGAACATTGAATGATTAATACTAACATTTTGGCAAGCCATGAAAATACTTAAAACTAAAAATAATAGAAGAGATACCAATTTAAGTATGCGTAGATGAGCTAGAGGATATAGACCTAACAAAAAATCTATTTGTTGTATTTCTATTCAATTGTTCTTAAAACAAACTTATGACCAATTCCATATTATGTTAGAAAGATTACCTTCTAATCTTTTTTCCCTTTCAATTTAGAAGCATCGGCACTGCATTCCTTCTAGAAAAGCAGAGTTTAAACAACTGACTTGCCTGCTGGCAGTTTGGCAACAGATTCATTTGACTTATCATCCTAAATGGCAAATAATCTTGCCTTTTATTGAAAGATAATAGACAAATAATATTATATTAGTTTAAATTGTACAACAAAGTGATTACATTTGTGTACACTGAAATGATCAGCACTATAATTCTAGCTATCATCCATCACGATACAAAGTTAATACAATGTTATTGACTATATTTCCCCATGCTGCACATTATATCCATGTGGATTATTTATTTTATAGCTATTTATTTATTTATTATTTATTTTATTTTATAGCTGGGAATTTGTACCTCTTGATCCCCTTCACCCATTTTAGCCCCTCAACACCCCTATCCTCTGGCAACCACCAATATGCTCTCTGTATCTATCTATGGATCTGGGCTTTATTTTGTTTTGTTTGCTTGTTTTGAGGGTTTTTTGTTTTGTTTTGTTTTTTGTTTTTTTTTTTTTAGTTCCACATATAAGTGAAATCATGCAATATTTGCCTCTATTTTTTTTTTAATTTCACCTTCTGATTTTTCCAATGACCCAGTGGTTTTCAGTAGCATGCTGTTTAATTTCCATGTATTTGTGGGTTTTTTCGAGTTTTCTTCTTGTAATTAATTTCTAGTTTCAGACCATTGTGGTTGGAAAAGATGCTTGATATGATTTCAGTCTTCCTAAATTTATTGAGACTTGTTTTGTGGCCTAACATGTGATCTATCCTGGAGAATGTTCCAAAAGTGTTTGAGAAGAATGTGTACTCTGTTGCTTTAGGATGGAATATTCTGTATATATCTTAAGTCTACCTGCTTTAATGTGTTAAGGCCAATGTTTCCCTTTTGATTTTCTCTCTGAATAATCTATTTGCTCATGTAAGTGGGGTGTTGAAGTCCCCAACTATTCTATTTCTGTGAATTTCTCCATTTAAGTTTGTTAGTATTTGCTTTATGTACTTTGGTGCTCCTATGCTGGTGTATATATATTTAAAAAATATATCTTTTCATTGGATTGACCCCTTTATCATTACATAATGTTCTTCTTAGCCTTTTATTAGTCTTTAGGGTCTATTTTGTCCAACAGGCATATAGCCACACCAGTTTTCTTTTTGTCCCCATCTGCACAGGATTTTTTTTTTCCATCTCTTTCAATCCTTTCTGTGTTCAAAAGATTTGAAGTCTCTTGGAAGCACCATATAGATGAATCTTGTTTTGTTTCTGCTCGTTTGTTTTTATCCATTCAGCACTCTAAGTCTTTGATTAGAGAACGTAGTCTATTTATATTTAAAGTAATTATTGATAAGTATGTGCTTAATTGGCATTGTGTTCATTGTTTTCTGGATCTTTTTATAGTTCTTCTCTGTTCCTTTCTTCTTCGTCTCTCCCTCTCTTTCCTTGTGACCTGATGATCTTTTTTAATGTTATATTTAAATATTCTTTCCTAATTTTGTGTGTGTGTATGTGTGTGTGTGTGTATTTGCTACAAGTTTTTACTTTGTGGTTACCGCAAAGTTCACATATAACACCTTGTAATCATCTCTTTTAAAATGATAGCAACTTATATTTGAACACATCCCAAAACTCTCATTGTTATATCTCCCCTTATATTTTATGCTTTTGATGTTACATTTTTCCTCTTTATCATTTTTTTATTATAACCCTTAACCAACTATTACAATTTTAGTTAATTTTACTTCTGGTGTCTTTTAACCTTCATACTAGCTTTATAAGTGATTTATCTCCTTTTTTTCTACATATTTAACTTATCCAGTGAGATTATTATTTTTGTATGTTTTCCTGTTAATCAGTGCCATTTCTTTTTAGCTTAAAGAAGTCTCTTCAACAGTTTTTGTAAGACCAGTTGAGTCGTGATAAACTCTTTTCATTTTTGCTTACCTAGAAAACTCTTTTTTTCTCTTTCAATTATGAATGATAACTTTGCTGGGTAAAATATTCTTGGTTTGAAGGAGGTTTTCCTCACCCTTTTCAGCACTTTGAATATGTGATGCTACTCCCTCTGCAAAGAAATTCAAGTTTCTGCTAAAAAATCGGATGATAGCCTTATGGGTTACCTTGTATGAAACATGCTGCTTTTCTCTTTCTGCTTTTAAGATTTTCTCTTTCTCTTTTGACATTTTAATATAATGTATAATATGTCTCACTTTGGATTTCTTTGGGTTCGTTTTATTTGGAACTCTCTAGACCTCATTGACCTGGCTGTTTCTTCCAAATAGAAAAAGTTTGAGCCCTTATTTTTTCAAACAAATTTTCTGACTTTTCTCTCACTTCTCCTCTGAGACCCTAATGTGAATGTTATTCTACTTGATGTTGTCTTGTAGGTCTTTCAAGTTATCTTCAGGTTTTTTTAAAGATTTTATTTATTTATTTACTTATTTATTTATTTATTTATTTATTTGACACACACACACACACACACACAGAGAGAGAGAGAGAGAGAGAGAGAGAGAGAGAGAGAGAGGCAGAGACATAGACAGAAGTAGAAGCCGTCTCCATGCAGGGAGCCCAATATGGGACTTGATCCCAAGACCCTAGGATCATGATCTGAGCTGAAGGAAGACACTTAACTGCTGAACCACCCAGGCATCCTAAGTTATCTTCAGTTTTTAAATTCTTTTTTTGTTTTTCCTGCTCTGTCTGGGTAAGTTCCGATGCTTTGTCTTCCAGCTCCCTGATCTGTTCTTCCATTTTATCCAGTCCATTGTTGAACCCCACTAGAGTATTTTTCAGTTCAGTTATTGCATTCTTAGCTCTGTGACTTTTGTTTGGTATTTTCTTATGTTTTTAATATTTTTGCTGAACTTTCTATTGTGCTCCTCCATTCTTCTCTCAAATTTAGCGAGCATCTTATGACTATTACTTTGAATTGTTTATCAGGTAGATTATTTATTTAAAAGCCTTTTCTGAAGTTTTGTCTTATTCTGTCAAT
The DNA here is from genome assembly GCF_905146905.1 of Nyctereutes procyonoides. Classification (NCBI taxonomy): domain Eukaryota; kingdom Metazoa; phylum Chordata; class Mammalia; order Carnivora; family Canidae; genus Nyctereutes; species Nyctereutes procyonoides. Next base: position 4,980,654 of record NW_026575035.1, on the reverse strand, counting down.
TGTAACATATTTCTCTAATTCTTCATTCTCTTCACTTTCTGTATTTGTTCCTAATTTTAAGCAAAACAGCCACCTTTGCCAGTCTTGAAGGCATGGCCTTGTGTAGGTAGTGAAACTTTTGTTCACCCTTGCCCTAGTCCTAGTTCTTGGTAGTCTCTTGAACCTTTGTGATTGACTAAACAGCTTGATTTGTTGTTGATATGGCCCCATTGATGAGGAGGTACCAAGACCTGCCAGTGATCCAAAGGAAGGAATCTCATTTTGCACAATTGCAGTCTTATTGGAAGCCAGACATTCAGTTCATAGCTTTAAAAATATGCAGAGATATATATAGTTCTGTGTGCCACAATCATAAACCCTGCTGGAATTCAGATCAGGAGACCAGGAGTATCCACTGAGTGTTAGTTGCAAAACACTAGAGCTATAGATAAATTTATAAACTCTTTTCTTGGAGATCTCATCAAGCTGTAATGAGCCCAAAAGGTGCATAAGGATGGTGTCTCCCTGCTTATATTCCTAGAAGCACTGCCATAGCCTCTACATATGTGTGGGAAGTATGTCCTTCGAGATGAAGCTCCAGGATTAGTAATTATGGCTTTTTTCACAAGAAGACTGGGGATGTGTTTCTGCTGCTGTCTATTCAGTGCCCTGAGGGTTTGGGCCTGCCAAACACTGTCTTTCCCATTGTATAGTCCCTTGGAGCTCAGGAATGCCAATCCCCTTGGTCACTAGGGTCAGACGAACAAGGGGTGTCCCCTGTGTGGTTTGTGTAGGCCTGCTGGTATCAATAAGGCAGCTGGAGAGTGTAGGTGGCAGTGCACATTACAAGCTTCAGAACTACAGCGGGAAAATGCCTTGACTGTGCATGCCTGCAGACTTCAGCAATACAGTAGGAGAGTAGAGTACTTTCTATGCACATACCGGCCCCAGGATGGGGGCAGGAGAATGCTATGACTGCTCATGCTTGCCAGCCCCAGCCAGGGTACAGGAGAGTGTCATCACCACCTGCACTTATTGACTTTGGCAAGGGAGTGAGAGAATGCTATGACCATTCACACTTGCCTGCTCCAGCCAAAAAGTGAGAAATCACTGCAACTGCCTACAATTAGAAGTCTCAGCAAGGCAGTGGAACAGTGCTGCAACCACTTCCTCCTGCCAATCCCAGTGATGTAGCAGGAGGGTGCCATGCCTGAATGCCTCTGCCTACACTAGCAGGGTAGGTGGAGAGTGCAAAAATCATGACCTCCATAGCCTCTATCTCTAGGGAGAACCCCAGATATCCCCTACCACTCCAACAGATGCCCCCAGAATAACAAATATATATCTACATGCTATACAGGAGCTTTTCAAATTATTGTTTTTGCTCTGGATCCTAGGGTGAATGAGACTGCATGCAAGCCATTTAAAAGAAAGATCTTGGGATCCCTGGGTGGCACAGCGGTTTGGCGCCTGCCTTTGGCCCAGGGCGCGATCCTGGAGACCCGGGATCGAATCCCACGTCAGGCTCCCGGTGCATGGAGCCTGCTTCTCCCTCTGCCTGTGTCTCTGCCTCTCTCTCTCTCTGTGTGACTAGCATAAATAATAAATAAATGAAAGAAAGACAGAAAGAAAGAAAGAAAGAAAGAAAGAAAGAAAGAAAGAAGAAAGAAAGAAAGAAAGAAAGAAAGATCTTAGTTTGCTGTTGATTTTGGGTCCCTCAGAATAGATCCCATGGTTTACTCAGCCAGAACTTATGGGAGCTTGTCTCTGCAGTGCAGATTGTCGGGGTACCTAAGTCGGGAACCAACACCTCACTCCTGTGGGAGATATACTGAGCTGGTGAGATCCCTCCCTATGATGTGTTGACATTTCAGAAGTGGGAGTTTTTGGTGAGACTGTTTCAGCATTTCCTACCATGTTGGATGTGATCCTTTTGTTGTTTGCTGTGGAGAAGCAGTTCATCAAGTTTTCAGATCTTTTCCAGAAGGAAATGATCCATATGTGGCTGTACATTTGTATGTCTGTGGGAGGAGGTGAGTTGAGGATCTTCTTATCCTTGCCATCTTGGAATCTTCCAAAATAATATTCATTTCATTCTTATTTATGTTTTTACTTCAGTTTGTCTTGTACTCAAAATACACAGATTTATACTTGAAAATTTAGAAAATGCAAAGGAGCATAAGGGAACAGAAAAATAATAACCTAAAGACACCTGGGTGGCTCAGATAGTTAAACGTCGGACTTCGGCTCAGGTCAAGATCTTGTGATCCTGGGATCAAGCCCTGTGTGGGGCTCTGTGCTAAATGGGAATCTTCTTGTCTCTCTGCCCCTCCCTCAGCTCATGTTCTCTCTCTCTCTCTGTCTCTCAAATAAATAAATAAAGTCTTTAAAAAAATATAATAACCCAGTGTTCATTGATTTCCTTCTTAAATATTTACCTAACACTCTACTAAGCCCTGGCAATTCAACAGTGATTCAGATGTCATAGCTGACCTCAAGGCACCCACAGTCTAGCAGAGGAGACAAACATGCAAGCTGACATTTCAGGGAAGAATAATATAGACACTACAGATGCACAGAGAACAGAGTAAGCTGGGCAGAAGAAAGGTTTTTCACAGAAGATCACATTTAAAAGGAATCTTAATAGTTATTTTTCTTTATTCCTTCTTTCCTTTGTTAGTTTATAAGAAGGAAGGAGTCAAATAGGTGTTTTGACTGCAAACCAGATGAGAAGAAATATTTAGACAGGAGAATGGAGGCCAGGGTTTGGGGTGTAGAAAGAAACACTTGTGAAGGAGCTGGGGTTGAGTATTTGTGTAGGCTGAGGGACAGACCTGTCATTCTTCAAGACTGATAACCATTCTTTTTTGATGTAGTGGAAAACAAGTAGAAAATTATAGAGACAAATATTAAGTATTGTTTTCTTGAACATCTGAAGTAGTCATTGAAATAGAGTGAATTGATCAAGAATTCACGTGATGAATTCATGTGATCAAGATGATCACATGAAGTTGAGGGCCTGAGACTTTTAAAAGATGAGTTGGCAGTGATCCTGATCATCATTTTTTTGGCATGTTTCTTGGAAGTATTTGTTAAAAAATAAAAAAGTACGTGATTGGCATGTAAAGCGTAGTAGCAATTACTATTATCTTGGTAGTATTGGCTCACTTTTGGCTTTACCAAGTTAACACAAAAGAATGGAGAAGCAAGAGAGTTGAAAGTTTATTTTTCTCAATTATAAATTAGAATGGGATGGGAAAAGTTGACTAGTTACCTTATTTTTTACTTTAAAATCATATGGGATATGATATGCTCTTGCAGGGCAATTTTCACCTTAATACAATATTTCTTCATCACATCATCTCCCCAGAATGTTACTAATAAAAAAGTGTCTTTAGCCTCAATTGTGCATCTTCAAAATATACCCATCTAACCAGTCTAAGCCTATCATTTGCTTTCTGCATGAAGCATCCCTTATGTTTTCACTTACTCCTTGAAATCTCATTTACAACAAAATAACATCTTTTCATGTAAAAATTCAGTATTTTATTGTACATGCCAGTTTCAAAATAGAAGATGATATTGAAGTTATCAGTGAACAGACCTACTTTCCTCAACTGCCTACAAACATATATGAAATTGAGTAGCAGTCCCTCCAGCTTTATATTGCCCTGTGCAAGCTTTGAACACAACACAAGCTCCTAAATCAATCAATAATTTTAAAACAATTATGAACGGAACAAATTAAGTGATCAATTGTTTTCATTCCCAAAAATGTGGGGGCTGATGTCAGGAGACCAAATAGAAATTTGGGGTTCAAGTGAGGAGTTCAAAGTGTAGAGAAAGGACAGCCCTGGTGGCTCAGTGGTTTAGCACTGCCTTCAGCTCAGGGAGTGATCCTGGAAATCCCGGATCGAGTCCAACCTCAGGTTCCCTACATGGAACCTGCTTCTCCCTCTGCCTGTGTCTCTGCCTCTCTCTCTCTCTCATGAATAAATAAATAAAATCTTAAAAAAAAAAAGATTCTTTCTAAAAAAAAAAAGTGTAGAGAAAGACACACAGAATGCTATATCAATTTCCAACCATTGGCACAATGAAAATTATACTTGTCAATTTTGTGTATTTGTTTTATATCTTTAAAAGTGTTAATTATAATCCAGTGTATAGGAAGCACATACTTCAAAAATATTTATTAGTTCATTACATTTAAAAATGCAGAATATCAGGATAACTTGCCTTCAGTGAACAAGTTAAAATCTATCCTAAGCCTACTATAAGCTTTCTCTTGGCACTGAATCTGTTTATGTAATATCAAATTGAACCATACTTTTTTTTTTATACTTGTTCACATCTCTAGGAATAATCTCTAATTTCAGACAAAACCCAGTCAGTCAGTTCTGATCCATCCATTTTCAATTGATTGACTCTTTCTTTGATAGCTTCCCTGTGATGAAGACTGTACTTTATACCAACACTGAACATTTGATTCAACAAATGCACTTTAATTTCCCAAAGTAGAAAGGACTATAAAGAAATTTCAAATAGCTTTAACAGAAAAAAATATAAAACTGAATTTCAATCATAGCTTGTTTAAAAAAATCCAAAAACCTGAATCTAAACACCAACTCTCATATATGACATTAGAAAAGATTTTTTTCCATTTTATTTTTTCATTATCATCTCTGGAGTGTAATTTTACCCTCAATACCATAGAATCTCATATTTTGTGTGTCTGCCTGATATCTACAACTGGAGCCCATATTTCCAACTTGTCAGTCACATATGCTAGATTGGAATAAGCAAACTGAGGAAAACAACAGGGATATTTCAAATAATCACCATGGCATATTGGGAGAATTGCTTGGGTAAATTGGCACAGCATTCAGTAGTTCTGTTTATATTATTTGCCTGCTGATTTTGTTACTGTATTTCTTATTGTTTAATATACAGCAACGAGCTCAGACACCTGCAGAGATATTCAAAATCAAGCAGGCCTCCAACTACAGAAAAGCAATTTGTTTGCATTTTCTTAATTCAAATAAAAATTTATTTTCTCCAGTTTTTCAAAGTGTATGGCACAGCATGCTTAATTTCTACAAAATTTCTTCCAAATAGTGTTGTGGTAGCAATGTTGGTCTTTCAAGCAAGATTGCTCTGAGAAGAAGCAGAAATAAGCAACATTCTTTTCATTGGTATGGGCTCTGAAAACATAAGCATCTCCCAGGCCACACAGGTGGGTCTGGCTTTACTCTCCAGAGGAGCAGCAGCATAACCTAGTGGAAAGACCCCGGACAAGGGCATGGAGATTAAAGTTCTCCAGTCTAATCTTGAGACTGCTAATCATTCATTTAGGCTATCTGTCTTGAATAGGGTGAAATAAGTAACTTGTAGGATCAAGTCACTGTTAGAAAATGGAAGAAATTAGTATTTGTCATTATGAATTTTGTACATCCAATGGAGACTGTTAAAAAAAAATAAACAACATAACCTGGTCAACATAATCAAGTGAATTTATACATGTGAGCATATTCCAAAGACGTGCTTCTAATCTAAGAAAAATAATAACTATCATTCACAACTATATGTGAAATTGAATACTCTGGATAAAAGGTGCATATAGACAAGTAATTTTTATTTGTCACAGTAGCTTTGTAATGCATGTGACTTTTAACGTTTTGTTTTTTAAGCTTATTTAGTTACAAACATCCTATATGCCTGTGTGTATAATACATTATATACAATCATAGGCCCACTCTAAGCCACACAGTACATTCTCTTAAATTTAAACCTCCTAATTTTATTTATTATATTTGTACTTAGGATTACATTTTAAATTTGTTCCTTGCAAGCATTAGAATTCTTAATAAATAATTTTATGTAATCTAGGGATTTCTTTATGTAAATCATTGCAAAATATTAATCTGCTTTGGGTAGTCTAAAATATTTAACAGGTGAGAGAAAAATACATTTTCTAAAATCTTATTTTTTTACTAGGAAATATATTTTAAAACTTTATCTTAACTTGTATACCATTCAAATTACTTACCAATATATGACTAAAACATAAGGATATTTGAGATTGATGATGAAATTGTGTCACAGTTCTAAATCTCAAATCCTATATCCATCTACGTTGAGAAAAAAAAAGATAGCAACATTAGCCATCATAAATATTCTGCATTTACCCTAGGAATCCAATTGAGATATATTGGATATCTCATCTCTGGAGGAAGACTTTAGGAGCAAACCATGCTACAGTATCAACTAACAAATACAGCATGGATAGAAAAGGTACTTTTAAAATTACAACAATCACTCCTGCCATTCCTATCCTTTCTGGCTGGATCTGTACTCAGTGGTTCATAATTTCACTGGGATTAATTTGCCAGCATTCTGAAGACACTTATCTTATTTTCTGGAATTCAGAAAGGGATCAGCCTCCACACAATCTATTTCACTTATCTTTCAGAACAGCAGCGCATGATGAAAGGAGATTCATGTTGAATGAATATATTTGTCATTGTCCGTGGTGCCTCAATTATATGAATATGACCCAGATGATGTTTTTTTTCTGAACACAATGGTACACGCTAATGCATAAATAAATCCTATGCAATTTAAGAACTATCCTTTTAATTCCCATTTTCAGTCCTAATTGATGTCCTCATTTTTGATCATAAGTTATTTGTCCTACAAGAAGAATATTTTTTTTTGATTGTGAAGGAAAAAGTAGGACTTCCTACAAGCATTTTCATAATAAACCATTACATTAACTAATTGGATTCAGTTGTTTTTGAACCCAGATTATAAATGCAAACTGTCTCGCTAACTCAGAATCTGTTTAAATGTCAAAATTAGTGTTATTTTCCAGATAAACACACATCCATACACTCACATACATACATGTATATCATTTCAGTGCTGACGAAGTGAAAGTAAGATGAATATTTCTAAATATTTCTCTCCTTTCTTTAATTTTTTACATAAACGAACCTCATTTCATTGGATTTCCTTCATTTTTCAGATGAAAAGGACAAGAGAAAGTAAGAGACAGCAGACTCAATAAACCAGAAATCAAAGTGCTAAACTTGGGAAATCTTGATAGATGCAACTTCTCTAGTAGTGACAATAGAGAGGACACATTTCACTTTTAAACTTTTTTCCATTAGTTTTTTGACAGGAGTACACTAGTTCAGCTTTAATGAGATTCTAGTGTAAAAACTTCAGGGCTAAATAAAAGAAACAAATCAAAAGGACCGAATGATTGCCATTTAATGTGAAAGAATGGAAGTGCAAACAATCATTGTATGACATCTAGCTGTGCTAGTCGCTGCAGAATGACAGGTAGAACAATTCAAAGTTACTGATCTAAAGATGGAATAACAGCTTCTATGTTTGAAGTGCTCCGAAGATGAAGAAATAAAACAGACTCTGAGAGAAGACAGGGTTAAACCTTTTAAATTCCATGCCCTGTTGTCAGTATCATTTGAATGGTTTTGTACACAAGTTTTTTTTTTTTTTTTCTGAAATCATGTGATTGAGAGAATTAATTTGAGAATTGATTTTATGGTTTTATGCTTTAGGCTTCAGAGGGTTTTTTTTTTTTTTAAGCTAAATAAGAATATCACATAGAGTATGCTTGTATAATTAAAACTGCGTTTAACTTGTTTGCTAGTCTATGCCTCGTAAGAACCCACATTTGGTCTTACATTCAGGTAACTTATGCATCAGAGTTCTGCTTTGATTTGGAAGAAGACGTGATTTTTACACTTCCACATAATTATAATTTTACGTTTCTCTTTTACTTATTTTTTTATTTAAGAAAATAAAGAAAATCACCATTTCTTTTTCTCCAGAAGCCTTTTTTATCAGTGAAATAACCCATTCTAGTTACTGCTGGAAACAATAATCTGTAATTGCTGCCTTCAGTCCTAATTTGGCCTGTCCTTACTTTTTCATCTCAATCTAATCTAAACCTATTTGAGCAAATAAAATGATATTTACCTCATCCTATGTTACAAGCTTTCAAGATTACAGGCTTCAGGAAAAATCAATACAAAATACCATCTTAGCAGCAGGTTTGTGCTCACTAAGAATGCTAACTTTTCTTCCCAGGATTTCTGACTCTCAGCTATCCCAGAATGAAAGCAGAACTCATACCATTAAAAAAGAGGAAAAAAAAAAAAAAAGACCCAAGGGGGAAAAAAAAAAAACCCAAAGCCAAAAACACTCCAGTGATGTGTGCGGTGCTGGGTTAGTAGCCACTTTCAGATTACGAGCCCAACTGAAGCATGTGGTCAAGCTCCCAACCTTTACCTCTTGTTTCTGCATGACACATCTTACAGAGTTCACAAAAAGGAGGTTCTTGACCTCACAGATGATTTTTTCAGACTCAAATACCATCTTCATTTATTATTTATTTGCTTCAAGCAGTTGGGACTTGAGGTATCATCATACCTGACTGGTTGATTTAAGGAAGTGGCCACCTCTCTGTGGGGGGAATCTCATGAGAATAAAATCCTATTACTTTCCAAAAAGATTACTTCATTTACTTCCCAGAATAAGCTTTTGATGAAAACATTAGAATGTTGAGTTTGTAAACAACCAAGAATTCTCAGAAGTATTGCCCTTTTTTTTGATGTTTCAAATGGAAGCTTATTTTGCTTCTTTTTTTTTTTTCTTTTGTTTTGTGTCCTTTTTAAACTTAGAACTTTGTAAACACAAATAGGTTAGTTCTTGTAAGCAGGCCTCCTGGAATACTGCACTGTGGCATGTCTATATTCTTTAGTGGTCTAAAAGGTAGAACCCATTCTACCTTTTCAAACTCTAGTAGAAGTTTGCTCTTCTGTGTCTCATTTTTGTGTATTAGCTTCCCCCTCGTTTTTTTGAGCAGACGGTTTTAAAGATTCTATAAAGGCAGATTAGTTTGTGTCCACAGGGTGTTAAGATGCATAATTAGAATACTTTTTTGTTTTGTTTTGTTTTAAAGCAAGTTGCAGACAAAATTGCTGAGAAATGACATCAGGCTTTTTTCCCTCATCTTTTACTCCAATAAGAAAAGTAGAGAAAAATTGTAATCCCCCCCCCCCTGAGCACCACAACAGAAAAGTAAACACTAGGATTCTCAATAAATTTTGATTAAGGTACATGTGCTACTTCTTCCATGATAATTGGTATTGCTTTTAAGAATATCATGGTGTACACAATCTAAATAAACTGAAGGCAAGCTAGTAGTAAGAATACTATTAATTTCCATAATATGAATTCTACTGTAATAAATATCATTATATAAGTGCCCCCTGATTCAACAATATTTTTTTAAAGATTTTATTTATTTATTCATGAGAGACACAGAGAGAGAGGCAGAGACACAGGCAGAGGGAGAAGCAGGCTCCCTGCAGGGAGCCTGATGCAGAACTCAATTTCAGGACTCTGGGATCATGAGCTGAGCCAAAGGCAGACACTTAACCACCAAGCCACCCAGATGACCCTGATTCAACAATATCTGATATGAGAAAGCACTTTTATTATCTTTTTAAAAAAGATTTTATTTATTTATTTGAGAGAGAGAACACCAGAGAGAGCAAAGAGCATAAGCAGGGAAGGGGAGAGGAAAGAGGTAGAGAGAGAGGGAGAAGCAGGCTCTCTTAGAGCAGGAAGCCCCATGCAGAACATAATTCCAAAACCCTGAGATTATGACCTGAGCCAAAGGGAGAGGCTTAATGGCTTGAGCCACCCAGGTGCCCCAGAAAGCACCTTTTTCAAGGTATTATTTATTGAGGGTTGTTACTATTATTATAAAGATAATTTTAAAGCTTTCAGCTGCTACATTTATATAACGTCATTCAAGAATATGACTTTCTTATTCAACTGATATTTATTAGGTTTTCAAAAAAATAGATTAAACATTATTTTCCAGTAATGTACTCTTTTATATTAAGGAAAACATGTATGTTCAGTGATAACCTCAAGTTGAAGAATTTCCAGACTTAATCTGTTGCATAGTTAATTTCAAGAATAGTCAGCACAACAAAGTAATAATGCAGTAAAGCAAAATAATTTTTGTTGTCTTTAGGTTCTTGTCATAATACATTTTATATCTGCATTTATGACCTAATTACTGGATTGTGGACAATAAACTAATTTTGTGGTTCACAATTGTATTTATCACCATAACAACCTTAAAGCAATATCAAGTAGAATAGAAAATGTAAACATATTTTTATATTTTCTATTCTATTCATTTTCTGTAAACACATCTGTAATCTCTTACCTAAATATACCAAAACAGTCTTAAATTAATAGATTTCTAAATACAGAATAGTAATTTCTGTTATTCATTCTGAAACCTTGATCTTATATGACAAACTTCATCTATACACCGTTTTAAACAATTAATAAAAAGATTAAATCACACAAAGCTTTTCTTTTGATAACACATTTATGCTGTTGCAAGAAATACAAAAAGATCTTTCTTATTACATACTATAGTTTAATGTGAAAACCACTAAGTCCAACATTATCTTAAAGGCCATCATTTCTAAAGTTAGCTGATTGCCAAGTCACCTAGGCTTTATATATTAAAGAAAATAATAATCATTTGAACAACTTTTTGGTTCTTCTGCATTAATTTTTGCCGTATTTTTTTACTGTTGCTATTACAGTCTTTATGCAACAATTGCAGAAAGCAGAAAAGAATCTATTTTCAAGTTTGGATACTGTAGAGGTAGTGTCTGTCCTCACAGAGATAAATATGAGCCATAATTAATTAATTAACGTCAGGATTATTCCATGACTCCTAAATTGTGGAACGGATTAATTTAAAAAGTTTGAAGTCATCCTTATTAGATTATTTAGTAGGAAAGGAAAGTCAAGAAATCAATACAGGAATTTCTCCTAAATTTCAAAGAATTGTCAAGAACATATGTTTCAGAAATTATATGTGTATTATTAATGTGAATTTAATACAGTCTAGTTTTACATTTCCTTTACTTTCGTTAACAGACATGACCATCTCTCTTTTCTTTTATGGAAAAGCGCATAAACACTATATATGCATGTATACATATATGCTTACACACATGTGGATATAGATACATTGCATATCATCAAAGTTCACCAGAATATGTTCTGTTAGGCTACTGTAGTGTGTGAATTCTCCAGCATTTATTAATTACCTGAATACCACGCACTGTTTTAATAAACATTGATACAGAAAGGTAGGTAGCAGCTCTTCACAGTTATCCATTTTGGGCCCACTGTAAATTTACCCTTAGAATTTTCATTGTGTGGAAACTTTCAATATCTATTTTGAATTTAATTTTTGTCCATAATAAGATTTCTAAGAATTGAATGTATTTCTAAATACTTATTACTTTAGTAATAGAAAATCTTCCTTCAAAGAGTTTTCTTTCATTAAGTGTTAACCTCAATAATAGTTATAGGACTATTTTTGTTACATAATTATAGTGGCTTCACATATTGAACTAAATTCACAATAATTCCTTGGTATTCATTCTATAATCATACTTTCTTGACTGATACAAACATGTATTTCCTGATTATTGGTTGATTCAAATAAGTACCCAACATCCACTTGCAAGATTTAGCTGATTTATTTCTTTCTGTTACCCTCAGTGTTATTGAGATGTAATGGACATACAATACAGTACTGGGTAAGCTTAAGGCCTACTAGCTGATATATTTCTAAAGTCTCTTTTATTCTATCCATTTCCTTTCATCTTGTGTGTGCATGCAGGTGTGTGTGTGTGTGTGTGAGAGAGAGAGAGAGAGAGAGAGAGAGATAGAGAGAGAGATAGAGAGAGACTAATGATATGCCTAATATTACTGATCTGGATTATAGCTGAGGTTTATGGCCATGAAGTAGAAAGAAACTGGTAGTGCAAGCAATGATCAAATTCATTATATACACATGATTAAATCAAAGTACTTTTGAGTTGGAAATCACCTAAAAGAACGTATAATTTAATAATCAAATTCAAGTATTCAAGGAAGAAAAGTAAGGGATATGTAAAAAGCAGGAACAGAGAATACATGAATCACAATTCAGTGAAGTCTGGGGGTGAGGGAAGGGCTGATTAAGGGTCATAAGGGAAATTTTGAGTGATAAAAATGTTTTATATGTTAATTGTGGCAGTTGCTACATGACTGTGTGCTTTTATGACATCAATAAGTACATTTTAAATGGACTAATATTATTGTATGTAATTTATACCTCAATAAAGTTGATTTCAAAAATCCTTATGGAAACCTGAGTCAAAATGTGTAATGCATTTTGCAGTGTCAAAGATTGCCTTCTCAGACATAGTAGGTTCTGGGCAGAGATCCTCAAGTGGTTCTGTTGAGAAGCATTATTTCATTTTGAGATGAAATAAAGGGGAAAAGGAAAAATAGGGTGACTGTTGTCACAAAGTCAGAAGCTAACCAAGACTGGGATGAGTCTCCTGGCTGCAGATCAGTGTTCTCCCTACAATAACAACAAATTGGACTCATTGGTCTATAAGTCTCTATTTGGAATAATTTTGAGCCTTATAATAATAAAATCATCAAAAACTATCATAAAGAACAAGAAATCAGTCCGGAATTGTCTTCAAAGTTAACTATTTTTAAAATTTATTTTTATAGGGACTCATGGCTAATATATTTTAAACAGATCTGGGTAGCCCAGGTGGCTCAGCGGTTTAGTGTCACCTTTGGCCTAGGGTATGATCCCGGAGACCCAGGATAGAGTCCCATGTCAGGCTCGCTGCATGGAGCCTGCTTTCTCCCTCTTCCTGTGTCTGTGCCTCGCTCTCTCTTTCTTTCTCTCTCTCTCTCTCTCTCTCTGTGTGTGTGTGTGTCTCTCATGAATAAATAAATAAAATCTATAAAAAATAAAAAATAAACAGATCTTCATTTCTATACAGTTGTAGAGTAAAAAGTTACAAATATCATATATGTCTGTGCATTGTAAACATTATGTTGGCTTTGTCAGAAGGGGAGATACTTTCAAAAACTATTTATTATAATGTTTTGCCCAAAGCAAATGGACTTAGAGAAGATTGAGGAGAGGAGTTGAGGTGATATATGAAATTCTATGGAAGTATTTGTGAGTCAGTTAAAGAGAAACACAAAATAGTAAATGTATAAACATCATTATACCTGACATTTGTACAAAGATTATTTAAAAATAAGGATATTGAAGGGTGGCTGAGTTGGTTAAGCCTTGGACTCTTGGTTTTGGCTCAGGTCATGATCTCATGGTAGTGGGACTGAGCCCCCCTGGTTCCATGATGGGCTTGGAGCCTGCTTAAAATTCCTCTCCCCCTCTACCTCTGGGCCTCCCTACTCCTGGATATGTGTATGCATGCCAAAGACTGTTCTTTCTCTTTCAAAAAAAAAAAAAAAAGGATATCGAATCTGAATTTCATACCAATGGAAAAAAAATCTGAATTTCATGACAATGGAAACAATTAAATTGTGGAATATTTTATATTCATTTAACTTATATTCATATTTTAGCCTTTTAAAATTACTAACAAAATAAATTAAGTGAATTACATCAACAGAGTAAAAGACTTGTTCAAATCTTGGTCCCTATTGTTAAGTTCTTTATACAATGAGGGTCAGGTGCCTTTAGTTCACCTTGACTACCACTAGATGGCACTCTGGCACCCATGAGAGCATGAAGGAGCCACCTGCTTTTCTTGGATTAAGGAATCCAAGAAATATCAACCACTCCCCTAAACAAATTACATGGTTTGGGTTTTATTGTTTTGTTTTCTTTTGTTTTGTTTTGCCTGTGTGTGTGTGTGTGTGTGTGTGTGTGTGTGTGTGTGTGTTTTGGCATAATATATCCATGGATTACCTAATTACTTCAAGTCCTCTTGAATCCTCTCTTCAAAGTTTTTATAATTTTCTCTCATGGTACTTACCGAACACACCCTCATTCCGGTACTGAGCTTTGGTTAGAGCAATATTCTAGCTACATTCTTAAAGATTAAGTAGTTATCACTCTGTTAAAGCCTTGCAAACAGATCATGACTTCTGCCAAAGTGTTCCACAATAGTTAGTTCTTACTAATATCAACAGCAAGAAAATATTATCATAGCACATTTCTAGGGACAATCCTAAATATATGTATCCCTAAATCTAAAAGAAGTTGTCATTTTCTAGCCCACTCCTTAAAATACTTTCTGAAATTCTTGCAGGAAAATATTCCTTCATGTAAATAATTTATTTTTTTTCTTCATTTTATTAATATGAGCATCAATCTCTCTGGATTTCATGATTCCAAACTTAATTGGAAAAAAAATTTTTTTTTGCCTTAATAGCCTATTGCATTAAGATAACTGCATTTTTCACTTAATTAAATACAAATTTAATTTTTACCATTTGTACTCACTAAAGATACAGGTGAAAGAATCTTGTCTCTTTGGCCCTCTATAAATCTTTTACAAATTCATTTATATATTTCAAAATAGGGGTACTTCTGTTACCTCCTAAAACCCATGACATCTCTAATTAACCTGCCAGGGTAAGTGGGACTTGGATCACCCTCATGTGTGCAACGTGTGCTTTGTATTGTATATCTGGGACTCACCTTTAAGATATGGAAAGAATGATAGGTTCAACATAGTATAAAGTAGATGAAATCTACCAAAGCTAAGATATGAGTGTTTTATGCTATTTGAAAAGCAATCTACTTATGCTATTTTAAAACCAATAAGAATTTCTACTCTATTTCTCAAAAACAAAACTTAGGCAATGACAGGATGCCATTTGCTTCACAGTATCTCTCATCAGTGGGTTAGCCAAGCAATCATTTTCACAAGAAAATTGTTTAGACTACATGCTAAAGAGGACTAAACGTTTAGTTCAAATACACTGTTTGGATTTTATACATAACAGTGCAAAGAGTATTCCAAGTAAACATTTCCACTGGAAAAAAACTGAATTGACAACTCTGTCACTTAGCAAATCATTCAAATCAAATTTCTGTTTCAGTATATAGGAATTTCCTCAATACAATATCCTATAAGGCTATGATTGCATTGTAATTGAAAAAGAAATGAGCAATTTGACTTTGTTTTAGATTTGGAATATTAGGACAGGCCTTTTCTTTGGGATTGGAAGAAAGAAAGAGAGAGAGATAATAAATATACTGCACTAGAGAAATCTGTGTATTTCTAAAGTGATTTTAAGTGTGCCTTTGTCTCAGTCTTATTTTAGTAATTCTCACTTATTTCATTTTCATTTGGGTGAAATATACCATAAATTCAGAATTCTACTTTGATTTTGTTTGGGGCTTCATGGGTTTTTTGTTTTTGTTTTTTACTTTTCAATAAAGAAGATTCTGAAAGTAACTCTCTATAGTACTCTATAGCTAAAGCACATCTAAATGAAAGGATGGAGAAAGAATCACTAGGGCCTTACCGGGAAACTTCATAAGAATGATAGACATAAAAGAACTAAAGGTAGCAGCTGTTTCAAAGAGGCAATATAAAGCCCAGATGTTTGGCACATTCACGTAGTGGTAATTGGACAAGTGAGAGTCATATTTTCCTTTTCCCAATAATTATTATGCTTCCCCTATTTAAAAAAAATCTTTTTAAATAAGCAATGTTGGTAAGAGAGAAAGAAAAAAGAGAAAAAAGAAAAACAACACAACAACCAACTGATTTACTCTCCCTTGTGGCTTTTGACAATGGTATAGGGAATTCCAAAGAGAAAAGAGATATTCATACATAGGGAATAAATATTTTTAAAATAAGCGTCACTAAAATGAGATAACATGAAAGGAAATAAATATTTTACTACTTCTGCAGTTATTATTTTAGACATATATTGGGTTTAGGCTTGCACAGTTAATCATCCTGTGAAACTGGCTCATTTCTGTATACCTAGATTGGAGAAAATGGGTTTGGGAATCATTTAAAAACATCATATGCTTCTCAGTAGTGAAATACTAAAATATGTAATCAGTGACTATATGAATGTACATAAATAAGTTATTTTAGAAAGCAAAACTTCTGGCTCTCTTATAGGTTCAACTGATCTGAGAGAGAGGGTTTTATAAACAACTTTAAATATTTAGAATATTTCACTTTAGGTTCTTGAGAAAATTTGTATTTATGGAATTTTTGTATTATCCACTGTAGAATTAGAAAAAATACAACAGCATTTTAGGTTTCTCATCCTATACTTTGTCTAGACAGTTATTTTTTTAACAAAATAATTTTCAGGAAATTATTGAATACATTTTTTAGGTGACTTTATTTTTAAATAACTATGCTTCATGTGGAAGAAAGAAGACAGAAAGAAAAGAAAGAGAAAGAAAGAACACAATATAGTGTGAACTAAAAAATATGTTTATTTAAATAGAGTCAATATCAGGTTCTGAAATCAAATTTTATTTTCTTTAGGGGATGAAAATGAAGTTTTTCCTTTAATAGACTATGTATCCCAAGATGATTTCAATGTATTTTCACTTAGAAACGCTAGCTGCTATTACATATGAATTTTCAAAGCTTGGCAAGGCTTTGGAAGGAATGATGAAAATTACTATTGCACGACCTTCAGGTTTTCTTTGTTTCATAAAGGGCTAAGATAGCATTTTTGTCATTTTTCTTTCAGCTCTGGTCTTTCATCATAAATATCAAAGCATGCAATTATGCCTTCTATTCTACTACAGTCTGCCTGCTTTCCTAGCCACGGTGATGATGTTTTCTCTTTCACAAGACTTTATTTCGTTTACTGAAACTCTGAAAATCATCTCCTAATTTGTTGAATAAAATAAATTTGAAAACAATGAACATTAGACTGATCAAATATTATTAAAACAATAATGATATTTTTATCAAAGCCAACATCAGACACTGAGAGATTTCTCTACTAGGCTGAGGGTCACATGTACCATATTCATACTAGAATGATTTGACCTACAGGTGGGATTTTATTATCAGTGCTTATTATAAGAAGCAGACTTGTCTAACCCCAGCAGTCTTGAATTTTCCTACCATTGCTTTACTTCTTATATTAAATCTGCCTTCTAAATGAGTCTTATTTTTCTATCTCAATACACATTCTACATATTTTATCCTAGATCTATGGTTCCAAAATGTTTATGTATCATACATATCACAGATTAGAACTATCCTAAATAGGTCAATGTGATAAGTTAGCAATAATTTTCTGTTTAATTCCAGAAACCATAAAGTAAAATAATATGCAAGACAGATTAAGGCAATAAACACAATAAGTTTTATAGACAGTATGTCCTCTCTCTAAGCATTGGGTAAAATCCTGAAAAATCATAAGCCATATGAATTTATACATTGGAATCTATTTCCATGTTTATTTCCATTAATATTTAAGACATTACACTTGTAAAAATATAAGTGTTTTCAGTATAATATAAATTATTCTTAAGCACCTAATTATTCACCCAAAGGAGGAATGATAGTGTATCTATGCTCTGGAGACAGACGGACCTGAATGGAAATTCCTGTTTCTTTTCTTACAAATAAACATCTTTTTGCCAAGTTATTTAACCTGTAAAATGGACTCAAGGATAGTGAAAACCCCATCAAAACATTGGGAGGATTAAATGAGAAATTGCACGCAAAGAATTTGGCCCAGTGTAAGGCAGGTAATGAATTAAAGTCACTATTGCTCTTAGCTATTATTATTCTGTTGATTTTTGCTCTTAGCCATTATTATTTTGTTGATTTTTGTCAGTTTTCATATTCAATTTATGCATGTGAGAAAATTTTGATGTGTAACTATGTACAACGGGTGCATTCTATGAAGAAAGATGACCATCCCCACTTCAGCAAGTAAGCTGGTTTTCAGAAGCTGAAATGAGACTATAGAGTGAATTGCAACTTTTATATAAGGTAGGGGGATCCTGCAAACAAGTACAAGGAAGACTGAAGTGCAGAAATCAAGCCACACATACCAGGAAAATGAAGTAACTAAAGATCAGAAAAGACAATAAGCAAGCATGCTAAGCTTGGTTAGAATTGGACAACATTCAAATACATGCTGAGGTTTGAGAATAACTAGAAGAAAAATGTCAGAGTGAGATTTTCATACAATGACCATCAACAATCTGTTATTGCTGAGTCAAAGCATTCAAAATGATATTTTATATGACACTGGATGGTCAAAAACATGATTTTTGTAAGAAGAAAATTATCTTTGGGATCTGGGTCTGTATTCCAATTCACTTTCCCTTTTACCAGTGGAGCCTGTCTCAACAAGTCAATAATCTCTCCAATGTTTCTTTGTAAAACTGATGATCCCTAGGGTTGTGTTGAATGAGTGAAGCATCAACAAGCGGAAGAGAGGAGAGTGAAACTATAGTCAAGAAAAAGATGTTATACAGACATGGCTACAGAGAGGTCCATTGTAGCATTTTACAAGAGTGAAGAGCCTGAGACACTGAACATATCCATCACTGAATGAATATTAAAAGAGAAGATATGATATCCATACTATTAAATATGATGCAGTCACTGAAAGCAGCTATTCATATCTGCAATTCCCAAAATGAAATGTTTATGTTGAAAGAAAAAAAAGATGTAGGAGAGTATGTATACAAATACCCCATTTTTATTTTTTTTTAAAAAAGAAGTTCTGGAAGGACCATAGCAAAATATTCTTATTACCTAAGCCTAGGGATTGGAAAAGAAAGAAAACTGGAAAGCAGGAAAATTTTTTCATTTTTTTAACATACTTCTGTAATCAAACTTTTTTAACAAGAAGAATAAAGCACTGCATAACAGTGAATGTACATGCATTACATGTACTTTGACAAGCTCTGTATCCATATCTGTATAGCAAGATTTGAAAAAAACTGGCATTTCATTTAAATGTCGGAATTTAAAAAGCTGCTAAGTATTACTAACTAAAACAAATAATTAAATATCATAAATTAGCAATTACATCGACAAAAATTAGTATGCTTAGTAATGCCTAAGGTTGAAGAATATAAACCTACTTAGAGGTCAACCTGCCAATATGTATCAAATTTTAAAAAGGGCATATCATTTAATTCAGCAATTTCACTTATAGAACTTTATCCCATGGAAATAAATCATACAGTGCGCTGTACATATAATGATTCCCTGCAGCATTTTTTCTAATATGGAGAAAAGTCTACATTTTCTTCAGTATGGAATAGGGTATGAATTATGTATATTCCATGTAACTGAATACTTTATAGTAATTAAAAATATTATGATGATTCTTTAAGCATTAATAAAGAAACATGTCCCTGATACTTCTTGTGTGAAAAAGTCTGGTTACAAAATGAAATTTAAAATGTAATATTTAAAAAATAAATAAATAAAAATAAAATGAAATGTAATATTTTTCATCATTTTTATGTTTTGGATGCAAAAATTTACATGAATGATCAACCTGTTAATAGTGATTATCTCTAGCATGTGAGATTTACAGGTACAAGGGGTGAGTGAGGAGTGGGTAGGAGTGGAGAAGGGGTGGTTAACTTTAGTATTGAAAAATACTTACTTGTAGGTATTTTTCAAGTGAGATACGTATTATTTTATAATTTCAAAACTGTATATAGCCCAATTTGGAGAAAATGAAAATGAAGTAATGTGTTTTTTTTTGAAAAATAGAAAACAGTAAGGAAAGTGATCATCTGAGATGAATGTCTGTTGTACAGCTAGAGAGTAAATAGCAGTCAGGTGAACAGGATGAGAGAAAACAGGGACTGAGAACCCAGGGAATGGGAAAGCCGGTAAGACCATTGTTAAGTGATGCAAGGATTAAACACACAGACGTAGGAATCTAAAGGTAATCTCAAAACCAGGAAAAAGGTCTTGAAGGGAATGACCTGTTATAAGGGAAAAGATAGGCATGTCATAATGACATTAAACAAAAGCAAAAGCCAGGTTCCAGATAAGCAGAGTTTTACTCTTTGGGTGTAAGAAGATTATGGGAGAGGGGAGGAAATATTCAAATAAAAGGCAATTAGTATTGAACAGGGCATGCAGTTGTCAGCAACAGAGAGATTGACAAGGTACTGCATCCAAGGTAGGGAGATAGTTGTTATTCTGGGACAGGAAATCTAGAGCCTGAGGAAATAGGATCATTAGAGAAGAACAAGAACAAATTTGCTTCAGAGGAAATTAAGTTTCCAAGAAGAAAATGGGACTAACATTAATCTGTTTCTGTAGTAAATTTCTCTTCAAGTTTACTTTTTAATACTTTTAACTAAATGAGCATATGTGATTGAGTTCCACTTCTGGGAAAATGACAGATTAGAAATGTTAAATACCCTCACATTAGGGAAATTATGACTAAGACAAAGAAAAGAAATATTGTTAAATGAATTTCATAAGGCAGATTAAACAAAGGCACAGTCTCTTGGACCAGAAAAATACCTAAAAGAAAACAGCAAATTGTTTATGCATGGTAAAGTAACTTCCATGCTTGGATGTTTGCCATACTCAGGAATGTAAAGTCTTGTTTTTCTAAGTCTGTATGAATTGGATGGAAGGCTTAGGGTTCACCCATGATGGAGAGCTAGAACGATAACACTGTTCATAAACTAAGATCGTCAGAGGAACACGCTTTAGTTAGAGTGAGCTAAGAAAAATAAAATTCTATCTGCTGGACAAGGAAGATGATGGTAAAACACAATTCTCTTAGCTTGAGCTCTGAATAGGAGAATAAGAAAGAAGAAGGAGGAGGAGAGGGAGGAGGAAGAGGAGAGGAAGAGGAAGAAGGACCTGCCCCTTCCAGCCTCCCATCCTTCCCATAGATCTCCTTGAAAATACATCATTTTAGGTCTTTCTTCACACAGGTTTGGGATTTAAATGGTATTATCTGCCTGGACTGCGAAGTAGATTGTTAGCTTCCCTTAACCTAGAAAAAGGCAAAACCTTTCTGAGGGAACATCCCTTCATTTCAGGTACTATAGAATTTCTGGATTTAGATCAGCTAAATATGAGCTCAGAAATAAAAAATAAAAAAACAGGAAAATAAAGCCACCATGATCAAGAGTCAGCAAAAGAAAACAAAACAAAAAGCAAATTTAAACTCCTAAGAACTATGGATCGTGGAATTTTTACCTACAGAATTTAAGTAAATATGTTTAAATTGTTGACAAAAATGAAGATTAAATACAATCACTGATGAGTTATTATAAGAAGATTATAGAAACAAAGAAGTAGATTGTGAATAAAAAAAAGGAACCGCCAGTAATTAAAAGTGTACAACCGACATTATGCTCAATGGCCATGGTAAGCAGCCTATGAGACGTACCTGGAAAAAGAATTGTGAACTGAAAAACAGGGGTAACAGGGACAAACAGACGAAATATGAAAGAGTGGGGTACCTGGGTGGTTCAGCCAGTTAAGGGTCCAACTTTGATCTCAGCTCAGGTCTTGATCTCAGGATTGTGAATTCAAACAATACATTGGGCTTGTATGGAGCTCCATGCCTAGCATGGAGCCTACTTAAATAAAAGAAAAGAGAAGAAAAATACAAAGATTATGAGACACAGAGTACATGTCAATTGCAAACAACTAATTAGAATCCCAGAAGGTGAGAATAGGGAGAATGTGTACATTGTTCAAATAACAGATTTTCAGCTTTAATGAAAGACAAGTTCTCAGGTTCATGAAGCCCAAGAAAGTCCTAATCTAAATAAATAAAATTAAATCCACATCTAGACAAATTCTAGTGAAACTGCAAAGCCACAAAGACAAATAAAAGAGCATAGAAGTAATTTAGTCTCACTGTTTCAAAAGATAAGAGAAGAATATAAAACTTAAAAAATAGTAGTTACTATTAAAAAATAGTAGTTACTAGGGGCACCTGGGTGGCTCAGTGGGTTAAGGGGCTGACTCCTGATTTCGACTCAGGTCATCATCTCAGGGTCATGAGATTGAGCCCTATGTTGGGCTCCCAGCTCAGTGAGGAGTCTGCTAGAAATTCTCTCTCCCTTTCCCCTTGTACTTCCTCTCCGCCCTTCCTCATGCTCTCTCTTTCTGTCTAAATTAAATAAATGAATCCCTTAAAAAAATAGTTACAGTATGCCTTTATGTGCTTCTCTTTGTCCTGTCTGAAAAACTCATTATTAGGAAAGATGTGATAAACGTATTCACTCTCAAAAGAGAAAGAGACAGATTACCACTTTAAATAATTTGAAATTTATCTTTCAAGATGTTTTTTAGGCAAATAAAGAGAGTAAGAGATACAAAAGAAAGTAAATATTACAAACAGATAAAAAATATATAATGGTAACGTTAATTTAATAATATAATTTTAAAGGTAGAATTTTTTTCTAATTGCTAGATTTACATTTTTTCCTATAATTGATTTAAGATTACTACATTTTCTTGTTAGTGGAAAACACTTGATTTAACTATATCAGTAATTAAATTCATCTATAAACCCTTAGCATATACCACACAGTCCAGTTTTATATCCATTTCCCCTACATTATTTCTCAAGTCTAAAAACAAGGTGAAACCCATAAGGGGACACAAGAATAGCCCAATATGCTATGGCTAGCGGATTCTATTTTCAAGACTAACAGTAATCTCAAAAATTAATTATTATGTACCAGGCATCATGCTAAATGATTTACATGGACTGATACATTTAATCCTCATGAAAATTCTGTGAAGTAGATGTTATTTCTTACCCCATATCACACATAAATTGATTCAAGATTAATGAAACATTTTGCCCAACAGATCCTACTAGTAAGTAAAAGATTCACACCCAGGGTTTCTTGTTCCAAAAGACATGTAATTAACCATTCTATTCTATGTCATTTTTCATATCTAACTTAGAGGTTTCTTTTTCACTATTCTTAACTTAAATGATATTTTCTTCTATAATCCATTTATACACACATAATTTTACTTAATTCACATACATTCTGATAGTTAATGGGATAAAACTTTTTTTAAGATTTTATTTATTTATTCATGAGAGACAGAGAGAGAAAAAGAGGGAGAGACATAGGCAGAGGGAGAACCAGGCTCCCTGTGGGGAGCCCAATGCGAGATTCATTCTCAGGACCCTGGGATCATGACCTGAGCAAAAGACAGATGCTCAACTACTGACACGCAGACACCCCATTAGAAAACTTTTCAAGAAAGTGCCTTAGTTTAGACTATCAACTAATCATATCTATAAATGAAATCTGATGATGATTTGTCTTTACTAGTTAACAAGCAACACCAGCAACTGAACCCATGAATAATTGTGTTATATGAAACAGACAATGTCCTAGGGGGAAGGATCCTTAAATGCTTTCCATTGGGAAGCTTGAGAATGTACTCCCATATTTGAACAGTGTGGCAAAGCAGCTCAAACTTGAATTCTGTGATCCAGAATTCACATTATGCATTTCTTCTCACAACATATGAAAGAAAATTTGATCAGGGACAAAACCCAGATTCATAGGTCTAAAAAGAGTGCACTATCTTTAATAACAGGTCTACAAGTAATTACTGTTTTAAATGGTGATAGTCAAAATTATTCACACATGAAAATTGAATTTCATGTGGTTGTTTTATTTATGACATTCTTAATTGTTATCAAAATCATTTTGACACAGAACTGCAATGTTTTCATCGGTATGAACTGAGATGTCCCAAAAATGTTAACACTGTTATTATATCATTAGTTAAACGTCAGAAAACATATATTTTCCCCACAAACAAAATTTTCTGTAATGTCTGATAAACCAAAAAGAAAAGAGTACTAGGAAAAGAGATAACACCATTAACCCTTCCTTAAAAGTATGATTCTTAGGGATGCCTGGGTGGCTCAGTGGTTGAGCATCTGCCTTAGGCTCAGGGCATGATCCTGGGTTTCGGGATTGGGCCCCACATCAGGCTCCTTGCGAGGAGCCTACTGCTCCCTCTGCCTGTTTCTACCTCTCTCCTCTCTCTGTGTGTGTCTCTCATGAATAAATAAATAAAATCTTTAAAAAAAAAAGTATGATTCTTAAATCCCAGCAGCACTTGATTTCTTAACATTGAAAAAACTATTTTAAACTATGCTTGTTTATCTGGAAAAGCTCTCTTCCACTGAAAGAAGACAACAGTAGATAACCCATCATTGTGTCTAGAAAATGTGATAGTTCGTCATATTGTGGATAAATGACAAAGTAAATTAAAATACTCTGGGTAAATTTTTAACAGACTATACTTTAAGTATTGAATGGAAACAAAAAAAAATCACTAAGTATGGTATATAAGCAGTAATAAGTTTGAAACCATAGGGGTACCTGTAAAATTTTCAAACAAGAGAAACCAAACAATTTTCAAAGATATTAAATAAACAAATGAATGGTAAAACATTCAAGTAAACCAACATGGAAAACTGAAAATAAAAATGAAATACTCAAAAGAGAATTTAATCTGTAAGATAGAAGTCTTTTAATTTTTTATTAAAATTCATATGACCTTAATCTCAAAATAAATGCGTAAATAACACTCATCAGAAATTATACTGACATTTAAAAAACTATTCAAAAAAATTGTTGCAAAAAATTTAAAATACAGATTTTTAAAGGATTGACTTTTATGTTTAACATTTAAACATATGGTTTGAAGTCCTAGAATTTGTCTTCTCAACATGCAAAAAATCCCATGAGTTTCTATATATTTACATTATAAACACTGATACTAAAAATTGTTTGACAAGGTAATATATATATATATATATATATATATATATTTATAGGTCATATAATCATACGAGAAATTTTGCTTCCATGAGTAAGAATTCTATTAAAATAGTCATGTAATTCATGAAAGAGTTAAAATGTTAAATTTGAGGCATCAAAAATTGCATTTAAGGAGAATTTGGCTTCTATGTGTACAAAGCTTCTGTTCTTTCTAATCTAAAACAAAATGTTTTAATTTTTCATTGTTTTCTGATCGAAAAAATCAAGACATTTGACTGATGTTTCTTCTTTTACTTGAGCCATATGCCATATGGCTTTGATATGCTTAAATTTTAATTTGATGCCTATTTAAATCAATAATTATTTAGAAGAATATTTTTAATTTCTAAGATAATACTGTGGCTTTATTATTTTCCATAAATGTTATTTATTTATAGTGTTGATAATTTCATAATGAGTTATGAGCTACTATTTCTAAATTTTTGGAATTTGCTGACACTATTTTTTAATGAAATAAACATCCTTGAAAAATGTATTGCCTATTTTTTAGGACAGAGGGTACTATACGTATTTACTAAATATTGCTAATCGTGTCCTTCAGATTCTGTTTTTCCACTATTTGGCTTGTGATGTAACATGAAAGTCTAAAGAATCTAATCTAATCTAATTTAATCTAATTTTCTGTATTTCTTAAAGTTTTTGCTTCTTATAACTTTATGCTGTATTATTTGAAACTAGACTTCTTGAGAATTATATGCCTTGAGTCTCATTTAATGCATTGGGTCTTAAAGTCAATCTTGTCTATTATCAATATTGATATTTCTACTTTCTATTCATTATATTTGTCTCGTGTTTTCCCCAACTTTTTACAGTAAAAATCCTTACATATATATCTTTTATTTTGTTCTTTTAAATCCAAATGGAGTTATTTACTAAGATAATGATAGATTTCTATCCCATTTTCATTTATTGTCTTACCATGTAAGTGTGATCATGAATGATTATTAGGTGCTATATTTTTATGCTTTCTTATAGTTTGCAGTGGGTAAAGGGCCTAGAATGAGAGAATCTCAACCAGACTCCACACTGAGCATGAACCCCAAGCAGGGCTCAATCTCACAATCCTGAGATCATGACCTGAGCTGAAACCAAGAGTTGGATGCTTAACTGACTGAACCACCCAGGTGCCCTAGGTTTTTATTTTAGTTATAGTTGTCATAGTTTTATACATCATAGTATTCCTTTATGAATTATATGTCACATGAGCATTGATTTGCAATAGAAGTTATCAGTCAACTGGATTCTATTATCCCTTCAATTGTTTCAATGTCCCTCAACTAGATTTTCCCATAATAGGGCCCCATTTTATAGTTCCTTATTGGTCACCAAGTTTTGATTGCCTAGAATACCTTATTGAGAGGATTTTTCAAGAACTCACAGGTGCTACATTTTCTGAATATTTTTATATTCTCAGATTTTTGTTGTCTTTATACATGGACACGATTTGACTACATGTGGAATTCTTGGACTACTTCCCCACAAGCCCCTATAGATCAGCACTGCCCAATGGAACTTTCTGCTCTATACTTGCAATATCCAATACAGTGGCTACTAGTTTTGATTTTCTGTTTGCTTGTTTACTTGCTTCATGAATTTTGAAACTCAGTTATATGTAATGTATTATTATTTTATGATGAGTTGACCCTTTCATCATTATAATAATTTTTATCACGTGTAACACATAGGTATTGTCTATTTTTATATTAAAATGGCCATACTAGTTTTCTGATGCTTAGTCTTTGCTTGCTGTGTGGTTTTGTTCCATCCACATACTTTAACATATTTGTTCCCTATATATAAATCATATAGATAGATAGCAAATAAGGAAAAAGGTTGCAAGGAAGCTTTTGGGGATAATGGTATGTTTGCTACCTTGAGTGCGGTGATAGTTTTACAGATTATTTATTACAAAATTTTACCAATTTTACCCTTTCCTTTCTTCCTTCCTCCCCCTTTCCTTCTTCTCTCCCTCTCTTCTTCCTTCCTTCCTTCCACCCTCCCTCCCTCCATTCTTTCCTCCCTACTTTCCTTCCTTTGTCTCTTTCTTTCCTAACTTGTTATTCCCCTCAGCACCTCATTTTCTTTTTTTGTTGTCGCTTATAAATTATTTCAGTTTTATTGAGATAAAACTGACAAATGAATTTGTAATATATTTAAAGTGTATGATGTGATGATTGATATATGTACACATGGTGAAAAGATTCTACAATTGACTTCATACATCTATCATCTCACATATTTACATTTTTTGTGAGAGAACTTAGATTTTACTTTCTTAGTGAAGATCAATTATACAATATCATATTATCAACTAACCACCATGTTTTACACTGAATCCTCAGTATTTATTCATCTTATAACTAAAAATGTGTACCCTTTTATCAACTTCTGTTTACCTGACCCCTCAGACACTGGGAAACACCATTTTTTCTCTGCTTTTATGAACTCAACATTTTTTTTTTCAGATTCCACATGTAAGTAATATCATGTAGTGTTTTTCTTTTTCTGTCTGGGTTATTTCACTTAGCATAATGTCCCTAAGTTTCATCCATGTTGCTGCAAATGATAGAATTTCCTTCTGTGTTTCAGGTTTAATAAATATCCCATGTATACCACATCTTCTTTATTCATTCATCCATTAACAGACACTTTGTTTTTATATTTCACTCTTGTGAATCATGCTTCAGTGAACATAAGGTGCAGATATCTCTTCAAGATAGTGATTTTGTTTCCTTTGGATATATACCCAAGAGTGGAATTGTTAAATCACATAGTAGTTCTAATTTTAATCTCTTGAGGAACCTCTAACTGTTTTCCATAATGGCTAAGCCATTTTACACTTTTACCAACAGGGTACAAGTGTTCCCTTTTTGCCATATCCTCACCAGCATTTGTTACTCATGTCTTTTTGATAGTAGACATCCTAACAGGTGTGAGGTGAAATCTCATTATGGTTTTGATTTGCATTTTCCTGGTGATTAGTAACACTGAGCAACTTTTATGTATCTGTTGGCCATTTTTATGTCTTCCTTGAAAATTGTCCATTCAGGTCCTTGTCTATCTGTAAATTGGTTATTTAGATTTTTTACTATCGAGTTGTATGTGTCCTTTGTATATTTTAGGTATTAATCTCTCATCAAATAGGTGGTCTGCAAATACTTTCTCCCATTCCATATGTTATCGTTTCATTTTGTTTGTGATTTGCTTTGCTACACATAGCTTTTTAGTTTGATGTAGTCTCATTTGTTTATTTCTGCTTCTGTTGCTTTTGCTTTGGGGCCAAATCCAAAAAAAAAAACATTGCCAAGTCCATTGTCAAGGAGGTTTTCTCTATGTTTTCTTCTAAGTCTTTTACAGTTTCAGATTTTATGTTCAAGAATTTTTCCATTCTTGGTTGATTTTTGTGTATGATGTAAGATCAGAGCCCAGATTCATTATTTTGCATGTGGATATCTAATTTCCCCAACACTGTTTATTGAAGAGACTATTCTTTCTCCATTGACGCTTTGGTCAAGAATTAATTGGCCATATAAGCATGGGTTCATTTCTGGGCTGTCTATTTTGTTCTATTGATCTATATGACTTTTTATACCAATATCACATTGCTTTGATTATGATAGTTTATATTACAGTTTGAAATGCAGAAGTATGATAGCTTTAGACTTGTTCTCCTTTCTCAAAATTGCTTTGTCTATTTGGGATCCTTTGTGATTACACACAATTTTTTTTAAGGATTTTATTTATTTATTCATGAGAGACACACAGAGAGAAAGAGGCAGAGACACAGGCAGAGGGAGAAGCAGGCTCCATGTAGGAAGCCCCATGTGGGAATCGATCCTGAATCTCCAGGATCATGCCCTGGGCTAAAGGCGACACTAAACCCCTGAGTCACCAGGCTGCCCTACACAAATTTTAAGATTACTTTTCTATTTCTGTGAAAAATGTCATTGAAGCTTTGATAGGGATTACATTGAATCTGTAGATCATTTTGGACAATATGGACATTTTAACACTTTTGTTCTTCCAATCCATGAGCATAAACACTTTTCCATGCATTTCTATCTTCAATTTATTTTATCAGTGTCTTATAGTTCTCAGTGTAAAGATATTTTGTTTACTTGATTAAGTGTGTTGCTAAGTATTTCATTCTTTTTTATTCTATTGTAAATGCAATCATTTTCTTTATTTCTTTTTCAGATAATTTGTTGCTAGTGTATAGAAATACAATTGATTTTTTTTAAAGATTTATTTATTCATGATAGACAGAGAGAGAGAGAGAGAGAGGCAGAGACACAGGAGGAGGGAGAAACAGGCTCCATGCCGGGATCCTGATGGGTGTCTGGATTCGGGGACTCCAGGATCGCGCCCTGGGCCAAAGGCAGGCGCTAAACCACTGAGCCATCCAGGGATCCCTACAATTGATTTTTATACATTGATTGTGTATGCTGCAACTTTACTGAGTTCATTTATTAGTTTTAACAGTTTGAGGTGGAGTCTTTAGGGTTGTCTACATATAATACCATGTCATCTGAAAATAGAGATAATTTTACTTCTTTTTCAATTCTGATGCCTTTTATTTCTTTTTCTTGCTTAATTGCTCTGACTAGAACTTCAGAACTATGGTGAATAAAAGTGGCAGGAATGAATATCCTGCCCTGTTCCTGATCTAAAAGGAGAAGTTTTCAGCTTTTGACCATTGAGTATGATGTTTGCTATAGTCTTGTCATATGTGACCTTTGTTAGCTTGAGGTACCTTCCTTTATTCCAATTTGTTAAGAGTTTTTATTGTGAAAGAATGTTGAGGGATCCCTGGGTGGCGCAGCGGTTTAGCGCCTGCCTTTGGCCCAGGGTGCAATCCTGGAGACCCGGGATCGAATCCCACGTCGGGCTCCTGGTGCATGAAGCCTGCTTCTCCCTCTGCCTGTGTCTCTGCCTCTCTCTCTCTCTCTGTGATGACTATCATAAATAAATAAAAAATTTAAAAAAAAAAGAATGTTGAATGTTGTCAAGTGCTTTTTCTGCATCTGTTGAGACAATCATAATTTTTATCCTTTGCTTTGTTAATGTTGTGTGTCATATTTACTGATTTGCATACATTGAACCATCTTTAAATCCCACTTGATTATGGTATATTATCTTTTTAATGTACTGCTGAATTTGGTTTGCTAATATTTTTTGAGGATTCAAATATTACATTTTATGTAGCTCTATTTATAGTATATCAATTATAAGTTTGGCAGCTATGGTTAAAGAAAGAATATATGAAAACTGTGTAGTACTTGTGTAGTCAATAAATATTTGTTTTATTTTAAAAGTATTTTGGAATTTCTATTATATATATTTCTCTACTTATGTATATACCATCACTCCAAATTCTTTAAAAGGTATTTTAATTTTATACATTCTAAGTATATTTGTTTGGTTGCCTTCTCTCTCTTTTTTAAGATTTTATTTATTTATTTGAGAGAAAAAGCACAAGCAGGGGGAGCGGCAGGTAGAAGGAGAGAGACAAGCAGACTCCCCAAAAAGCAAAGAGCCCTACTGACCCACCTGGGCTCAATCCTAGGCTCCAGATCATGACCTGGGTGGAAGGCAGATGTTTAACCAACTGAGCCACCCAGGTGCCCCAGTTGCCTTCTCTATTATTGTTGATTTAAAAATGTATTTTCTATTCTTGCTTGGAAAGATTCTCTTGATCATTACAAAAGGGATAATTTTGCCATTTAAATCAATAGCTATTTTCATTGAAATTGCATTAAATTTTAAATTATTTTGAAGACATATTATCATTATAAATCTATTTTTGCAATTAGAATTGCAATTATTTTTAACCAAAAAATTAACTTTAATTAAATCATAGAACAATTATTTGTTGATATTTGATATGTTGCCTTAAAGCTGGTTTAATTTAATTTTTATTATATTTTTAATCAAAATTACTATACTAGTTGAGATTTAATGTACTGATTTAAAGATGCACAGCAGAATAACCTATTTTGAATTTAAAATTGCTTCTGTTATTGTTTGCCATTTTATAGATCCTGCCATTTTAGCCTGCTTTGGAAAGATTCTGTGGATACATGACAAGCATCACTGCATTTAGTTATTAGAATAGCATTTTTTCCTTGATTCCTACTGAAGTCAAACAAAAGACCTGATCTTTGTATCATAGTCCATAGCTACGAGTTAACGCAACAAAGAGTTTTTAATGAAGGCCAACCAGTATCTCACTAGAAAATTATAATAAAACTGAGATGTTAAATGTGTTCATGTAACAAAATAATCAGAATACAGAGACTCAGCTTATTATGGTACCTTCTGTGGCTCTGACTGAAGTCAAGAGGCTGATAGATGAGCTTTGCCTATTCAGGTCTTAAGGGCCTTGAAGTCACTTAGATGGATGACTGCTTAACGAGAACAACATAACATTTTTGTACAGGACAAGAAATCTAACTTGGCGCCAATAGACTGTGATGCTTGCCTAAACTCAATATTCAGATCATGACTATTTAATTTATCTGTCAATGACTTGCTCCAGATTTGCATTACACCTATTTGGCATCTCCATGCAGACAGTACAGCATTGCAGTTTTGTATTCCAGGTAATGTAGAAGCAGTGTCTGGAGCATATAAGAAACGTTAGGTTTTTCTAATCCTATTTTTACTTCAGTGAGATGTATCTATTTTAATTGATGTGGCTGGAAATCAGATATGGTGACATATAAAATGAAACCCAT
This sequence comes from Nyctereutes procyonoides, assembly GCF_905146905.1. Taxonomy (NCBI): domain Eukaryota; kingdom Metazoa; phylum Chordata; class Mammalia; order Carnivora; family Canidae; genus Nyctereutes; species Nyctereutes procyonoides. Next base: position 4,949,193 of record NW_026575035.1, on the reverse strand, counting down.
AAATATTCCAATAACATGGCAGTCTCAAAGTAGTTTAAGTTAAAATATGGGATTCAAGTATTAAGCCAGTACATCAAACAAAAGAGGGCAAGAATGAGAGATTATCACAAAACAGGTCTAATATGATGCAGAACAAATGTTAAATTTTTATTTAATAGGATCCCATACATAATTACACAGAATATAAAGCCATATTCCTACAAATATTTGGGAAAAATATGCTGTTAAGTTAGTGTAGAACTATATTAAATCATGCATTCATTATTTCAAATAATGTTTAGAAATACCTGGATATATAAGAGCACGTTTGGTTATAATCCATTTAATAATCTGTTTAAGATAAATTATTATTAACTTGCTTCCTATTAAAACCACAGATATATTTAAAGCTTTGAGAAAACTGAGACCTGGCATACAAAATGATGGTTAAAGACAATAAGTTCTGATAAGTGTAATGAATTAGTCTGCTGAAGCTGCCATACAAAATACCATAGACTGGATGATTTAAACAAAAGTATGTCTGTGGAGAAAAGATAGTCTCTTCAAGAAATGTTGTTTGGAAAACTGGACAGTTACATGCAAAAGAATGAAACTGGATTGCTGTCTTACACCATACACAAAAATAAACTCGAAGTTGATTAAAGACCTAAATGCAAGAGCTGAAGCCATAAAACTCCTAAAAGAAAATGTAAGCAGTAAACTCTTGGACATTGGTCTTAACAATATTTTTCTGGAACTGTCTTCTCAGGTAAGGGGAAGGAAATTAAAAATAAACAAATGGCACTATATCAGACTAAAAAGTTTTGTTCAGCAAAGAAAGCCATCAGCAAAACAAAAAGCAATCTATTGAATGAAAGATAAGGAGTTAATAGCCAAAATATATAAAAATTTCATACAACTCAACACCAAAATACAATCTGATTTAAAAATTGGCAGATGACCTGAACAGACATTTTTCCAGAGAAAACATATAAATGGCCAACAGACACACAAAAAACTGCTCTACATCACTTATCATCAGGAAAATGCAAATCAAAACTACACCTGTCAGAATGGCTAATATCAAAAAGACAAAATATGGTAAGTGTGGGAGAGGATGTGGAAAAAACTCTTAGGTACAGTTGGTAAAAATGTAAATTAGTGCAGTCACTATGGAAAACAATGAAATATCCTCCAAAAATTAAAAATAGAACAACTACTTACTTTTAGTTCTATTATATAGTTCCAATAATTCCACTTATAACTATTTATCTGAGAAAAAAATGAAAACACTAGTTTGGAAAGATATGTGCACTCCTGTATTTATTGAAGCATTATTTACAATAGTTAAGATATAGTAATAGGTTAAGTGTCCATCAGTGGATGAATGGATAAAGAAGATGTAGTATATAGACACGATGGGTATTACTCAGCCATAACAAAGAATGCAATCTTGCCATTTGTGACAACACAGATGGACTTTAAGGCTACTATGCTAAGTAAAATAAATGAGATAGAGAAAGACAAATACCATATGAGTTCACTTATATATGGAAGCTAAAAACAAAACAAATGAACAAACAAAACAAAACAGAAGCATATCCATAAGTACAGAGAAAAAACTGGTAGTTGCCATTAGGAAGTGGGATGAGTAGATAGGCAAATATATATGAAGGAGATTAAGAGGTACAAATTTCCATGTATAAAATAGATAAGTCATAAAGATGTACAACATAGGGAATGTAGTCAAAAATATTTTTTTTATTTACTTATGATAGTCACAGAGAGAGAGAGAGAGAGAGAGAGAGAGATGCAGAGACATAGGCAGAGGGAGAAGCAGGCTCCATGCATCAGTAGCCCGATGTGGGATTCGATCCCGGGTCTCCAGGATCGCGCCCTGGGCCAAAGGCAGGCGCCAAACCGCTGCGCCACCCAGGGATCCCTTTTTTTTTTATTATTTTTTTTTATTTTTTATTGTTAGTCAAAAATATTATAACAACTGTATAGTAACAGATGATAACTCGACTTATTGTGGTGATCATTTCTTAATGTACATAAATGTTGTATAGCAGATACTGATATAATATTGTATGTGAATTACACTTCGATAAAAATAAATAAATAAAAGGCACCTGGATGGCTCAGTGTTTGAGCATCTGCCTTTGGCTCAGGTCCTGGTCCTGGGGTCCTGGGATAGAGTCCCGTATCAGGCTCCCTGGAGGAAGCTTGCTTCTCCCTCTGCAGATGTCTCTGCCTCTCTCTGTGTGTCTCTCATGAATAAATAAATAAAATCTTTTAAAAAAAAAAGCAAAAAGCACTGCATTTTAATTCCATTTTCAATATGACTCACTACTTTTATTATTCTGGAAATTAATCTACATACATACCAGTAGATAGACACAACTGGTCTTGGTCTTGGTCAATTAGAGAATAAAAAAGTATTACTATTTGTGCTTTTATTGTCTTCTCAATACATATTTAGCAGGATTTTTAAAATATTTCATACTGAAGTGTGTGTTAATATATTGATAAAATACAGTTGGTTGTATGTGAGATATATTAATATGAAGCAATGTATCTATCTTGCACAAATTGCACACTTGAGTGATCTGGACAAATACTACTGAGAAGGCCTTGAGCTGTGACTATGAGCCTACTGCTACAAAATGTTAAATCCCTAAACTTAAATTCTAAAATTAGTGCTATCCTGGCATGAGAAAACAATGTATTCTTAAAAGTTCCACTGACCTTCTCAGTTTGTGTATCTGTCAAAGATAAAAATTTAGGGACAAAATAGAATTATCTCTCTGGACTAACCAGTCCAGGAAATGCGCTGCGCATTTAAACTTTTCTCTGCTTACAAACTAAATGCATCATCATTGCAAAACTACTTTTGGAAAATAAAATGAAGCAAAAAGAAGATGTAAATGTTACTACTTTCACTCAGAGTTGTCACTGTGTGTTTTCCAGTTATGTGTTTTCCAGTTGTGTGTTTTCCAGTATCTGTAAATACGTACAATGTTTAACACACCAAACATACACTTTTGTTACCAGATCCTAAACACCTTTTTCTGTCAATCTTTTTCTACTGCATAGTCACACAATTTCATTGTTCCCCTGTACTTTAATTTATTTGATTAACTTTACAACAGTTGAACATTTAAATTATTTCTATTCTTTCTCTTTTATAAACAACAGTGTGTTGAACATTCTCATAATAAAATCTTTCACACACTATTGTTTAACCCCATAAAATTGAGTTCTGGATGTGAAGTCGCTGGAAAAAATATTAAACACTCTTAGAGACTTTAGTATAGTTCACAATTGGCCCCCCAAAAGATTGTTAGTGTATGAGGTAAGCACAGTATATAAGTACTTATTTCTCCAAACTTTCACTTCACCACTTCAGGTCGTGTCTACCTGCTGAAAGAGCCAGATGCCAGTCTTGAAAACAAAATCTGATAAATAGGTATTTGTTGAACCCAATTTGGTTTGGTTTGCTCTCCCTGAATCTGTCTCTAACTTTCCAACAACAAAATAGTTAGTTTATCAATAAACATATAAAATCTATTATTTATTTACTGAATGGAAACAGATGTGACTGACATGATTATGAAGAAATATTTGCAATATTACAAGGTACAAACATGACTCTTATAAGCCATGGAAAATCTTTCTATTTTATCATTAAATATCACTCCTTTCCTAATCAAAAGCGTTGCCCTTTTATAATCTTAACGCTGGCAAAACAAATTACCACCATGGTTGGAAACTGAGTAATGGCAGTGATTCACTTTCAGTTGTAGCCACGTGTGCTGGCAAAGAACTTGGTGATATGACTAAGTCCTACTCTGAATTCTGCTTGATTTCTGTACAATCAATTGAAATTATTATGTCTACAGAAATTAATAAAAGAATAATGATAGGGGTAAGTGGAAACAATGTTCAGTTTTCTCTTACATAAAAGTCAAAGATTAACCAGAGATTAACCATCTACTAATTTAACCAATCATTAAATATATATATTTTTCAAATATCCAGAAAAGAAAGAAATTTGGTCTTATAGAAAGCATGAGAGTTTCTGCACTGTTTGAATCTTAGTGGTGATTCTTCCAGGATTGGTTTAATATGATTTGAGGTGGTCAATTAAATAATCCCTTCCATTGTTCTGGCTGAATAATGATTTGATTTTCCAAGCCTACTAATCCATTATTTTAATTAGCATTAAATTCATAAAAAAAGAAAACCTAAATAGGCTTTAAAGGGTCTTAAAAACCCTGAAATAAATACCACAAATGCAATAATCAGAAAGAAAGACAATAATAACTCTCATTTGGGTAATAAAGTAGAACTGCATTCACAGAAAATAATTAGAGCAATAAACCCACACTTTAGATGCATTTGGAAGTGTTTGAATTCCACTTGGATTACTGCCACCTTTAGGAAGAGATTTGGAAACATAGTTGACAAGGAAGGTATTTATTGATTTATCCAGTCGACTCTACAAAAATTCACATTGAAGCAGCAATCTAGCATGAATTAGAAAACACCAAAAGGCTCTAGTAGACCAAACGAAAAAAAACCCACAAAACCCAAAAAACTAACTATTCATCTATATTTGGAGAAAGGGATTCAGAGGAAATCTCTTAATACAAAGAAGTGATTTCCATGTTGGAGGAATATAAGGCACATAGTAGAGTGGTGGGATGGTTTGTTTACACATTTAACTATGTATTACTGCAGGTATTCCTTTCCAGGTGAAAGCATAAAATATGGAGAATATGGAGAAGGAGACAAATACCAACAAGAGAAATAATAAGTAAATAATAACATCACTACTTTTGAAAGTGTTGTCCACATTTACTATTTCCATTTTCTCATTACCTATTGACTTTTGGCTCACATGAAACCTTATTTTAAAGTGTTTATTACTTTATCCTGACTTTTCCTATTACAAATAATGTTACAATAAATATTATTTTAGCTAGATTTCTATGCACATTTTAAATGTTTCTTTTATATAAACATAAATATTCTTGGGGTGCCTGCGTGGTTCCATCAGTTAAGCTCTGAATTCTTGATTTCAGCTCAGGTTATGATCTCATGGGTCTTGGGGGATGGAGCCGTGGGGTAGGCTCCTGCTCAGAAGGGAGTCTGCTAGAAAGATTCTCTCCCTCCACCCCTCCCCCCACTCAATCTTACACATACTTTCTCTCTCTCTCTCTGTCTCTAAAATAAATAATAAACATATGTGTGTGTGTGTTTAAGATTTTATTTATTTACTCACAAGAGACACACATAGAGAGAGAGGAAGACAGAGACACAGGCAGAGGAAGCAAGCTCCATGCAGGGAGCCCAATGTGGACTCGATCCCGGGACTCCAGGATCACATCCTGGACCAAAGGCAGGCACTCAACCACTGAGCCACTGTGGCGTCCTAAATATAAATTCTGGGTGGCTCAGTGGTTGAGTGCCTGTCTTTGGCCCAGGGCATGATCCTGGAGTCCTGGGATCAAGTTCCACATTGGACTCCCTACATGGAGCCTTCTCTCTCTGTCTGTGTCTCTGCCTCTCTCTTTCTCTCTCTCTCTGTCTCATGAATAAATAAATAAAATCTTTTTAAAAAATTATAAAAATAAAGATAAATTCTTAGAATGGTTAGAATGACATAAGTGTATCACTGCAGGCATTGAAAAGACAGGTGAACTTATAAAAAGAACTTATAAAGAGCAATATTAAATATTCACTTTGAATATTTAATAGGATTCCATGAATCAAGAATTATCGTAGGAAGGGTCCTAAGATGTGAGAACTGCTTGAATCAGATTGGCTCACAGTCATGTGGAAAGAACCATAATTAGGTAAGTTTCCCTGCCAAACAGTTGCTGAGCTGAGGACCCATGTACAGGACGTTAACTAGGGGATGCTCTCAGTAATCACACGTGTGAGGGAGTGAAGGCAAGAGGATCGGGCATGCAGAGAAGATCGACTTTCATACAGTTGAAGAGAGACTGAAGTGTATTTCATAGGGAGCTCTGGAGTTGGTATAGCCCTTCAGGGTTGTTCTGAATTGGAGTAAGACAGTGGAGACTTTGTATCTCTGCATGGTTCACTTATGGGAGTGGGATATCATCTTGGTCTAGATTGCTCCTGCCTTTGGTCTGACTGAAAGGTGACAAGAACCAAACCCCTAGGCAGTTCTTAAGGGGAAACTTGGGTGGTCCCACAGCATCCATCATAAATACCAACTCTCAACCTTCTCTTAGCCAATACACCATTGAAGGCTGATGTTCAGTGTCCAGGCATAATTTTTGTATAGGGTACCTTTTTCATTCAACATTTCTAAATGATAAATATTTATCATGTTCTTTCTTTCCAATGATCTCTTTTCCTTCCACCTTCCATCTTCTAGCTTCTGAGCTCTGTTCTGTTGAACATTTCTTTCTAAATTCAGAGTTCTCTAATGTAAAGACTGTTAAATTAACTCCCTAGCATTATTATTACACAAATGTTCCCTTTCTAAGCACCACCTTGACTCCTACATCACATCTAGACACCTCCAAAAAGGAGAAAATGAAAAGCATTGGACATTTTGGTGTTGGTTATTACTTTATTTTCTTTTAAGAATCTTACTGCTAGAGTTCATTTGTTTGTTGTTGTTTTTAACCCTGACTTGAGTTTTGGGAATGGTTGTGATGAAAATTAGACATTGCTTGAAAGTTTGACCTTTTCAAACATAATTAGCGTTTAAAAACAAAACAACACTTGTGAATACAGTGCTATTTGCTAGGTAGTCTTGAAATTAACAAACAGACAGATAAAACTCCACAGTACCTCAATAGGAGAGCAAAAAGGAAATCAAGGAGTAGTTAAATATAAATGCCGATTCTTATTTGTATTCTGTTACATTTAAATAATTATTTCACAAATCTTTTCAAACATTTATTAAAAGGATTTCCAAATTAAGAGGTCATTAGTATATAATGCAATGTTTTAAATATCAGCATTCTTTCTAGAGTCATGTCATATTATGGCATGCTAATTTGTATAACAGGAGAAAAAATATCATATTACATTCATGACTTTGAACCTTACACATAAATATTAATGAAGAGTCTCTCTGTTTCCTTCCATTCAGAGAAAACCAATATTTACTCTAATGCTACTTACTTAGAAAACAGGACACCATCATGTCACCCTCATCAACCAAAGCATTTATTAAACACTCACATAATGCTTTTCTTTTGCGATCATCTGAGCTCAAATTCTTTCACCATGGCACTGTTTGATGCAGGAAAAATAGCAAAACCACAGCCTACTATGCCTATGGCATGTAATGGCACTATCTACACTTTAAAGCTTACACCAAGCCCTTCATCATCATTATTATATTAATAATCAGTGATTGCATTTTTTACGAATCTTAAATCTTTGCAAATCATTAGCTAGGGAATTATTCTCAGTCCGTAGAATAAAGTAGCTGGAAGGGAATTGATCTGATGAAGTCATTCTAACTCTATGCCCACTGATTCAATTTTTTCTTTTAGTTGAGATGTAATTAACATGTAACATTATATTAGTTTTCAGGTATACTGCATAATGATACAGTATTTTCATTTATTGCAAAATGATCACCACACTAAGTCTAGTTAACATATATCATCTCACATAGTTGCATTTTTTTTCTTGTGATGAGAACTTTTAAGATCTACTTTGTTAGCAACCTTCAAATATACAATTCAGGGACACCTGGGTGACTCAGTGGTTGAGTGTCTGCCTTTGGCTCAGGGCGTGGTCCTGCAGTCCCAGGATCCAGTCCCACATTGGGCTCCCTGCATGGAATATGCTTCTCCCTCTGCCTGTGTCTCTGACTCTCTGTCTCTCGTGAAAAAATAAATTTAAAAAAAATATATATATATATTCAATATTATTAGCTGTAGTCACCATACTGTACATTGCATTTCCAGAGCTTATTTATTTTATAACTGGAAGTCTGTACCTTTTGACTACCTTCACCCCTTTTGCCCCTCCTCCCACCTCCATCCACTGATTCAGTCTTTGACTTAATTGAAACCTCTTATTCATTGACCACATTAACTTCTCATTATCTTTCAACTGCTTTCCGGTAACACTATCCTTCTTACTAACATAGATTTCACGGTCTGTCATCATCTTTATTTTTTCAAATACTCTCAGTTTCTTTACCCTTTACTACCATTATTTTCTATGGAAAAAGCTCCAACCTGAAATGACTCCTACAAGCCATCCTTTTGCCAGCATCATGGACTTACTTGGGAAAAACCACACCGCAGCTAGCTAGCTGCTCCCTGATTTAAAGATCACACCCACCAATAGGCATTCAAAACTGTTTTCCCTATTTCTAAGCTTCTCAAAACCCAAATCTTCCTAAGATCCATTTTCCTCTTTTTTTAAACCATCTACCCATTCTTCAGTCTCATTTTCAACTAATGATCAGTTCTTACCTTATACTTTTTTGAGAAAATAATCATCAAATGTGTTACCTCATCTTCTCACCCCCAAATTTAAAAATCTACTGGCAGCTTTAAACATGTTTCTCTTTTTCCTTTCCTGTTAGAATAGAGGTGTTGTCCATCTTTTTTGTGCCAAATACTGATACTTTCTGCTGTACCTGGAGCCCTCCCTTCACACCCTTACCAAAAACTTTACTACACTATTCTACTCAAAGATTTCTTTTCCTCAAAGCTTATTATTCTCATTATCGATCTTTCACTTTCTTTTGGTTCATTGCCATTGTTCTCATAGGCATGTAGCATGCCTTAACGGACTATGTTCACTAATACAACAGCAAAAAAAAACCCATCTCTTATCCCTTGTCTGCTTTCAAATACCATTTCATTTTCCAGCTCTGTCTCCAGATAAATCTTCTTAAATGTGTTGTCTTGATTCACTAATACCATTTCCTCACCCCCCTTTGACTTTTTGACTTAATCCAACTTAGGTTCCATGATATCATATTGTCAAAATGTGGTTTTCAAAATACCATCATCTCTGTGCTGTCAAATTGAAAGGGACCTTTTCTATTTTTAACTAAATCTCAGATCAAAAATTAAATGCTGCTTATTCCTTGTGCTAGAAAGACTCTTCATTCTTTGCTTTTATGACACTGCATTTTTCTGTTTTTTCCTCTTTCTTATTCTTCTGTATTTTTCTCTAGTTTCTATTTCTCCAACAGCCCATAAATAATTGTATGTCCATGGTCAGGGACCTGGGTTCTCTTTTCTTTCCTTCTATATTCTCTGCATGATTATCTGATATTATTCCATAGTATTAAATGCCCTTAAATTATGATAGTTTATAAATTTGTATTTTTACCAAGGATATGTCTTCCAAGTTCTACATTAATGTATTCAACCTACTATTTAACATGTCTAATTAGATATCTTATCCCTTAGCCTGTTCAAAAAAGAACACATGATTTATAGAACTAAACCAAAATCAATCCACTTTGAGATCCTCCACCATCTAATGAAGTGATGAATATTATAATTTTTTCAGTTATTAAAGTCAGAAACCTGGCTGTCATACTTTCTCATAATTTACACATCCAATTAACCAAAATATCTTGCATTCTTCCTTCTCAAGGAACAAGTGAATGCCTGAAGTCCACCTACTTCTTTCCATCTAGTCTGCTTCCATCCACATATAGTCAATGTCAGTATTTACCCCTCTTCCCAAGAGTAATTTTTTTTGCCGTATAAAATGGATCATGATATTCCCCAGCATAAAGCCTTTCAACAAGCCCCATTGTATTTACAATAAAATTCTGTATTTATTTTGGTTGTGTGTAAATACATAATAACACTATGAAGACATTTTAGTCTTACCACATCCTGCAAATAGCCTTCATGATCCACCTCCATTTTGATTTTTAGCATCCCTCTGGGCTCACTCTGCTCCAACCACACCAACTTTCATTCATTTCCTCAATCCTCTTTCCCACTTCATGGTCTTTTCAAGCTGTATTAAAAACACGTCCATACCATCAGCCTGAATTTTGCATAGTTTGCTCCATCTTACATAACCTATCCCAGCTTGAATGTCATTTATCTATCTAAATATAAATTTCCTATCTAAAGTATATTCTCTCGGTTTATGATCTAGCACAAAAACTTGTTCGTTTAAAATCCCATTGAATTTTTAATTTAGTGTATGCACACTTGCATTTGTTCTATTCCATTTTTATCATTTTTCCACTAACATGTAAGTACTATGAATGCAGCAATTATGTCATTTTTTTCAACATGGTTATCCCAGTTCCATGGTTTCTTATATATACCATGCACTTAGTATTAGTTAAATAAATAACTATTATTGACTATTATAACTATATATAATAAACTATATATTTTATGTTTTAGTCCGTCTTAGCCACTTGAACAGAATATCATAGGCTGGGTGGATTATGAGCAGCAGAAATTAATTTCCCATAGTTCTGGAGACTGAAAATTCCCAGATTAAGGTACTAGCAGATTCAGTGTCTGGTGAGAGCTGGATTCCTGGTTCATAGCTCACAGGTCAGAAAGTGATAGGCAGCTCTCTGGAGATTCTTTTATGAGGTCACTAATCCCATTCAAGAGGAATCTCCCTCAGGACAAAATCACCTCCCAAAAGTCTCACATGTAAATACTATCATACTGAGGATTAGGTTTCAACTTATGAATCTGAGACACAACATTCAGTGTATAGCACTACATATCATTAGGGTTTTCCAAAGTGCAGAATGTTTCCACAGATGATATATGATCTGATGTTAGGGGCACATGAATAATCATTATTTTTCTTTTTTTCTTAAGTACATATAAAAAATTTATATAATAAATTAGTTTATGTAATTATGTATATTACATAATTATATAGTAATTTGTTATTATATAAATAAATTACATAATAAATACAATAAATAAATGTTAATTTTAATATGCTGAGGAAAAATTCTAGATCACTTCTGAAACTCATGATTTTACAGATAAGAGTCTGAGATATCATTGTTTCTCAATTTGAGGGAAAATATCAGATACATTATAATGTAAGTAAAGAACAGTCAGGTATAAATTTTGAGAGTAGCATATGTATTTTGAATTATAAGTATCATGGTCTAAGATAAGATGAAAACTTGATGCTATAGTAAATCCACTTAGCTGAGGAGAAAGTGGGCAATTAAAGGTCTAATGCATAAGTTTCCAACCTGCTTTGGTAGATTATATTATTTTGCACAGTATTCACTGCTCATCCCATTCTGGTCAGGCTTGGGCATGTGACTTGCTTTGAAGGATGAAAAGTGAGCATAAGTTACAGGTTTGAAAGGCGGTAAAGGCCAGAACATCACTACCATGTTCTCTTTTTACCTTTGCCACAAGAACAGTCAGCCTTCCAGATGGAGGCTGTTTTACCAGCCAAGTCCCAAAGTGCAGTTAACATGAAAGAGCACTATAACTTATGAAACATCTGAAATTTTGCTCTACTTGCAAACCAATATATCAGCCTACCAGTGGCATGCACGTTAGCAAAAAACAAAACAAAACAAAACAAAAAACAAAACACAGGTCTGTTGGATCAGAGGCAAAGGAATGTATTATTTACAGTAATAATGACAATGGAATCATCATCTTTGTTCAAGTTCCTGGACATCATTCTCACAGGGCAACACAAAGACCAGAGGTGCCTATATACTTGCTGAGGTATTTGACGGTAGAGAAACCACTAACTTGGGGAACCTGAATCTTTTTCATGGTCTAACATCTATGCTAGATAAAGAGATTATCTTTATTGTGCCGACAATAAACAAACCTGCCCTGTTCTCTGGACAGATACATGTCTCAATCTTTCAAGATTGTTGAAAAGATATATAAGAACAAAAGCAGTCAGTACCTATTGCCAGACTTCCAAAAATGCAAGAGACATATGGATAGTTGTCACTTAGCATAATCAGATGATAACGGACATACATGTAGCATGAATGAGATTTAAATCCTTATCACTGTTGACTCCTGAGATCTGGGAATCATTTCTAACCATTGCATAATCTGTACTCCTTTAATGAATATACCTAGATTTGTTGATTTTATAGGGATCTATCCATGAAATTTAGGAATTCCGTAAGCCTCCAAAAGTTACAAGAAAATTTTTGTGTATATCTATATCCAAAAACTAATCTTTCTTTAGGTAAAAAGTTTGTAGCATTTATCAGATTTTGAAGAGCTATGACTCCCAAAATTCTAAAGCAGTCCAAAAATGTATTCAGTCATCCCCAAGTATAGACATTTTGACTTTTCATTTATGTTTAATCAGAAAGAAGGTGTGCATTTTTTAAATGAAAAAGGAAATTTGCATATGTGTGCTGAAAAGACAAAGTCTGATTGGAAACTAGCAATTTACTATTAATAAAAGTATTTCTGATTAATTCATATCAATAGAAGAATTTTTTCTTATACTCAACAATCCATAAAACTTACATATTATGTTTGAAATATGAATGTTTCTTCAACCTCTCCCCATTTGGGTTGTATTTTTATCTTTCTAAAAAATATGTGTGATTATACAGACTGCTTATAAAATAAAATACTAAAATACAGTAATACAAGCCAACCATTCTTTACATGCATGCAAGACATCCGATTCTCTCTTCAATTTATTTGAATTGCAGCCAGTTTTTTCAGTGAAATTATCCAGAATTAAAGGATTTCTCTTTAAATCTGGAAGTATTTTAATAAAATTAAAGAGTCACATAGCACCCATAGGTCAGTATATAGAGATGACATACTTTTTTACTGACTGACCTTTGATTTAAAAGACAGAGGCCTGTGCATTTGCACACGCGCATGAGAGAAAAGGAAGAGGAAAAAAAAGAGTTAGGACAGAGAGCAGAATGAATCTTGAGTTAGAGGGACAAGCCAAGTAAATGTCAATTAGGAAAAGTGGAGATTGAAATTCCGTAGTCACGTGCATTAAGTGGAAGCAAAAGGTGTGAGAGAAGACTACCATCCAGGCAATGAGGAATAAGGTCAAGCAGGGGGCTGTCAGGTAGCTGGTTTGGAACTGGGGCAGTGGTTTTCTGAAACAAGCCTGGGCTCTCCATCTCTTAACCCTCCAGGTTAGGTGGGTTTGGCCTTAGTTTTGAAATACCAAAAATAGAGAAAACAGTGTAAATCACGGGATTCTCAGATGGAGTCCTGAATTTGGTCAAAAATTAACATCTTTATTTATATGTACTTCTAACTGAAATTGAGCATTTTATTCGAAATGAATATAGGAAAGAAACTGCAAAGGTATTGTACCTGTGTCTTTGTTGCCAATACAAATCAGATACATATATTTTATATTGCAGTATAGTTGTTGCATATATCAAAATATTTTGTATATTCATGACCACTTTGAAATATGGCAATTGTAAACTCACTAGGTAGTATTATCTAGCGTAAAGTATGTATAAGCACATTATTTTAGGGAAACAGATTTCTTAAATAACATTTATATAATTGGCTTCCCTTGTAATTTGACAATGTTTTATATCATAAATTCAAGAATTTTATCCTGGGAATTGATCTATGGCTCCACTACATTATTAAAGGGATGGATGGGGACTCCTGGGTGGCTCAGCAGTTGGGCGTCTGTCTGCCTTTGGCCCAGGGCGTGATCCTGGAGACCCAAGATCAAGTCCCACATTGGGCTCCCTGCATGGAACCTGCTTCTCCCTCTGCCTGTGTCTCTGCCTCTCTCTCTCTCTCTCTTTCTGCCTCAAATAAATAAATAAATAAATAAATAAATAAATAAATAAATAATATTTTTAAAATAATAAAATAAAGGGATGGATGACATACAAAAAGATTAAGAACCTCTGATGAAAATGTATAAAATTTCAGACTATTGAAAGGCAAAAATACTTCTAATTTTAAGAACTGAATTGTCTTTGCTTTCTGAATTCATAAGAAATAGCTTGTGAACTTGCATTAAAATTTAAAATTGAAAAATGCCTTCTGATAAATGTTGAAAATTCTAAATATATTTTTGTCAAAAAAACATGCTCTTCTTGCATATGCACAAATATATTAGCAATGAATGAATGTTTTCAAAAGCATTCACAATCTGAATAGTGCTCATAATTATATCAGTACACTGAAAATCTTGGATTAGCAATTCAATATTCCACAGCCCCATTTCTACCTCTAATAAATTTATTCCCTGGGCCTCAGGTTTTTCACCTGAGTAGACTGTGCTGGGTGATCTCAAAGACATCTTCCAATCCTATGATTTAGTAATTTTAGTATTCACTTAAAAAGGAAGGAAGCAAGAAAGCAAGAAAACAAGAAAGCAAGAAAGAAAAAACAAAGAGAAAATATTCCATTTAATTTAATAGCACAATGGGTAAAAAAAAAAAAAAAAGGATTAAAAATCTTTCAACTTGACATAAAATAACCAGTTTGATTCAAATAGGGAAATATACACATACATACCTTTTTTGGTTAGCATGAATTTATAGTTACAAGATTGATCTTTCTTTAAATAAAAAAAAAAAAGATTTTATTTATTTATATATGAGAGACCAGGAGAGAGAGAGGGGCAGAGACACAGGCAGAGGGAGAAGCAGGCTCCAAGCAGAGAGCAGGACATGGGACTTGATTCCGGGTCTCCAGGATCACACCCTGGGCTGAAGGTGGCGCTAAACCGCTGAGCCACCCAGGCTGCCCAAGGCGATCTTTCTTAATTATATACTCAACCTAGAGGTTGATCTATTGTCATATCATGTTAATTCATAGAGACCATCAGTTTTACAGGAAGTTGTCTTTGCAAAGATAGACAATCCCTTTAAGAAAGGCCTTTCCTGAGCTCAATGTTTCATGGAATAAATATTATGGTTCACATATGTCAAATAGACATTTCTTACAGATGCAAGATCAATTTGACATTCTAATTAAATAACTCCCCCCCCCCAAAAAAAAAACCTTAAGCTCTATGGGCTGAAACTGTTTCAAGAATAGCACTAAACTTTACCTATTACTTGAGCTTTGAGAAATACATGTTGATGAAAACTGCAATTCAAATAGGTCTCTTTCATACTTCATTTTCTATGTTGTTAAATTAAAAATTGTTCGTCGGAAATCCCACAACACAGAGCACTTGGAGACTGACCTCAGTGGGCAATCTAAAAACCATCAAAGAAAGGATGGAAAAAGAATTTCCAGAAAGCGTTCAAAACATTTTCCTTCTAAAATTGACAAGAATCAATGTTATCCAAATGAAAGGCCTCAAAACCTGTTAGCAAAGCAAGATGGAGAGAAATGCGGTTAATGTATCTAAAATTGTAAAATTGTTTTAAAAAGTGCCTTTCTCATTACATTCAAATGCAATTTTCAAGACAGAGGCATTGTAACATGACTCTGTGTGCTTTGCTGTGTGTACAATAAAGCAGCAAAATTAATCCCTTCCCCCAACGACCTCTGGAAATGAAAACCCATTATAGTAATAATATTTGTACTTAGGTCTTGATGTTTCTGTGCTGAATTTGAATGCCATGAAATAATTATATATTGTGGTTGACGAGGACTTACGTGCGTATAATTATATAAATAATCCTCTTTACATAGGTGACTTTTTACATCAGGTAGAAACTAGTTGCAACCTAATAAAGCTCACAATAAATTTCACGACCCTTGCTATCCCAAAGGTTGATTAGAGATATTTATCTTTCTCAGGGATCCAGTGGCAGAATTTGACTAGAAGCCGGGCAAAGCTGAGACCATTGGCTAGAGTCACATGCCAGACCCTAATCTCACGAAGTAAGCACCCACTTGACTCATGGACATACTTGGTAGGGTCAAGGATCTTACAGTGTTGCTTTGCTTGGAAAACGAAAGTAACCTACAACATTATGAAGACAGTCTTTATAAAATTAATGTTTGGAAGCAGGGTACATTTCTCACATGCAAGAGATTTCCCGCTGGAACCTAAACACACAAGCTACTTTCTCTTTGCCCTTAGCCAGGATGGCTTTTTTAACCTGTTAAACGGAAGTTTCTTAGATTCTTCACACGTTTTGTGAAAAAAAGGACTCTACCCTGTTGTTTTCATTTTCTTCATTTCCTTTTTTGGAAAAAAATCTCATTACAAATTAGCTTTTTCTCCTTCTATTGACCAGAATACCTACTTTAAAAATAGCCAGTTATTTTCTAGTACAACACATTGCCTTTCCCAAGCTTTAGTCCACTTGGAGGCATTTTCTATGTAAACCTCCTTCCTCTTTTCAATTCTCTCCTCTTCTATCTTCCATATGTGTTCAGTGCTTATCTGTTGAATGAATCAATGGTTACATCCTCCTCTTTCACCTTCTCTGTTTGTAAGTGTGCCTTCGCTGTCTTCTTATACACACCCCTGGTTCTAATGTTTGCCTTTGTACATGATGCTTTATCACCTTACTGTTTCCTCTCCAGGCCTCTTTACCAAATTCCAGATCCTTAAGTTCTAATGCCTGTTAAAAATTCTCTATATCATTTCTTCACCTACAGATTAAGTTCAACATGTCTCCTGATCATCCTGATCCCAAATAACTTCTATGTTTTCTAACTTTCTTAATGAAATTAACATCATCTCAGCACTCAACATCTCCATTTTATTCTGAACTTTGCACTTCCCATTCAGAAGTACAGTGTGAAGATTCTGCTTCTGTTTTTTCTCCTGTATTTATTTTCCTTGCCAATGTGCTAGTGCAGGTCAACTGTAAATTCCTTCTGAGTCTTCATCTAATTGCATATGTAGTTACTTCTCTGAATCTCTGGTGTAAAACACTGCATATAGCATAATGTAATTGCTCAACAGGAAATGTATGAATTTAAGGAATTTTCCTACATTGGCCTCAGACCCTTCCACATCACCTCTAATAGACTATTTTCCCTAAAAATACAGCTCTGATAATGTCTTTCTCCAGCTAAGAACAAAACCAAACATTGCAATAATTCTGCATTTCTTAAAGAACAGATCCCAAACAATTTTGCTTACTATTTCACAATCTTTCCCAATACTAACCTTATTTCCTGAACTCTAATCCCATTTACCTTGCTCTTCATTTCTGAACCACTGCTACTAACTTGGTGAGTATTTCAATCCCCACCAAGATTGGAACTCCTTCCTAAACCTTGCCAACATCTTTTCCAGAGATTAGAACTTTGATTCTGATTCTAAGGCTACAAGTTTGAGTTTGTGCAATTCCTAAAGAAAATATTTTGCTAGTATAGACTCCCTAACTCACAATTGGCACTCATGACACCTTGCTCTGTTCATGTCCTTCTATTCACATGTACCACAACTGGAAATCACCATAAAATTTGGACACCAAAGTGTCCTTATCCCCCAGATTGAACTTTTCTGTCAGCATATGGAATAAGTTAGCCTCCCCCAAGAGGGTGAATACAAGACTGAATCCCAGGTATCGCCTCTACACTGTTTACCCATCCTACTATCAAACTGTATGCAGGTATTTTTAATCTGCTAAAATATCCTAGAACATGTTTCTTTTGATTATTATAACAAATGTCACAAGCCTCCACAAACCTATGGAATTATAAATTTATTAAACATGAGGAGTGTGATTTGGTCTTTCTTGTGTCTTTCAATAAAATTTATATGTTAGTTCATATAAAGAAGATACTCAAATATTTATCAAATGAATCTTATATCCCTCTCATGACTTCTTTTTACCCCTACCAACCATAACCAGGTTGGAAGGGCTTTTTTAGCTCTTGACTTAGAATGGAATTTGGTACAACTACACTGGTCATGATTGGTCCTTACAGAAAATATGTCCTAAAATAGCTTCAATATTAAGAAATGAAGAATCAGAGCTCTTGGAGGTTCTATAAATAGAAAAGAATTATTGATCAGCTTTTGATGAATTTTGAAAATAAATTTGTCATAAGACATTGTAAGGTTGCTCAATATTGTATTATAAATTTGGGGGCATTTTTATGCTTCTATAAAATTAACTGGGGTCTGTATAATTAACAAATTCTTTTTTTATTTCTTTTACTTGAAAAACAAAAATCACAGAATTTTAGAGGCAATAAAATTTTGCAAGAGGTAAGTTTAAACCTTTTTTTTTTTTTTCAGAGAGAAAACTAACACACAGAAGTAGAGTGATTTCTAAGGCCAAATAGAGCTGGAATTTAAACAGCTCTAAGGAGAAATTAGTGGGAGTCAGGGGTCAGAAAAGGGAAGGCATTTTGAGAGAAGTCCTTGAAATCATTATTGTTAATTTCCCTCCTGGTCTTCATTTCTCTTTTTACACATACACACCCATCTAAATACTACATTTTGAGGTGTCCCTTTTAATAGCTGTGGTCATGTGATTAAAAACCTGTGCCTTCTTCCTCTTTTTACACCTTCCCATCATTTGGAATACAGACCTGCTTGAAACTGAAAATGTTATAGCAAGAAGATAGAAAGAAATAGGCAGCCTCTATGGACTTATTTGGAGCCTCCTGCATACTTCCTGGATTGCCTCTTCCTATCTAAACTGTTCCATGAGGAGAGTAATCTTGTGAATGTTGGAACCATGATATTTGGATCCCTTTGTTATTGCAGCTTAGCCTACACTCTCACACAGTCTTCAAGCTGGCTGTGTGGACAGATAGAACATAATGTTTTTGTAGTAAATGATAACTTAATGAATTTCTGGCCCAACCACTTTTGTGCTAGCTGATAGATATGCAGTTAAGTAGAGTGTTTCCTTGAGCACTTACACCTTACAATTCAAGAGAAACTTCTTATCAACTGATTATCTCAATGATGAGTTGTCATGTTTTTCTCCACTGAAACATCATGTTAAAATTTTATGTCAACGAGAGCAGCAAACTAAAATATCAGATAGTGAAATTTATGCTTTAGCACTACCTGATGTTCCTCTAAAGCATATACAGCTCTTCTTCCAAAATTAAGTTATTAATTCTGTTCTTAAAACCATTCATTCATATCTCACAAATAGTTAAGGGATAAATTGCCACACATTGGGAACTGTGTTTAATCAATGAGAAGACAATTCTCCTCTCCTCATGTCTGATAAAAAAAAAAACACACAACCATTAAAAAGAATTAAAATAGCAAGCCTAGGTGCCATTATTAATAGGAAGTACAGGGTGGTATTGGAGCAAGAAACAAGAGGATCTAACATAGTTGGTGTTGAGAATGCTAAACATTTTGTTTTAAACTTGTTTTAGTACAGATCTGGTAGGGTGGTAATGTTCTCTTAGTTTTCTCCTTTATATTGGAAAATCAATGAAACAGCTTGAGGGCATGGAGAAGAATGTAAAGATAGGACATCATCTTTCATTGCTTGGTGAAAAGATTCATAGCTTTGGAGAACAACAGCAACCAGAGTCCATGCACCTCTGTATTTATAGGGGATGATGGGAAGTGGAGAGAATAATTAAAGCCAAAGCCAGAAATTGGGAAGAAGAACACAGTAAAGGTGTTTGGGGAGGGGGCGCCTGAGTGGCTCAGTCAGTTAAACATCCAACTTTTGATTTCGGCTCACGTCATGATCTCAGTGTCTGGGAGATGGAGACCCACATTGGGCTCTGTGCTGGGCTGAACACCTGCTTAAGATTCTCTCTCCCTCTCTCCCTCTGTCCCCTCCAACTCTCTTTCTTTCTCACTCTCTAAAGCTAAATATATAAATCTTAAGAAAATAAAAACAAAAAAGTTGTTTGGGCTCTCTACCCAGAGAATCATACCGCATTTCCAACTGGCCCATTCCTAGGTCAAATAAGCATGATTATATAATGCTTTGAGTGTGTGATTGTCATAACTTTGGGTTTTAGGATTTTGGGAAAATGAAATTGTGTGGTGTGTATGTGTGTGAATGAATCTTAGGTACAATGTAGCCATAATTATATAGTAAGCTCACTAATTTTATAAAAACTTGATTTCAATAATTTTAAATAACTTGTAATAATGAGTTTTATATTCATAGACATGCACATTCTGTGAAACACTGGGTTAAACTGACTAAAACAATATCTTGCCTCAATTTTGGCCTTGACTTTTGAAGTCTACTTATTTCTAAATCAAGAATAATAGTAACAATAAGGAAGAGAAGAGGGAAGAAGCCAATAGTCCTTTATGCTCATCCCTTTAAATTCATCACTGTGTACTGTATTGTAGAATGGTCTGTAAAAATGAAAGAAAAAAAGGGGCAGATGGTAAAGCAGAATTCAACATAAGCTTGGAGAGTATCCACTGAGAAAGAAATGCTTTATAATTGGTAAATACTGTAATGAAATATGTTAATTCATATCACAAGGATTTAGGAGTCAAAGCCCATCTGTGTGAAACAGATATCACCAATAAAGATGTTTTCCCACCTGGATTATCAAAGGATCAAATAGTGATTTTTTTGACCACATTTGAGAAAGGAGCCATATGTTGAAAAGTGTCTCACTCTTCCAAGGCAGTCACATATTACATGGACATATTTTCAGAAAGAAGAGAAGAGGTGCTTTTAGGGAACTTCATTATTCCTACTATTTTGTTTTTCAAATTCTTTCCCTTGTCCTTATGTGGGTGGCTCAATCTTTTTACTCATCACAGTTTAAGAGGTACTGTTGAAACTCTCTGGAATTACATTATTAGCTCATAATTTCTCATTTTAAAAGATTGCTAATGGGGTTAGTCTATCTTTCTTTTCACATCAACTTCTCCTCTCCAATATTTTCCTTTAAAATATTTCTGGAAGCCTAGGAAATCTCCAACTGTTTGGCCAGGGAGCCTTAGGGAGACTCCACAGCACAACTAAAAGTATATTTTGAAGTTAGCATTGCTCATGCAAAAACTGTTAGTAAATATACAAAAAGTCTGCTTGTTAGGGTGCGCACTTTGTACAGAAAATGCTGTAGTAGGTGGACCATGTTTTCTATTGATGGAAAACATGTACCTGCATACAGCTATGAGTCCAAAGGCCCAATTTGCTAAAAATTAGTGATCCATCAGATTGATGGGCATAAGGCAATCTGCACTGTTGGCGCCTTGAAATTTCTTGCATCAGTCACCAGATCATGATTTACTAATAGGGTTTCAGGGCTTGCAAAATAGCACAACTCTAACCACATATTAATATTTAATCTGGCATTTTAAGTGCACCTAACAAAAGACCCCAGAGCTGCTGACAGAACCCTAAATTGTGAATTTCTTAAAAGGGAATTGAGCAGGTCCATAGTGATTTCATGAAAAGAAAAAAAAAAGGGAAAAGGAAAATAAATGGGTTCCAACGTTTCTTATGTAGACCTCACAAGCAGGCCTCTCATTTTTCTTAAAAGTATTTATCATGCATTTTTAGATGCTTTATTAGAGAATCGCACGGCAGTTTCTGGCAGCTGGCTGCAAAATCCACAATTAGATGACAGCAGATGCATTTTGGTTAATAAATTTTATATTAGACAATTTGCTC